>NC_142653.1:27030000-27337857 GCF_055504915.1 Nelumbo nucifera
GCCTTATCCATCTTCTTGTTGAATCATTGTCTTTCCTGTTCAACTGCTTTTCTCTCTAGTTGTTTGAAACCACTATAACAATTTCACCCCTTCTTCCTCCAAAGAAATGAAAGAAAGAAAATAAAGATATATCATTGGTCAATGGGCGTCAAAATCCAAATGAAAGGTTTTTAGATATTCTTTTTGATGTCTATTGTTTTCTCTTTCCTTTCCCCATGCAGAGTTATGGGCTTGCTGTTACCACTTTGTGTAGATGTCATGCTCAATATGGATGGTATTGAGTTTTATGCTGATCTTTGATTCCTTTTATGTCAGAAATTGGATGTTTTGCGTGAGGGTTCTCCATTGCTTGTAGAAGGTGAGAACCAAAACTCACCATCTTCTGCTCTGTCAGTGCCATCTATCCCCTCTTATGATGCTAAACATAGAAGATCTTCAAGCAAGTGGAACGAAGAACTTTCATCAATCAGCAGTTCAGTTACAGAATCAACTCAAGCGGGTGAACTTATCATTGGGACTGCTGGCAGTTCAAGACTGCAAACAGTATGTTTAACTTGCTCACTTTCGTTAATTATATCCTACACATACTGAGGGTAATGAAGTGCTTTGTTGTTTTTACATACCTATACTAAGATAAAATTTTACTGTTGCCACCTTCATGTTTCAAAATATGCAAGCTTCTTACAGGTGATATTACTTATTATACTTCCATTATTTGAAATGTTTCCAGTTTGCTTCTGAGCTCTTAAACTCGGTAGCTTTTCTGAGTTTATCCATGTAGGTTTTCTTATTGTATTTCTGGAGAGCTTGTTTATGACTGTTAACTCTTAAACTCAGTTCCTCATATTGTCTTTTCATCTAAAATTCAGGGTGGGATGACATCGGATGAGATGGACCTACTTGTTGAACAAGTTAAGATGCTAGCTGGAGAGATAGCATTCAGCACCAGTACTCTTAAGCGCTTGGTAGAGCAGTCTGTAAATGACCCTGAGGCCTCAAAAACCCAAGTATAAATTTCTTCCTCTCCATCTAAATATTGTTTACTCCTATTAAAATACTTGAATCCCAAAAATATGGAGGCAGGTTTTTCAAAGTGATAATGTATGGCCATAAATTGCATGTGACTCCATAAATTAAAACATTTTAGGTTATAAAATCTTTGCACTGTTTACTTTTTCTTGGGCATTGCTGGCAAACCATGCAACCTTTTCAATTTCTTCCACATCAGTTCTGCGAATAATTGCCTTCTCCCACTTTATCCCATCAATGGATCTCTTGTTATTTGTTTTAATTCTTAATTTCTTGAGTTCAAGTTGTTAGGTGTCTTATTGTATTTGACTATAACTCATATAGCTACTGTTATCAGTGCAGTGATGGAAGAGAAAAGAAGAGGAGAGAGAGAAGAGAGAGAGAGAGCAGAAGAGAGGAGAAAAGATTGAGAGCCAAAAAGCTTGTTGGCGGCGCCAGCTCTTTGTTATATATACTAGGGCGATAGCAACTAAAATAATAAAAGGGTAAAAGTACAATAGTACCCCTGTGGTACTATACTTTGGGAAAATAAAAGCTTTCAACACTCCCCCTCAAGTTGGGACATAGATGTCAATCATGCCCAACTTCTCACATAAATCATGATGCCGTGAGTGGTGTAGCCCTTTTGTAAAGATGTTTGCAAGTTGATCCTCAGAGCTGACATAAGGAGTACACACTTTCCTTGTGACAACTTTCTCTCTAATAAAGTGTTTGTCGATTTCGTTGTGTTTAGTTCTATCACGCAGCACTGGATTAGCATCAATGTTTATGGCTGCTTTGTTATCACAGAATAGGGTCATAGGTCTGTTCACTAGAAAACCCAACTCACTCAACAGATTCTTTAGCCACATCATTTCAGCCACTCCATGAGCCATTGCCTGATATTCATCTTCAGCATTGGATCTAGCTACCACATTCTACTTTTTGCTTCTCCAAGTAACTAGATTTCCTCCTATGAAGGTACAATAGCCACTAGTTGACTTTCTGTCATTTAGGGATCCTACCCAATTTACTTCAATGTACACTTACAACTTTCAAATGTCCGTGCTTTTGAAACAACAAACCAGCACCTGGGAATTTCTTAAGATATCTGAGAACCCTTTCCGCTGCTTCAAGGTGAGTGGTCTTGGGAGCATGCATGAATTGGCTAAGAACACCAATTGCATAAGCAATGTTGGGGCGGGCCATAGAAAGATATAACAATCTTCCTATAAGTCTCTGAAACTGTTTCACATCCTTGATAGGTTCACCTTGGTAGTCACCTAATTTGTGATTAGGATCAATAGGGGAATCAACTGGCTTCACTCCCAATTTTCTTGTATCTTGGAGCAGATCTAGGACATACTTCATTTGGGAAATGAAGATACCCTTTTGTGAGCGAACAACTTAAATTCCAAGGAAGTATCTTAGAGGACCTAGATTCTTTACTTCAAATTGTGTAGCAAGAAAAATCTTCAACTTTTGGATTTCATCCTTCCAATCGTCAGTGATAATTATATCATCAACATATACTACCAGAGCAGCAATTTTTCCTTCCCCCCTTTTCACAAACAATGTGTGATCAGATTGGCATTGCTTGTATGCTTTATGCTAAGCCGTTGCATGGAACCTATTGAACCAGGCTCTCAGTGATTGTTTCAGCTCGTATAATGACTTCTTCAACTTGCACACTTTCTGTTCATTGCCTTGAGCCCGAAAACCAGGGGATTGTACCATGTAAACTTCCTCTTCAAGGTCACCATTCAAGAATACATTTTTGATATCAAGCTGATGTAGATCCTAGTCAAGATTAGAAGCAAGGGAGAACAAGACTCTAATGGAGTTCATCTTGGCAACGGGTGCAAAAGTCTCTACATAATCAACTCCATACACTTGTGTAAACTCCTTTGCCACTAAATGAGTTTTATACCCCATTTTGGTTTCCCATGGAGATCCCAACATGTATCTCGGGTGTGTTGGGGTTTCTGGCAATGAGTACACCACAATTTGTCTTTGTCATCCGCCTTTTTTGAGAGTCCCCTCTCTTAAAGGTGTTTCCACCACCTGTAATCACACTTCCTTTCATTGCCAACCCAATTGCATCCCCTCTAGAACTGTTCATCAAATTCCTTCTACTTTCTTTTGATTGTACAAGACCATAAACTTCTTGGATGGAGGGAAGATCCTTGCTACCTAGGATCTAAACTTTGATGGATTCATATGCCGGATTCAAGCCATATAGAAAAGCAAACACTCTCTGCTGAGATACAAGTTTCTTGTGTAATTTTGCATCTTCATCACACTTACAGTCCACACTTTGAAAATGATCTAACTCCTTTCAAACAGAGGTCAAGCTTGAGTAGTACACAGAAAAACACCACTTTCCCTGTTTACAAGTGGATGATTCTGCCTGTAACTGATAAATCTTTGCATAGTGATGCAGCTCAGAATAGGTTGATTTTGCCTACTCCCAGATTTCATTTGCCGTTTCAGCCCACATAAAGTTCCTTCTTATTTGGGGTTGCATAGACACTAAAAGTTGGGACATAGCCATGTTGTTCTCCTGGTTCCATCTGTCATATTCAACACTCCCAGAATTGGTTTCTTTGATTCTCCCATTTCTATAACCTATTTTTCCCCATGCAGTAATGTACAACTTGATCCCTCTTGACCATTCCAAATAATTTAAACCGTCGAGAGGAATAACAGCCATGGGAAAGGATAGGTCCGCACCCCCACTCATTCCATTCGGCATTGAGGAAACACTGGATGTAGCAGAATCTTCACCCCTCATGATTTCAGATTCAATAAAACACTCTTAAAGGGGGTACACAGCCTTAAAAAAAATCCTAACACTGAGAGAGAAAGGAGAACCTCTTTTTTCTTCAGAAACACCTCTTTTTTGTAAAACGCAGGTGTTGTTATAGCACTAACAGGTCATCCTTTGACCTACAGAATTAACACAAGTGTTGCCACAGTGCATACATGTTATCTCTTGACCTACGCATCAACAGGATGGCTATTACAGCAAGTACAGGTCACTTTCTGACCTCCAGTTTTCCATAAAAGCTGCTGTTGCAGCACACAAAAGGTCCTCACGACCTACAGTTTTACAGGGATCAGCTGACCCCACAAAAAAGGAAAGAAAGAGGTGCGGATCACCTCACATCCAATCAGCAGACCTAGTACAGGTTCTGCCCTGGCACATGACCAGAAAAAGGGAGAGGGAGAAAAGTTACTTCAGTGCGTGAGATCTTCAATCTGCCAAACAATAGATGAGGGCGGCAGATCTGGAAATCTGGTGCGAATAAAACTATTCACTCGACTTCTCCTTTCAGATCTGATAGTCGCGCTCTGATACCATGTTATCAGTGTAGTGATGGAAGAGAAAAAAAGAGGAGAGAGAAGAGAAGAGAGAGAGAGAGAGCAGAAGAGAGGAGAAAATATTGGGAGTCAAAAAGCTTGCTGGCGGTGCCAGCTCTTTGTTATATATACTAGGGTGACAGCAACTAAAATAATAAAAGGGTAAAAGTACAATAGTACCCCTGCGGTACTATATTTAAGAATAAAGAATTTCATAATATCTTTTTCTTCCTCGTCATGCTTTAATATTGTCTCATCTGGCTGTTGTTCCCTATAATTTTGATGGAATTCTTTATTCTTTTGTATGTCTTTTTGAAAGAATTACCTTTCATGTAATTTTCACATATTCCTGTCAATTAGATCTAAGTGCCACTACCATCCAAGTGTGTATTTGGTGATAGCACTGAACAATGATCCATGTAATAACGTGCTTTGATATGATCCCCCTTTCTCAAGCTCTAAGTTCCTATTGCCATGTATTTTTTGAAACTCAGATTCAGAACTTGGAATGTGAAATACAAGAGAAAAGGAGACAGATGAGGGTCTTAGAGCAGCGTATTATTGAGAGTGGTGAAGCATCAATTTCTAATGCATCATTAGTTGATATGCAACAGGTATTGCTTTCTTCTTTTCTTCCTAATATTATAGTATTTGAACATCTTACTATTCACTTCTTTTTAATTGATAAAAAAATGAATCATACTATTCACTTTCTTGCAATTAAATTTCTTCTGTTGTCTTTTTGCCAAACAGACAGTTATGAGATTAATGACTCAATGCAATGAGAAGGGTTTTGAGCTGGAGGTGTGTACCTGATATTCATTTTATACTCAATGTTTTGAAAATTGTAATCGTATTGTAAATTGTAGAGAAAGTTGAGTCGAATCGAATCGTGAATCATATCATAAATCATAAGATTATTTCTATTTTTTACAAACTTGTCAAGAAATTAAATATAGATATATTAAATGGCTATTTAAAACAATAGAATTTACCACTTAAGTTTGACTGAAAAATCAAACAAATCTACGTACAATGGCTCTTTAACCTACATATGATGGAAAATAAACTCAATTTCTAGTCTTAAATATTGTACATAAATCACTTAGTAAGGAATTTAGAAAAAAATATCCCTTGGCAAAACTAAATATATACAGAAAAATAACAAAGTAAAGAACTAATTCTTAATTGAATTTATTTGAATCGTAGTGAATTGTAGATATATGCTAATGGTAGCACACTGTTTTTTTGCAAGTATAATGATTCAGATATCTCATTTGGTTAATGTGAGCTTCAATTTTTGCAGCTAAAATCAGCAGACAATCGTATCCTCCAGGAACAGCTACAGAATAAGGTTATCATTTGCAACATCTTATTCTACTTGATTATTTTTAGTATATTGTATGGAAATATTTTCATATTTGTTAGGAAATGTTCTGTTCTTTTACATGTTACAGTTGTAGGGATACTTTACTGAACATTATCATCAAAATTTTTGCTTCACTTATTTAATATTTTCTTTCAAGGATTTAACAATGTTTATCTTTTTTGTTACCTAACAGTGTTCAGAGAACAAGGAACTGCAAGAGAAAGTAGAGCTACTGCAGCAGCAGCTGGCTTTGGCTTTGAGTGAAAAATCAACTTATGAGAAGCGCTTCTCTGAAGAATACGTCGATGAGTTGAAAAAGAAAATTCAGTCTCAGGTGATTGCTAGGATCTGCTAAAACTTTCTTGGATATGCTTTGTTTTTACACTTCAGTCTGTTGGTTATCAGTGACTTTTGTGGCTCACATTGATGGAGTTGCTTTTTCTGCAATATGTTACATCCTCTTTCATAATTTCTATTTTCTATGCTCCAGTGTGATTTTGTCCTGAAAACTATTAAGTATTGAACTATTGATCAACACCTTAATCACCGTCTACTTTTACAATGTGGAAGTAAATGATACCTATGTTACATCTGTTATAAAGGAGGATGCCCTGAAATTTCCTCTCATTCCCAGATAAAATAACTATGGACTTGAGTTATTGATTCAACACTCTTTGAATGTTTCCAATCGGATATGATGACAGCCACCCAGTTGGGTGATTGGTAAAATACTATTCCACTATTGTGATTTATATGTTTTGGTCAAAACTGCTGATCCAGTACAGTGCTTACAAAAAGCTCATGACTTCAATACTATCTGTAGCATGCTTACCTCCTTTCCTGTTATGGGTGTTATGGGACTGTTTCAAAAATTGACTCGGAGGCTGAACTGTTTTTTCCTCTGGGTCACAGGTCAGCAGTTGAACTGTCTGGGTTGGATGCGTCAGACCATGACACATCATCCTGTGTATGTGTATGGCTGTATGCATATATGCATATACATGTGTGTATAAATTTATATTATATACAATAAACAATATATAATTACATTCTACATGCAATGTATGCATATATGTTTTATTTCAGGTCTACTTTGTAATTTTATTTCAGTTTTAATTTTTTTATAAGTAAAAAAAAGCTAAAAGTGGGGATTTGAGGCCAAAAAAGTTTAGTTTTTTTTGGCAAGGTGCCTTAGAACATATAGATCTCAAATGGTTACTCAAAATAGAGAAAAGATCACCCCAATTGGACAACTGAATGCAATGTTATGGCCTCCAGAAGTTTTTGATATACATGTAGTGTGTAACCTGTGACTCGGTGACCGAGTTGAATGGGTCAAAGGTTTAACCACCTTGGTCGGATGGGTTTTGACCAATTCAATGGTTTTTGGTCCATTTTTGGGTTTTATAAAAACCAGATCCAGAAAAGGGGCCAGTGGTGGTTTGAATGGTTTGACTGCCCGGGTCAATGGTGGGTTGAAAGCATTGCTATCGGGAAGACATACAAACCTGAGCTTGATGGTGTGTGCTTTGTTCTTCCAAGTTCCAATTAATCTCCTAGTTGTTTCTATCTAGGTCCTGTAATCCTACTACTGCAGCAGAGCCTTGTCCTCCTATTTTGTTACAGCTACAACTCAACTCATCTCAGCATTAATTTCTATCTAGGTCCTGTAATCCTACTACTGCAGCAGAGCCTTGTCCTCCTATTTTATTACAGCTACAACTCAGCTCATCTCAGCATTAATCCCAACTTTTTTGGGGCTGGCTGCATGGATCCTTTCCTGCCATTGTGCTCTATCTAAAATGACATTTTCTTTTCTACTCGCTTTGCTCTTTCAGGGCCTTCTTCTACTTTCACCAATTCACTTGTTATGTTTTATTATAGCTGAGCTTGTAAAATTCTTGAAAACCTGCACATCTGTCAAGCATGACTTTTTTTTTCCACCTCTACCTATGAGCTTTGACACCTCTAAGTAAGAGGGTGTAAATATTGCATGACCCCGTGTCTAACTTCTTGTTAAGAACAACCTAAAATTATCTCATAATTTCTCTTTTCTGCTGAGGCAGGATTACATTTATTCATTGTTCTTGGCCACCTGGGTTGTTTTTCTCCCAATTGATTGAGTTGTTTTTCTTGTTCTTAATAGGAGATTGAAAATGAAAAGCTAAAGCTGGAACATGTTCTACTTATGGAAGAGAACAGTGGATTGCATGTACAGAATCAAAAGTTGGCAGAAGAAGCTTCATATGCAAAGGAATTGGCATCTGCTGCTGCTGTTGAATTGAAAAATTTGGCAGGTGAAGTTACTAAGCTTTCATTACAGAATGCAAGACAAGCAAAAGAACTTTTGGCTGCTCAAGATATGGCATATTCTAGAGGTGCTGTCATGCAAACCAGTAATGGTATTCGCAAATATGCTGATAGCAAGATCGATGGCATTAAATCTGGCAGAAAAGGCCGGCTTTCTGGCAGGAGCAATGAAATGCTTGGGACAGTCTATGATGATGTTGAATATTGGAATCTCGATCCTGAAGATATAAAGATGGAACTACAGGCAAGAAAGCAAAGAGAGGCTGCTCTTGAGGCTGCCTTAGCTGAAAAGGAACTTGCAGAAGAGGAATATAGAAGAAAGGTTGATGAGGCAAAGAAAAAAGAGGCAGCTCTGGAAAATGATTTAGCAAACATGTGGGTGCTTGTTGCAAAGTTAAAGAAAGAGGGAGGAGCTATTACAGAGTTGAATGTTGATGAGAGGTCCACCAATGGGTCAGACCATGGGAATGATCTAAAAACACATGGCAGTGAGAACAAAGATATCATCCTTAAAGAGAGACAGGTTTCTGATGGCACAAAAATGGTTCAGGGTGGTGCTGAACTAGAACCTCTGGTTGTTCGGCTGAAGGTAAAGGTGTTCATATGAATCTCATTTGCATTCTTTGATTTCTTTCCCAACTTCACTCCGTAGACTTCATTCATAGATTTATTTTTTCCCAAATTCCACATTTGATTTGTTGCTTAGGTTCCAAAACACGAAAGATATTTCCTTGTGGAATTATTTTTTATTGCCTACCTGAAAACCCAGATTTATGGAATATAATTGAAAGTTTCTATTATTTTCCAAGTTTCCATCTTATTTACCAGTATATATGTAATTTGTAATCTTTATGCTTCAAATGCTTCACATAGACTTGTAGGATGCATGAGAGTGGGTACACAATTAATGAAATGTTTCAAGCATTCATGTTATACACTGCAATTGGTATATTTCACATATATAAACTAACATAGAAATAAGTGGTAACACTATCTATAATTGTTTGATCTACAAGTTTATGCTTCATATATTATTTCAATAATGCATATTCTTTATCCTAGGGGGTGGAATTTCTGATTTATGTTTTCTTTTTTCTTGATGATTCATGTAGTCTGGGTTTTTTGGGGATTTTTATTTCATCTTGTTTGCACTGTTAGGCAATATGTTGCATCCTAATAGTGGGGTTATTTAAGAAAAGCATAACTCATTTTACTTTTTTTGTTCATTTTAGTTGCAACCAAATTATATCTATCCCAGATTCCATTGTAGAGGATGCTTTTTGTAAGAATTTCCACTATGACCTTCACATTTGGAATGCATCATATTGTTGTTAACACTTCACATTTAGAATGCATCATATTTTTCATGCAAATATTCTGCAATTTGGTAACTGGGAAGAAACCTATTTATTTTTCTCTTTTCCTTTTGCATGATTTCAGGCCCGCATGCAAGAGATGAAGGAGAAAGAGATGGAATCCTTGGGAAATGGGGATGCAAATTCTCATATTTGCAAAGTATGCTTTGAGGCACCAACTGCAGCAATACTTCTCCCTTGCCGGCATTTTTGCTGTAAGTGATCTTAATGTGTCTTGTCATTTTTTATCAATATATCCTGTCTAATTTTCCCCATTCAATATCAACAATCATCATTGATCTACCATGTGCAGTGTGCAAACCTTGCTCACTTGCTTGTTCTGAGTGTCCTATTTGTCGCACAAAGATTGCAGACAGGATCATTGCTTTCACTTCATGACAACTGAATGAAGGTGATAGAAATTAGTCTTTATTATTTTTTTTTCCTTTTTCTTTTTCTCCTTGTTAAATTGTTTTCATGTCCATTGATAGCGTAAGGTCATCTTTTATTTTGACTGACGGATCTGCATCTAAGTTTCTGATCCCTCCATCCTGGATCTTCTGTCAGGAATTTATTTCTCCATTCAGCCGTTTGTCATTTTTCCATGTTGGCTTGTACGTAGCTGCATGAAAGGTATTCTGTAATTTCTCTTCATCTTCTCGCTGAAGGCCTGTAATATATGCTAAGAGAGGAAAAAGGAAAGAAAAACAAAATGGATGGGCGATAATTTTTAAAGTTCCTACTCCAGATTTGTAATCTGTTTTCTGTTACACCATCTTGATTCATGTATCTGTTCCCTGAATTGTCATCATGTACAGAAGTACAACCAAAGCTTCTATAAAGAAGAAGCGTTTTTTTCCTCTTTTTCGCCCAATTTTTTATGGGTACAAGAAATATTTAGCGAGCCTATTTTTGCTCCTTTGCTATTCTTTATTTGTTTCATATTTAATCATTAGCCACAATTAATTATTCCATTATGCGGTTACTGAGATTGCTTGGAGCTCTGGTTCAGAAAACAGGAAAAAAATAGGAAGTTATTGATTGACTGTTGGTGAATATAGATTTCAGGTGAAATTGAGCATCTCATGGACACCTGCCCTGTGACATTACTTTTTTCTGTAGAATATTCTTTGGTAGATTAAACCTGTCCTGATTTACAGTGTTTTACATGCTGGGTTCACCGGTAAAACCAGGACCTGTGGAGCATTCCGGTATTTAGTCCAGTTCGAGTCTTACAACATTGCTTCACATCTCTAAAACCTCGTCGTCACCTCCTCTCTCCAACAATAATCCTGCCGTAAGGTGAGGGCATTGGATGAAAAGCTTCATTCTTTCAAGGTTCAAAACATTGATACGTCCGATACTCCGGTAGGGGCATATCGGGCGATAGTATTTTTAACCTTTTTTTCTTTATTTTTTTTAAAACTAGTTCAGGGAGTCGGTTTAAGACTTCTCCACCCCCTGAATGGTCAGAACCTAGGAGCTCCACGAAGGTAGATCCAAATTCCGTTGCTCCTTTCTCGGCCATTATTTTCTTGTCGTCCACTTCCCTCACGATAGCAGTATTGATACTTCAAAACTAGATGGTAGACATGATCTTTCCGGATAATTCGAAAAAAAAAAAACATTACTGGTCGCAGAACAACTCAACAGCCCTCCAATGATTTTTGAACAGCCCAGTGTTTGGTGAAAAAGACAATATCATGTCAAACGGGTGCCTGATTAAAATTTAAAACATTGGCGTGTTAAATAAAAAATCATTGGGAGTCGTTGAGTTCTGCGGTAATATTTGCTCTGTAAATACAAACGTATGAGCCTGTTTACGTAATCCCTCATGAATGATCACACCTGTGTTCCATATGCATGAAGCCCAGCTTAACGAAGCATATAAGCATTCTTATGCCCAACTTTGGTATCCAAAAATTTATCCATGATTTATGCTTCAGGAGAGAGATAAGGAGAAAAAGCTTAAAATTTCAAAAAGATGTTTTGAATTGACGAGGAGTTCAAAAATAAATAAAAATCCAGTGTTGGTTTCCGCCTCGACCTACTAGGCTAGCTACCACAAAAGAGAAGCCTCGACCTTCTCTGTTCTGACTTAAAACGTTTGGGTCTTTGGGATATGATGGATCTATTATGTGACAAGTGTCTCTCCTTGATTGGGGGCAACCAGACTATAAAAGCCGAGGATCCTGTCCTGAACCTCAGCTTGTAAGATGTTTAGTTGTTTACATAACAAAGTGTAAAAGTTATAGATGCACATGCACCTGGTTTCTGTAGGAAAAAACTGAAAATGTTTCTTATATTTCTAAGTTGAGAGGATTGTAATTTTTAACTGCAGGTACCCTGATAGATTGAACCAATCGTCTCTGATCAATTTTTCAAATATATATTCAGGGTCGTGTAAGATTACCTGAATGGGATTACATCAAACTCTTGTACTCCAGGTTACGATGCTTGAGCTATATTTTATGCTGTGTTATATTTCATGGGAACCAAAAATACTAAAAAAATAATCCAGGATGAATTGGACTTTGGGCATGTATGGTGCTTTGTGATTTGCGAGTCCCAACCTTAAGCTTATGGACAGTTGCGATTGTAATTATTTTACCGACCACAAAAGAAATTCCATTTGACTAAAGGAAATGCACGACAGCACGAAGTTGCTTGACATTTGGTATTTGGTATTTGGTATTTGGCAACATAGAGTTCTAGCCTTCAACAGTATTTGTCACAGGACTCGCAACAAACAAGCATGCTGAGTTAAAAAATGATGCATTTGTGATGAACTTTGATCTATTAAAAATCCTTAAAAGTCGGCAGAACATGAAATTGGAGAGAGAGAGAGAGAGAGGCCAGTGGACTGGCTAATAATCATAAATCACACATGGACAACCAACCCTTGGCATGCATATTTGACTCATAGCAGCAACCTCTGAGGCAATTTCTTCCTATATAATCTAATCGACAAAAGGGTGTAGAAACCGTAGCAGTTTGACATGACATGTGCTTGAGAACTGACAGCCAAAACCAAATTAATCTGTTCGACAGTCATGTTGTCATATTCTCTATTCTGATTTTTCTTTTTTGCGGTTGTGTTTTGCTTGGCTGATATCACAGTCATGCTATTTTGACCAACAGCGTACTACTAGTAATGTAGTATGGTCCCAACTCCCAATTCCCAAGTTGCCTTCCTTGATTATTCCATCGCTCTTTCCTCAATTTTCCCTTACACTTGTACAGTGCTTTAGTCCATGTAATCCTTATCTAGGTACACACTTGCCACGTGGCATGCAAGTCGAATTTTTGATATACAATAACTCTAGGTACACACTTGCCACGTGTCCCTGATGCCTACTACCCGGCCCGATCCTGCTTCTGGGTCAATAAATCAGCGTACTCCATGCCATGCACAATGCAGCAGTGAAAGAAAAAGAGTAAATCATGAATCTGTTCACAAATCACAACCTTAAATCAATCTTCACCACCCAAAAAAAGAAATACAATTTAACTCTCTAACATTTAAAAAAAAAAAATTGTGTAATGTTTGGATTGTCTGGAAATGAACAACACGAAAATATCATCACGGGGTGTGTATGTGTTTGTGTTTCGTGTGTGATCTCTGATACACTGCAAGCGACCCTCTCGTTGCAGGCTCTCAGGCGTGCTTACAAGGCGGGAGTGGAGTTCCACAGAGGCCTGGGTTTTCCCTGAAAGCTGAGGGAGGGATTCTGGCCTTGTGAGGAGGTATCCGTCCACTCAGTCGGTTCTTCGACACGTCGAATTCTCTAAGCTCCACCAGTTTCATCACCTCTTCTGGTATGGTCCCGCTCAGTTTGTTTTCCGACAGCACTATCGACGCCAATTCCTTCGCATCGCCGAGGTCAGCTGGTATACTACCGGACAGCCTGTTCCCTGCCAACTCCAACAGCTTTAACCCACTCAATTTCCCCAACGACGTCGGTATCGTTCCCCCTAGAGGGTTGTATGACAGTACCAGCTTTTCGATGGAGACCATGGAGGGCATGTCGCCGATATTCCTATCGATTGGACCTGTGAACCTATTACAAGAGAGGTCGATGGAGTTGAAACGGCCTAGTGGGTCTTGGATTCTCTTGGAGAAGATCGTTCTCAGATCTCCGCTCAGCTTGTTCGAGTGGAGGTCGAGGTCCATTAGCAGCGAAAGGTTCTTCATTTCTACCGGAATAGCCGAGTGGAATCCATTGTTTGAGAGGTTGAGGAAGGAGAGACTCGTCATGTTTCCTATCCAGCGAGGCAATGGCCCCGTGAATCTGTTGCTTGATAAGTCGAGTATCGATACGGAGGACGAATATAACCATGCGGGGAGTTGCCCAACGATCCCAGTTCGTGCTAACATGAGCCGGAAAAGATTCAGTTTGGCAAACCAGTCTGGTATTCTCCCTAGACGAAGAGGATTGAATGACAGGTCCAAGGTCTGTAGCTTTGATAATTTCAACAGCTGAGGAGGAATGGGACCGGAGAAAGAATTTCTTGAGAGGTCGAGTGTCTGAAGGTTCTGAAGATTCCCAAAACTTGAGGGGATCGTACCTGTAAAGTAGTTGTTGGAGAAGAATATCTCCGTGAGGTTTGTAAGTTGACCGATAGTCGCCGGCAGCTTTCCAGTCAACCTGTTGTTCTCCAATATCAGCCTTTGAATACTGGGAAGCTTACCAATGGATGCAGGTAAAGGCCCAGTTAGTCTGTTTTCTGATAAGCGGCAGAATTGGAGAGAAGCGAGGTTGGCAATGGAAGAGGGGATTCTTCCAGTCATCTGGTTCTGGTTAAGATAGAGTATAACCAATTGGGAGAGACCGCCAATAGATGGAGGAATGCTTCCGGTTATCTGGTTCTCCGACAAGTCAACGTACTTGAGCTTCTTGAGACGGCCAATTGCCGGCGGTATACTGCCAGAGAGATTGTTGGCATGGAGGTCAAGCTTTGCCAGTGAAACCAGCTTGCCAACTGACGAGGGAATGCCACCTGATAACTCATTTCCAGACAAGCTCAGTTCGAAAAGCGAGGACAAGCAGTGGAGAACGGAAAAAGGGATGACACCGGAGAGTCGATTGTCACCAAGGTAGAGTCTCTTGAGGCGGACAAGGTGTCGAAAGGAGGAGGGAATCGATCCGGTAAGCTGGTTTGAATCAAGGAAGAGGTAGGTGAGGTGTGACAATTTACCTAACTCCGGAGGTATGGGTCCTTTCAACTCCTTGAGATTACTGAGATCGAGAAGGCGGAGGAAGGAGAGGTGGCCGAGAGTGGGTGACAAGGTACCGGCCATTGAGGTCTCGGAGATGAAATCGTCGCCCGAGTAAAGGCCGGGACGGGAGACATTGACGACCCTACCGGAGGAGTCGCAGGCGACGCCATCCCAAGAGGTGCAACAATCGGTGGAGGGCTTCCATGTGCGCAACAGTTGAGAAGGGTCTCGAGTGATCTTTGCCTTGAAACCGAGCAAGGCTGCTCGGTCGACGGCATGGCAAGCTTCGGGCATCCAAGGCGACGACGAAATATACAGGCAGACGAGGAAGTAGAAGAAGCAGGAGGAGATATTACAGTTAATACGAAGAAAGGCCACCATTGAAGCAACAGAGAATTGACCGTTTAGAAGAGAAAACAACGACAGTGGAGAGTGGATAGAGTGAAACGGCTCTCTTTCTCTTTAAGTTTTATAACTTTGTTATCCCTTCCTTGTCCTGTTGTCCACGTCAGCCCGTAGGCCTTCTCCTGGATTCACTAATGAAAATGAATTTGGATCGTTAGATCAGTAGACGAGATATCTGTGATGTGGATGACGTGGGACTACATCCCATGAGTGGGTCTGCTTGCTAATTGAATGCGATGATGATGATTCTCGTGCAGTGAGTGTTGCTTTGTTTTAAGTTTTATAAAAAAAAGTGACTATGTATGCTTTCAATTCGGGACCTGGCAGACTGCAGGCGGTGAGGACTGTGGGATGATTGATTAATGGCAGAGGTGTGTATGTGTGATCTCAAAAAAGGATGAAAAAAGAAAGGTAGAAATGGAGATGAGATTCCGTGAGAGTGATTGTTAAGGAAGGGGCCCCACCCACCACCCACTTGTAGATATAGATCGTTACGTGGGCCCTGAGTTGTTTTATGGTCATAATGGGAACAGCTTGGACCTAGGTTCTATTCTAAGTGGTTCATCTTTGTGTCTCCACTCTCCACTTTGAGTTTGTCTATGGGGGTTACAGCCTTACATGGTTAGGTTCTAGTTTTGGGTATAGGTTAGGTTGGGCGGTTGGGCTGCTCCTCAAAACTCAGGTTGTGAGTTGTGACTTGTGACCTTTACTCGTCCAGCAAACCCAGCCCAACCCAAGCCTACCCGACTTTTTATTAAATAAAATATTCATCTCATCTCATGTACCAAATACCAATGTATATTTTGTATTTATTTACGTAAACATGTCACATATTTACACTGTTACATACATCCGATTCCGTTTGGAAGTTCATTCAGTGTAAAACGGTATTTCTAAATCTTATTGTTGTTGATGTATATATTTGTATTTGTACTCTTTCCAAAATTCCCTCCCTGTGAATTCTGATGAAAACCCATTTGATTGGTTATTACATATATGATGCTGATTGATTGGTTAAAGTTTTTCCGACGATATGTCTTTCCGGTCTGTTAGTTATAAGGTTCTCAAATCCGACCAACCTGCCTAGGCGCAAGCAAATCTTCATATGCGCAGCCTAAATTATGTTGGATTTTGCTCGAGTTGGTCTTGGGATGGCAATGTCTGGTTTTTGATCTTTGATTGAACTAGGCCCGAACCTAATCAGCCCAGCCCAAGTTACACTCTTAGAGGTTTTCTAGATTTTTTGTTGAGAAGTGAGTGAAGATAAAAGGGGATGGTTTGACATAAAAGCCCACTTCAAATCCAATGCGGGTTTAGGCATTTAAAGGTCCAACTCCAATAAGACATCAAACTATATAATTCATATTCAATGTTGGATGAATTTCAGTTGTTCAGAGAAGACTGAAGAGATGCAGACAACCACCGATATCATGGGCCATGGGCTGATTTTTGGGAGTTGGGCTTGGACTATGAATTATCAATGCAATTGGGTTATCGACATGGAATCAATTAATCAAAAGCAGGCTGTTTGGTTTTGATCCGACTCTTTTTCTGCTGTGTAAGGTTCCGTTTGATAACATTTGAAGTTGCTGAACTGAAAAACTGGTCGCTTTGTCTTTTAAATGGCCCCTAAGCCATGTTCACTGTTCAGCGTCCACAACTGGAATTTGAAGCGAACAGTTCTGTCTGTATACTTATTCTTGGTTAAAGCCTCCATGAAAACCATGCGAAATTTCACCCAAGTTAAAAGCCAAGTGATGGAAGGTGTACTTTTGTAGCCCATAAAGGCCCAGGAGGCAAGGCCCAGGAAGAGGCCTCTTCTTTCAGCGACACCATAAATGTAAGTAATAGGATTGTTCTGGCGACAGTGATGATCATATAAGGTTTATGAGAGAAGAAATCGATTCTTTGGAACCTAGCAACAAATACCGTGGAATGTGTTTGGCAAGGGAAATGGAAATACGTGACGGGAAATCATTTGTGAATCTGTTACTATATTCTGAATTTTGCTATTTCGGTCCAAAGCTCAAGCACTTTTGGGTTTTTCACGTAAAATAGTTCAGTAAAAGTGAGAAATATAATGGATTTCCATCTTTTTCCGAGAAAATCTATGATACCGAAAGAACTTAATTTGATCCATTAAAGCACCCCATGAATTTTGAATTTTGATGAATACCACTAATAATCGGATTCTTGAGGTTTTATTCCCTAGCTTATCACCATATTATCAAAATGCAGAAAGCAATAGATGCGTGGGGGGAGGGGTTTGATACTATAATCAGAATATTTTCAATTGAACAGGGAGAGAGAGATATGAAAGCAAAATGAATTGCTTTTCCTAAAAAGAAAAAGATTAAGAATCCAGAAATGTGGATAAAACAGTGGGAGGTTAGTTGGTTGGCGTCCGTCCAGTAATGCATGAAAAGCTAATAGTTATTGTTTGATTGATTCATGAATCTAATTGAGCTATGCCTATTCTGTAGTCCAATTCGTGAAAAAGGAAACCCACTTAAAGACAATTAATACTGGACAAATTCATTTTTATTTTGTGACACTGGACTTATCCCCACTCAAACAAGATCCCTATTTGTAAGATGTGTGCTTCATGAATTGCAGAAGGGTTGTAAAAAATTCTTAGGTCACCCAAAAAACAGAATGAAACTGGTTTTCTATTTATTTATTTAGGGTTCGTTTGGTTTATAGGAATAGGGGTTTGGAATCAGAATCGGAATAGGCTATTCTGATACCATCTGTTTGGTTGGGCGGAATCAGAATTTCATTCCCATTCCTATACTGGAATGGCATTCCCCCAATTCAGGGAATAGCTTTTCCCTGACCCTCCCTTGGGAATGAAATCTTATTCCTGCTGATTTTAATTTTCATTCACATTCCTGTCTGAACCAAACAAACTGTGGGAATTGATGTTGCGTGATCTGACTACTCCCTGCTGGAGGATGATCTAGTTTCCAGTCGGACGGTGAGCTAGGTAAATCTGCAAAATAAGACCAAAGAACCTAGGGTGGTTAGCTCGGCAAGGTCGCTCCGATGCTTAAGTTAGTAAGTTGTTGTGATCTGAAATAGTTTTGAGAATGTAGAGAGCTAGAGAGATAGAGAGTAGAGAAATCACACGTACCTCATGCCATTGGGGTTGGAGCCTTTATATAGTTGAGTATTCGTGGGGCACACGAAAGAGTTCCGGGATATCCAGGATGTGGAGGTGGAGTTCGCTCTGCTTCCGAAGGAACAACATACATGTAAGGCTTATCTCGTTCCTCCTCTGATTCCGGCGGAGTAAGGATAAGTGCTTATCGTGATCCCGGAAAGGTTGGGGTCTGTTAATGATCTCGTGGGATTCGGGAGTCGTTGGAGAGACCTTTGGGGTTGGTTACGCGGGAGTCGGTTACGTGTTGATTCGAGTTGTTGGTTCCGAACTAGTACTTCAGTCTTTTAGTTCCGAACTAGCTTGAATACCGAGGTGAGACCTGCATCGAGGTGGCCCTGCTCCGAGGTGATCCTTAAGTCGTGGCCTTTATGCTAAGGTGACTGAATACGCGAGCTCTATTGTTGCGAACTAAACTTGTCAGGCTGAGTTGTCATCTCTTGGTGTGTCCACGTGTCCCCTTTTTATTAGGTCGTGCCAAATCACCCTTCATCAGGAATAGGCCATTCCAATTCCGATTCCGATTCCTACTACAAACCAAATGGACCCTTATTTTTGTTATATAAAAGAGTGAGAAATAAAAGGTTTGTTAAAGGAAAAAAGGCCAACGTAGGTTAAGGCAATAACCATTTTATTCATAAAAATCTATTATTAAAAGTGGTATTTTTTGTCCCATTTAAGTGTTACAATTTTTCCCCAGAAAATAAATTTTTGCTGGTTCCCACATAAATATAGAAAAAGAACATGTGTTTCAAATTCTCATTGAACAAATTTTCCCATTCTCAAAATCCGAAAAAAGAAAGACCCCTAAGTTTTAACTATATATCCTATGTTATTATTTATCTCTGATTGTCTTTTACTATTGTAACAAGGAAGACAATAACTTTTGATTAAGCAAATCAATCAACAGCCTCCCTTCCAAACTGGTGTGTCTGAGACTTCCAATCCCAAAGAAGAGAAGAGGGATGAAGCTGAAAAAAATGTCGATATCTCACCATCATCAACTTGTAGCAAAAAAGTCCGTTATCAACAATAATGCTTCAGACCGTTTTTATCCATGTGGGCACCCCTCTTCTCTTGTTCACGGGTGAGAAGTGAGGAGACCAAATCAGCCCCCCACAATGTCCCACAACACATCCCTGCTGTGTATTAGGAATATATACCGATGATAATCTCAGAAATGATGATATCATCATTGAGAGATGTTCCCAATGCACGGCGGGGATGTGCTGTGAGACGTTGTGGGGGCTCGATTTGAACTCAAAAGTGAGAGCCCATTAATTTTGCTACTGTTTAAGGTCTTTGCCTTTTGTCTTTGGAGCCGGGGTTGGGGTGCAAGTCAGGCAGGGTCAAGTAGGACTGGGGTAACCCTAACCAAACTCTCCTTGTTTATTTTCCAGCTCTAACCCTAACACAACTCAATGCCATCGGGTGGGTTGGGGTTAGGTTTATTTTGGTCCAATTTTTTTCTTTGAAAGAAAATTGTACTTTTGCTTATTATATATGAGCAATCTGGGATAATTTTATTATAAAAATATTTAATAAGGTTGACTGATCATTTAGGAGTAGTTTGGTCGTATAAAATACTTAAATGCTTATTTGAACGGAAATCTTAACGGAATGTGAGTTTTAGACAATAAAACTCACTAACAGGGGGCTAGAGGGCTCTCTAGAGATTTTGGATAATATCCCAAAATAAGTGCAACAACGGATCAGAAATTGTCGAGGACACAATGGGATTGGTTCGTTGCTGCATTTCTGCTGGGAATTGCAATCTACCCTGAACTGAAAAGCATGGACCTATTTATATTTGGGTAAATTGCTGAAACTTTCCTTGAAGTTTCTAACCATTGCTGAAACCTCCCCTAAAGTTTGATAATTATAATCACATCTAGGGGTGCTCAAATTCAGTTGATAAACTGAAAACCGAATCGAATAAGCTAGTTCGGTTCGGTTAATTCAGGTATCAGTTTGATTTGGTTTTTGTTTTCTAAAAAATCGGCTATCGGTTTTGGTTTGGTTTGGGTGAGATTTTCATCTGAATTGAACCAAAAATCGAATTAATGCTTTTATTTAATTAAGTATATTAAATATTTAATGTTCTATTTAATACTTTGTACTAATTAATTATTATCTTTCCTAGTGACCAATTCGACAATTCCCCATTGGTCTTTGGGCTCATTCTAGCTTTTAATTAATAAAAGTTAATTAAAATGTAGATTGTTTATTAATTATTCATTAATTATTAACTGCTTGTGAATAATGGCCAATTTGACATTTCCCCATTCGCATAGGGTTTTAGACCTATTCTAACTTTTAATTAATAATAGTTAATTAAAACCTAGACTAGTTATTACTTGTTTGTTTGTGAATAATGGCCAATTCAGCAATTCCCCATTGGCATAGGGTTTTGGGCCCATTCTAACTTTTAATTAATAATAGCTAATTAATTAGAACCATTGGGCTTTGAGACCATTTAACTTTTAATTAATAATGGTTAATTAATTAAAACCATTGAGATTTCCATTTTAACTTTTAATTAATAACAACTTGTAGTTATTAGTTATTCATTAGTTGTTGGTCGAACCAAACCGAACTAAATTCGGTTTGGGTTGGTTTGGTTGGAGAAAATGGTCTAATTGAATAGTCGGTTAGGTCCTCAGTTCTAACTGAAACAAATTGGCCAATTGTACACCCCTTATCACCTCCCTTGATCTTTCTGATGCAGTTGCAACTAGACCCCCTTTGTTAAAATCTGCTAACAAGAGACACATAAATGTCCAAATACCCATGAAATTACTATTGAAGTTGGTTTTATAGAAAAACAATAACAATAAAAAAAAAGAGAATTTAAAGTTGCAACTTTACCTTTGAGCGATTGATATGAAGGGCAAATTTGAAAAATAAATGAATTTAAAAAAAAAAGAGATTGAAAGGGTTTAGACTAGCGATTCATATGAAGAGAAATTTTGAAAAATAAACATTTTTGGTGAAAAGTAACTACATGGGTATTTTAGACATTTTTCATGCATCTTTTTTGAGGACTTTAATAAAGTTGGTCTACTTGCAATTATGTCACAAAGTTAAGGGAAGGTGATTGCAATTATCAAACTTCAGCGATGGTTTCAATAACAGCCAAAAACTTCAAGAGAGGTTCAACAATTTACCTTCTATTTTTCAATTTTGACGGGTCAAATATGTCCATATACATTGATATCTTTCCTATTCGGTAGCAGTTTTTTTTGAGCCCGAATCTCCTATCTACGTTTATCGCAGCCACACATAAGAACATCTCATCCTCTGCATAATATTATGCATGAGGAGATTCATGGGGGTGATGTATTATGAGTAGGCGTAGGCAGGAGATCCGGAGTCATTGTTTTTAAGCCTCCAAACAACTTCATTTTCGTTTGGCTCCATAATCTTTGCCGTGACGTTTGTTAGTTCGTTGTAGATTATTGAATATGACAAATAACTTCGACTCGACATTATAGGTCTACTTATAAAAACGAAAAAAAGAGAGAGAAAAGTAAAGAAAAACAAAAGTTCATTCGAAAGAGATTTTCTATTATTCTAAACCAAAGATCAACACTTCCATTTGTCTAATAAATTCTGTAGACTATTTTCATATTTACTTTTTTACTTTTCAAAGGGAATGCATCAGATTCCGATGATGGCCTAGTAACTGAGATGGTTACTTGCCTCCCTTCGAATATAAAGGTGTGGGGTATAACATAGAGCTGACAATGGGTTGGGTTTGATTATTATTAATCGGTTCCATATGACAAATCTAGAACTATGCCATTTATTAAGTAAGATAATTAGGTATAATTGATTAGACCCGATTATACTTGAGGTCTATAATTATCTATGATAATAGCAACGGAGAAGCACGGATACATACGATGCAGAATTCTGAATTCCAGCCCCTCCTTTCTACTAGTCCTCTCCCCCCCTATAAATCACATCCTGCTCGTGAATTTGACATCAATTCATGGTCAGGATGCGTTTTTCTTGTACTTTGGGGCTATAAAAAATGACAACTCTATTTTACCCTAAATTACAGGTGGATCACTGGGTAAGTGTTTCCTCGGTGCACTTGTGTTCTTGTATTTACTAGGTTAAGTGTTATATATTTTTACCCATAAAATGTAATTATTATAAAAAATAATTTTGTAATTTATTGTAAGGCCCACAGCTTATTGCAAAATGAATAAAGTTGTCAATGAGAACCAAGGTTTTAAAAACCAGACTGGACATGGAACCATTCTAGGGACCGGTCCTGGATCAAATGGTCTAACTGTCTAGTTTGAACAGATAGTCCATTCTAACTAAAAAATAAATAAAATAAAATAAAAAACAGATAAAACCGTTGTCTGGGTCGACAGGTCAATGGTTCGACCATACGGGTCAATGAGTCACTGACGAAATCAACGGTTTTTGGCCAAAACATGGTTTTAGGATGAAAATGAACCAGTTACCTGACTGGTTCCTGGGTCAACTGGTCTGACCGTCTGATTTGATCCGGTCCAGTTTTCAAAACCAAGATGAGAACAATTTCCCCCTCCATGTACCGAAAAACGAATGTATCTAGATCGGATCATATTGGATTCGATAAGGGCCGGTGTATCCAACGGTTCAAGTTAACATCATCCTTAGCCAGATTAAATATGAATCCAAACAAAGGGATACTGCTTATAGTGCTAATTGAGATTGAGATTGACTCCTCTCTCTCTCTCTCTCTCTTATTGGAACTATGTTGTGATCTTGACAAAAGTAGGCCCCACAATTAGTTAAAAAAAAAAGCATTATTCTCTTAAAATTGCACCCCTACAAAGCCCATAACACGGTCATCAATTTCAGCTAATACTGACTTTCTTATATCGGCTTGTGGGTCAATCAACTCTTGTTTTGTGTTGTTTAGTATTTTGTTCACTTCTGTTAAATGGAAAAGACTGCAACACAAAGCAGTGTTATTTTTAATGGTGTAGGTGGTGCTTTTCCATCCTTGTTCACACAGAATGTCTACATCCAAATAATTTTCTCCTAGTTGCCTCTTTCCCAAATCCCAAGCCTTACGTTTACCAAATTACACTTTTATTCGTGAGGTAGATTCCAGTCCAAGAAACTAAGAAAGGCCCACCCTGCAACTTGGCAATAGAAAGGAATATGCAATTAAATCGGGTAGAGAATTCCCGGCCCATTCAACAGGTTATGGGCCTGGCCTAGTGGAGTCATCACTCATCACCACTAACTCTAACTTCAACTTGCAGTTGTAGTACAACACAACAGACACAAGACATTACATGGGATGATGGATGCGTCTTGAAGCTGTTTTTGCAATAATAAAAGTGGAGTTGTTTTTGCAATAAAAGTGGAGCTGTTTTTGCAATAAAAGTGGAGTTGTTTTTGCCTTCTCATCCACACATATTCAGGCTTTCTGTTCTGGAGTTGTTTTTGCAATAAAAGTGGAGCTGCGTCTTGAAGCTGTGGTTCCTTTTATTTCATACCCCTTTATTTGTTAGCCCAACTACGCATCCTTTTTTCTCTCTCTCTCTCTCTCTCTCTCTCTGTCTCATGTGATGTATCCCATCATCTCGGATCCATCATTCCGTCCACGGTCCACCCAATCAGCAACCAAAGCTGATTCCTACCCTATGAATACTGCTCACTTTCCCCCTGAAACTTAAGAAGGCAAGCAAGGGGGAGGGTGAGTCATGGATCCACAAATGGAAGGGGTCCACTTAGGGAACATCCTTGACCAAAAATCTGGGCTGAAATTATGATCAGAACGGCCATCCATCATCAATGGTCAGTATTCTCTCCCACGTTTGACAATATCCCTGAAGCAGGGGGCACATTTACCCAGACAGAAAGGGTTGATATCCCACAGTTGTAAGGAACGGCCTGATCTGGCTTGTTCAGGCTGTCTGGTCACTACTGGATGGTGATACAGATTACAGAAATACAGCAAGAGGGAATTATGGTGTGATTTTGTTTGTTGGAGGAATAGGAAGCTCTCCTTTTATAATCTCCTACCTATTACTTTTTTCTTTTTTTAGAAGCGTGAAAATGAAATGAAGTTAAATGTGCCTAACTTTGACAAATGGAACCTTTTTCCTCGCAACCTCCAAATTCCAAAACTAGCCTTTTTCTTCGTGAAAATGAAATGAAGCAGGAGGAATTTTAAATCCTCGGAGTTCATCGTGCTGACTGCGCCACCATTCACCAGAATATGGACGACCCAAACCCACCACTACCCCACTTCCTATCTGTCTATTTCACCATTTTTCAAAACTACAAAGAAAATCTCCAATTAAGATTAATACAAACATGCATGCAAGACGAAGATACCTAATATAGACTACGTACGTACATAAATCTAATGCATGATGCACTAAACGGAACTCCTCCCTCCCATTATATTATGGGCCCATTTGGTTGACTGCGTTTGGTAGAGCTAGATTTGAAGATTCAATTAAGCTAATTAATGCAGCTGCTTTGGAAGCTTCCGATTCACTATTCAATCAGGCTGGAGATGAACGTAACAGAACAGTCAGTCCCTCAGTGAGTGACTGCGTTTGGTAGGGCTGAATTGAAGATTCAGTTAAGTTAGTTCAGCTGCTTTGAACTCCATCAATGAGGCCAAAGGTAGACAGTGACAGTCACTGACTGGCAGCTCATTTGGTCTCCTCCCTACTCGGGCTACTCCCTAGCTATTTTTCACCGATAATTTAATTAACTGTCCCTTTGGGCCTCTGTATCTCAGAAAGCAAGCAAGAAGAAGCATACTTCTCTTCTATAATTTATAAATACCCACATTTGCTTGGCTTCACGCCCAAGGGACCATGAAAAGAATTTTATTAATTTTCTATTGCACTTACATTTACCCGTGTCAAATGCAGAGAGCAGTGCCCGCTATTCCAATCCAAATCTAAGCCTGGGTTGGGATTCCTGGAGACCGGCTTCAGTAAGGGCGAATTCATGCCTTTTCCAACCTTGTATTGGAAATATCTTTCCATGAAATAAAACATATAAATATTCTCAATGCAAGCCAGTAAAGCCAATAGAGTTTACCCTGACTGAAGCCCAACTCCTATCCCACCACTTTTTCGACACATGATAGGTCCTAATCTAATCTAAGGAGATCTGAACTCTCGAGACGTATGCGTGATTGGGTGTGTCCTGCTTGGCTGATTCTTTTGATCGAGTAGAGGTTCCAATGATTAAGAGCATGAAGAGAAGAACTCTCGAGACGTAGCTTGATTTGCTTTCCGAAATTAATGGTGAGAATAATAAACACTTAATCCAGCTTCCCTGTTAGCATCAAGCAATCTTCAACAATGGTCTTCAATCTCCACAAACTTCAACTTGCTTTCTCAGACAAGAGATCACCAAGAGTTTGTTACCTTGGCCTTAGATACTAATAGGATGATTTCTGAAAATTTGAGCAACTTTATGGGCTTTCCATGCAGACCAAACTTCGATACCAATAGGATCAAAAGCATCAAATAAAGATACGACTCTTCTTAGTTCTTAGACATGAATTCTTGGTCCTGAACTAACTTATTTAACAAGTGTTCTGAGATATTGATGGGTGTAAATTAATTCAAATTACACCACTGTGATACAACACCGTGCTTTATCCAACTCAACATTCCAAGTGAAACAAATAACACACACTCTAATGAACATCAACTTATGAAGAAAAAGAAAATACAAGAAAAAATGTATTAACCATAACATAAACATGCATGCTTCATCTAACAAAGCTTTATACTAATATGTAGAGCATATGCTTTTGGCAAAACAGTCATAGTTGGCGACTCAATGGAGATAGGCATGGATGTATCATTGGGGAGACCTTACAGGTTAGGTTAGGGGGATAGACATGGATGTATCATTGGGGGCCAACCATGGGAGCAGGAGCAAATAAACATAAATAGGGCCAACCCTTCCATGCCTCTCCCAGGTCCACCCAAACTCCACCCATGTGTCATGGCCAACACCGTTGTATGATGATGGCAAGTGGAGGGTTGCAAATTTATACTTTGTAGGACCATGTCTCATTTGCCTCTCGCCGGAATGCTCATAAATTCATTTCGGCTGCGTTTGTCTTCGGTGTAAATAAGAACTGGGGTAAACTTTATAAATTCATTTTGGCTGTATTTGTTTTTGGTGTAAATAAGAATTGGGGTAAACTTTAAACCTTGACTCGATTTTTTTTTTTTCTTTCTTTATAATTGATTTCAATGTAAGTTTTACATAAAAAAAAGAATCTATGTAAACACTCACAATGGAATTTTACATCAAATAATCGATGTAATTTTTTACACACATTGACTATACTTTCTCATTTTAACGATTCGCTTTATTTAAATCGATCGATTCAGTTTTCAATCGATGCATAAAAGAACTATACACTAAAAACAAAGGCAGCTTTCAGGTTTGAAATTAACTGGCCAAACACGAACACGCTCGGTCCTATTCTATTCTCCCAGAGAAGGAAGGAAAATTTGAGCAAATGAATAATTGGGGTTGGGGATCCATCGTCCATCATACATCATCTATATCCATGGCGGGTTGGTTGATATCCATTAGAAAGAAAACAAAAGAAAGAAAGCCAAATCTCAAGCATAAGTTAAAAACAGGAAAGGGGATTGATCATGGCAGGTGCAGTCGTGCAGACAAGAATTGTGACAGCTGGCTTTGGCTAAATGATAATGAGAATGGACAGAGTTCGAATGCAACATATATTTAACATTATTATTTATATAAATGAGAATAGAGTGGGTGAAATTAAATGGAGAGTCATGGGCCTTGGCAACTGTCACCAGTCACCATATGTTGTTTATCTGAAAGGATGGCCCACAGCCCACTCAGGATCCAGTCTGTTCAACAATTAATGGGCTATCTATGTGGATCGAGTATGCATGAGGATGATGAGGATGGCACTATGGGTCATCCTCCCTCCTCCGGTCCCCGCTAAGGCCCTAGCACTGTGACACACATCAACATGCATGCATATATACATCAGAAACTTTTGTGACTTCACTTTCACTACAAAATCCAAATGTCCATTTTGGCCACCTCCCCAGTCCCCACCGCGATCGAGCAGAGAGCAAGCTAATTGGTCACAATGGTCATACTTATTATATGCTGGGCTTGATAGAAAATCAGAGAGAAAAAGATGCTGCTTCACATGTCGTATTTCAAGTTTCATCGTACTGAGACAACTCTACTGTTTGACTGTTGTAGCTCCATTGCGATTTGGGAACTCGGTAACTCACTCTCAGTACTCAGTTGGAAGTTAATTTCAGCCTTTCAGGTTTCTACTATTGTCTTCCAAATTTAGGATTGTCTCATAGCTTGAGACTCCTCTGGTCTATCTATATGATTTCACAGAAATCTCAGCTAGGGGAGAATAAATTTATCCCATTATTCCCCAACTTGTAACAGTAGAAAAGAAAACAAGAAGCAGGTGAAAATAAAATTCACATCCTTGTTATATATCAGGACCGGCATAAGGATCCAGAAAGAACATAAGTTTGGTAAACTAACAAGTTCATAAAACAGGGCTGGTTCTGTGGCTCATGCATCTGTTGATGATATTATTTATCAACAGCTTTTATTTTATACGGTGACATTTAGAAGCACTAATTTTTGTTTTTGATTAGCCACAATCCAAAACCAATCAAACAGCAGAAAGAAAAAAAGAAAAAGGATTGTTATAAGTTATAACCGTTAAATTTAATGCAAAATGCAACCGTTCATTACTCACCCAGAACAGACCAATTCATCAATCGATGAGTTGTCCCTGAGAGAGGGAGAGAAGGCATATATTGAGCTAAACTAAAATAACAATGAAACCGAATTACACAAGGCAATTGGGATCAATTCCAATTACCAATGTTCGACCACTACTGAGCACTGACTCAGTGACTCTGTATCTCTCCTTCCCTCCCCCAAATGGTTTTTGCTTTATTGCCTTCTGTAGTTCGGTTTACTGATATACAACTGAAAAGCGTACTTTGGACTTGCTGTATTCAGCACCAGAATTAGTACGGACAAGAGATCTTTCTCCTTAAATTTCTTCTCGGGGGAAGGGGGTTTGTGGGTTGTTACTGTGTTACTTCATTTGTCAATCATGGCTCGACAGATACACAGAAAGAAATAAATGAATAAAAACAGAGAAACTGCTCCAAACTCCTAAGTGATATTTACAAAGATCCATTCCAAATCCAAAATAAGTGAAGAGGAAATGAAACAAACCAAGATGGACGAAAGTACATACTACACAAGGAAAGATAAAGATCTAGTCTTTGAGAGGGGGTTGGGGGGAGAAGTAAGAAGTAGAAGAAGAAAGGAATGAAATTTGAAGCTACAGGGGAATCAAGATGTCGTCAAAACGGGGAAGGTTGGTCAGTTTTTCTTTTCTGGGAATAGATTTTTTTTCCCTTTTACCAAAAAGGTGTAGACCTCTCGCATGATGGTGAGCTGATTTGGGGGACTGTAAGACTGTCATCTCTCCATCGTTTGTTACTAGTCTTGAAATTGCTTGCCTCCTTTAGCTCCTTAAATCCACTTAGGAAACTGATTTGGTTGGGAAGGCAGTTTACAGGATACGAGGCTTGTGGTACTTGGGGTACCCAGATCGTTGTATCTTGAGGAGAAAAGCTCAAATTGCTTTGAAAATCCATATCTAGAAATGGAGACAGAGCATCACCCTGAAATAAAGGAAAAAAAAAACCATAAATAAATTTCATTATTATTATTTTTTAAATCATCACAAGCTCGTCTGATGGGTGTGTCTGAGAATAAGAGAAGACGAAGTGCTGAGGGAGGTGAACTTCAAGGGGAAAATAATAAAAATAAAAAATGGGCATAACGCCAAACCTTACAGAAACCATGGGGAGCAGAATAGGAGTCGAGAAAGTCCTCGACTTGCCAGCCTGGTAACGTCTCCATCAGATACTCCGTTATGCTACTGGTCGAATATCCTTCGCTTGCCGGATGATCATCAGCTTTAGATGTCGTAATAGTGGCTGCTGCTGGTGGTTTCTCGACCATCGGTGGTTTTGGATGAACAATCTCTCCGAAAGGAACAGGCATGGGTTTTTGCTTTTTGGACAACTTGGAGATTTTGTTCTCGTTGACTTTACCATTCAGGGAATCACAGGCTTCATTGGTGGATGAGTTGGTGGCGGAGTACAAGGAAGAGGAGGATGAAAGCTTTACGCCGGTGAGGAGAAACCTGTTATGTTTCTTGGTGTGGTCGTTGGCCGTGTGAATAGGATGGTCGCACTCTCTGCAGAGAATCGCCCTGTCCTCCTGACAGAACAGAAAGGCACGTCTCTCCTACAACAACGCGAAATAGAAATTAAAGAAAGGAAAACAAAATTAAATCAACGTAAAAACTCTGAACAATTAATACCAGAGAGAAAGAGAGATCTGAAATTCTACCTGGCAGACGTCGCAACGAGGAGCCTCTTTGAAGGAAGGGTGGAGGAGGGAGAAGCGCAGGTGTTTGCCGGCGAGCTTGTTTGCGTGATGGACACGGCGATCACATCCATCGCAGAGGGCAGCCTCGTCGGCGGAGCAGAAGACAGAGGCCTCGTCTTTATCACAAACATCACACTGGATCTTCATTGTTTAATTGCTATATGGGTTTGCCTCTTCTGAGATTTATATTTGACAGGAACGAGAGAAATTAGCAATAGAAGATAGATAGTACAACGATGGAGAAGAGAAGAGAAGAGCGAGGACTTTTAGAAGCTAAAACCACAGAACCAATTAAGAGAGTAGATTGAAAATTGGTGTATGGACTTATAAGAGGTTGGAGGTGACATTTTGGTTTATTTAATGAATAAAATATGAATGAAGTCAACAACTTGAAGAAAACCCACCAGAGAGAGAGAGAGAGGTTCAGATCATTTTTATGTTTGAGTTTGATAAATTGTATCTGCAAAATCGAGTGCTGGATGGATAGAGATAAGCAGATAGGCGTGCATATAAGCTGGACATCCCCGCCTGGGATTGGTTCTAACCTCTGAGTTCTGACTGAACCGAGTCTGACAATAGGTTCAGGTAACTAGGGTACGGGTATGGGTATCCATCTGATTATAAAACCATCTCAATTCTCAAAACCACTGTTACAGGTTTAACATATAATCCAACTTCACCGCCACTTTGTGGTATTAAAATATTGGAAAGCATGAAATGAAGCAAAAATAAAAATATGCAAATTGCGATGGAAAAGCCGAAAGGGTTTTCCGGCTTCTGGCTGGTTCGGGTTTCAAAGTTGTTGTTAAATGGGTTTAGATTTGGATTTTGGACGGGGGAAAAAGAGAAATGGAGTGGATGTGAAGAATCTTAGGGTTGGATTTCACTTGGGTTAGGTGGCGCACTGTACTGACTACGTAGTGCGTACAGCAGTGGAACCGCGGGGGAATTCCTGGGTTCTTTCTCTATGTCGATTGTGGAGTAAAGACACCAAGACAGGGAGCCAACATGGCTCTGTCCTCTATTTCCATTTCCCACTGTTTTATTTCTCTCTCTCTCTATATATATATATGCAAATGCAAATGGGTGGAGAATGGAAACTTTTAACAACGCATAAACGGGTCGGAACGTATTTGAATTTTGGAAAATAGTGTGCACATGGAAATTGGGAGAAAAAGACATGATGAAGGTGTGAACTCCTTTAATAATGGAGCTGTGTCATTTTGTGGGCGATCAAACCCGGTTTCTCTCTCTCTCTCTAACAAAAACAATAGGCTGAAAATTTCTTCTCTACTTGTATAAACGTGGCGAATTTATAGAATACGCTGTAGGCCAAACACCTTGATACTATTTCAAAAAAAAAAAACAACAAAAACAACACTTTGGTACGCAATTAAATGGGTCTGCCCTGAGATTCCAAAAACCCACAGTCGAGTGGGCCCTGCCCCTGCCCAACAGCTTCCGAATACACCCACAAGGCCATAACCACGATATCATATGAAAACTGTCACCTTATTAACAAAATTTTTTTGGTTCATTGGTGGGGCTATACAACGGGGTAATCCGTCCCATAGGCTGTGTTTGGAAGAGGTGTAAATCATCGGTGTATGTTTTACACTAAACTTGAAATATAATGACTGTTGTATTTTGAAATCGATGTAAAAAGTGGTTTAAGTTTTATATTCATAAAATTACTGTAGTTTTTACATTTATCGATATAAAACTTTAAATGTGATGAGGTTTTACATCTATCATTGCCATAAAACTATACTCCATCCAAATACATGCAAAATTGAATCGGAATATAGTTTTGCATCGATAATGATTACATTTGTTTATCAAATGCGTACAAAAGTGAAACGATGTAAATTTTACATCAGTTCTTGATTTACATCGCATCCAAATACAATCATAGGGGATGTCAATGATCGGGTTACATTGTAAGCCCGGATTGACCCGACCATTCGAGTTAAGGTAATGGTGAATAAGGTGTAAGGTTGTGGGTTAGGATTTGATTTATTTTCATTTTTCTTTGTTATAATTGAAGTAATACCTTAGAACCATAAACCAAATTCCAACTTGAATGAATTACGTACCTTTAGATTTCCAAAATCTGCTATAAAAAATACGATTGAGAAGCTGTGCGTCAGGCCGGATACTCGGGTCTAATGACAAGTTGAACCCTATAGGGTTGAGGTCGGTTTAGACATTGCAGCCTTGCAGGTTGCTGGGTCGGGTTGAGTCAAGTTTGGGTGAAACATTGAAGGGTTGGGTTAGACTGGGTCCTACTTCCATAGTAATTAAGAATATGTGTTGTACTTGTAAATTTTCATATTAATTACATAAACTTTAGATACACTACAATTAAGATGGATATTGAAAATTAACAAAAGTAACAATATAATTAAAACTAAACATAAATGCTTGTTGTAAATGTGCACGTGTATTGCACATGGAAGTTTTAAATTATAATAACACTTATTATTATTATTATTATTAATTTTTTATATTTCGTTTCTATCATAAATAAAAATAATTTTTTTTTAACAATTATGTTTATTTAATATGATGAATATAGAACATTACAAATGTTTCCAAATGCTTTCAACAAAATTATGCACTTTTTCATTTTTTGTGTTCTATCTTTTTATAAATATTTATTATTCAATTATGACATCATGAGTTTCTTTGAAAAGTTGGACCATTGACCACCCACCATCTAAATAAGAAAATATAGTTGCCTTTGGATTACTTTTTAGTTGTATATTTCATCTATATTATATAAATAATTTCTACTTATCATACTTAATTTTTATTTGACATAATTAATAATAATTTTATTATATATTCTTTTGGTTACTTATACTTTTTTTATTTTTTAAAGATTTACTATTTAGTTATCATATCATCTATTAATCCATTTGACCCAAACCATTAACTCACCACCCAAAACAAAAAATAGTTTGACTTTTATATTGACATTAAATTTTGTATTACGTTTCCATCATTGATAAAATTGTTTCTATATATAATACTTATTTTTATTCAATATAATGAATGCATAATATTAGATATACCCAACATTTTATTTTTTATAAATATATAACATTAGATATGTGCCCAAATGTTTCTCTATTTTTTATTTTTGTGATTATTTGTATTTTTTACTTTTAAAAATTTTATTATTTGACTATGACATCATTTCATTTCTAGGTTGATTTTAAATTTGGCATTCAATTTTCGATATTATTTATTAACCTTTATTCAATTTTATTATTTGACTATGTACCCAAATGTTTTCCATTTCTAGGTTCATTTCATTTCTTATATTTCATACTTATTTTTGTTTAGTATAATGAATATACAATGTTAGAGATATTCCCAATTTTTTTTATTTTTTGTTTTGTATATTTAATTTATTCTAATTTATTTTATTATTTAATTATGACATTATTTATTAACCCATTTGACCCCATATGGTAGAATTTCTTACCCATCACCAGAAGGGAAGAAAATGGTTTTGCATTTTAAATTCATATTTTAAAATATTTATTTTTATACTAGTAGAATTAATGTTATGGATTTAATTAGTAGAATTTAATAATGAAAAAAATATATCTTAAATATAGGATTTAATGAAAGAATATACCTTAGATATGAGATTTAATGAGTGAAAAAGGAAAATAGATTTATTTCCAATTAGTTTTAAATTTTACATTCCATTTCCATCATTAATAAAATCATTTCTTATTTATCATACTTATTCTTGTTTAATATGCCGAATAATATGATGTTAAAAATGTTCCCATTTTTTTTAATTTTTTTTTTCATTTTATCTATTTTTTCATTTTATTATTTAATTGTGACAACATGGGTTGTCCCATTTTACCCAAAATGATTTAATTTCTTACCACCACCTAGATGAAAACACTTTTTTCAAGGTGAATGCAAGTTAATACCTTAAATGTTGGATTTAATAAGAGGGAATTGAATGCAATGAATATCTTAAAATTACCTCTTTTCAAGTCATTTAATATCAACAACTAATTACTCTATTTGCCTCTTTTTTTATCAATAAATTCAAATATGGAGGGATAAATTTTGTCCTCAAAAAATTTCAAAAATATTATTGAGGTTATTCGTACATTTTAATGTGGCATAGATAGATACGTATGCGTGCAATGCATCGACGAATACATGGATGTATGTAATTATAGACAATTTTAAGTTTAAAGGACAATAAAAGTTTAAAGACAAGAGCATTCTAGTGTGATAATTAAATATGGTAATCTAAAGCCAAAGAAATAAGAATATTTTAACATGATGAAGTGAAGAAATAGACCAACCTGAATGCAACCCAGGTCAACAATTAGGAATGGCAATGAAGTGGGGCAGGGTTTTGTATTCCCTGTCCCTGACCCAAAACTCAAATGCCCTGCCTGCCTTGTACCACCCCAATGGGACTAAAACTCCCAACCCCATCACCACCTCCACAGGGAACAGGGATCCCCAATTTGTTCCACCGCGCTCTAGTCATTCCTACATGTAAATCCTTTTTGTTATTTTTTTAAACCACTTAGAACTATATTATTTATATAATGTAATATAATATAATGCCTATTAAAAGTTATATATATAAAGACACACACATACACTCATACACACTTTAGGTACGAAGGGGATGTCCCCACCCTATCCCCAAATCATCATTGTTTTTGGGCTTCCCTCAAAACCACCCCAAACCAAATCAATGGTCAGAAAAATCTACCCTAATAAGAATGGATCAAATTGTCATCTGCATCTACAAACTTGGATTAGCATTAAAGATCTCAAACCGACCTAATTAATTTGGCCCAACTTGCACGTAACGACGTGTTCATGTTGGAGATGGGATCTAATAGCAAACAAATCACAACATGCTTCCAACATGTTGTGTCCCTACAACTTACTAGATCATGTTGGGATGTCTTGGAATGGATTTTTGATGGGAGCAACCAAGTAAGCTAAGTCTTCAAGCCTTGCTGATTGAAAAGTATTGGGATCTACTACCAACAAAACACTCCCGGGGTCCGTTTGGTTCACAGGAATAGGGATCCAGAATTGGAATCGAAATGTCATTCCGATTCCAGGAGTTTGATTGGGCAGAATTAGAATCTGATTCTCATTCAGGTCAGAATGGAAATCTCCCATTTGAGAGAATAGCCATTCCCAACCCACTCCCCAGGAATCAGAATCCCATTCCCACTCTTAAATATAAGAAAAAATGAAATGACAAAAAAGACCTTAAGCCTTTCTCACTACCCGTCTCTAGCTTTCTAACCCCTTCTCCCCCATCTCTCGTTGCTCCCTCTTTCGGCAGCTGAAGTTTAAACAACCAGTATGAACTGAACTCAGGTGGTGTTTCTCCAAAAGTCTTGAAGTAGAAGTACATGAATGAAAAACCAGAGAAGATTATCTTTCGTAGAAGTTGATTGTTGCCGTGTTTTTCTTCGGTTGCATTCCCTTTGACAAGTTAGATTCATAAGCAATGTTATTAGATGCAACTTTTTCCCATGAAAGAGTTGGTATTTGACTGGATTCTAGTTATCATCAATTTCACAAAAAAATTGTTTTCTATGAATTGAATAATGATTTCATAAAAATTTATGGTGAATATTCTATTTGTGATTTTTATTTGGTTATGTGTTTTTTATTTCATCTTTTTCATATTTTCTCTATACATGCACTTGTTAAGCATGTTTCCAATGTGTGTATGTGTTGAAAATATATAACAAGTGGGCTGTTTCTGAGGTTCTTTTAATAGGGGCATAATTGGAAATTTTGGCTGATTCCGATTTAAGCTTTCAGTTAAACCAAACAACAACAACTGGAATTTGATTCTGATTCCTTAGTGAACCGAACAGGCACTAGGATTAGGTGGTTTCAATTTCAATTCATGGGGATTCTGATTTTGACTGCAAACCAAACGGACCCTCAATACTGTCCCAACAGGCCATCGTTGCCGCTCATTAAGAACATTGCCCTTGTCTTGTGGGGAGATATTCCCAATGCACGCCTATAATGATTGGTTAGGACATTGTTGGGACTGTGTTTTGGTAATTGATAGAGGTGTGAAGTGGGTTGTGCTGGCCCAACACAGCTTGACACAGGCCATTGGGTAGGCCTTGCTTACCTGGTTTGGAACCCCTCAAAAGGAAAGCCTAGCATGGCCCACAACATGAGCTTATTGGGACCATATCGTGTTGGGTTAGGCTAGGCTGTGGGTGGCACGATTTTTTAGAAAAAATGAAAAATAAGAAAAAATGAAAATAAATTAATAAGAACCACTAATAACATTGCTTTGTGAAATTCCTTAGGTATAGCCAAATAAAAACCACTATTTCTCTCATGCTCTATCTATTAATCACTCTCTCTCTCTTTGTATGTCAATCTATCGTTCCCCCTCAATCTCTTTCATTCTCTTTCTTGGTTGATCTCTTCTTCCCCCTTAATCTTTATCGTTTTCCCTTAGTCTTTCTCCCACTCCCTCTTTCATTCTTCTTTTTATTTTTCTTATAAATTGATACAATATTAATCAAACCATTTAAAAGAACATAGGACCAACTTGGTATGGTTCAAAAATCATTACACCAAGTTGGTCAAGAGTTTCTTGTAAAATTTTTGTCAAATTTGTATAAAGATTTGTGAATTTTATCAAATTGGTCTTATGTTTATTTATACGGTTTGATTAATACCGTATAAGTTATTAAGTTAGTCAAGGAACCTACCACTTGTATAATTAAGTTATAAATTTCTATCAAGTTGGTGTAAATTTGATAGCCAAGAGTTTCTTGTAAATTTTTATTAAATTGGTTTAATGATTTTAGAACTATACCAAGTTTGTCTCATTTTCTTTTATATGATTTGATTAATATCTTAAAAGTGTGTAAGAAGAATAAAAAAGAACAAGAAAGATAGTGGTAGAGAGACTGAGGGAGAATGATAGAGATTGAGGGAGAATGAGAAATTGACCGAGAAAGAGAATAGAGAGATGAACGGTGAACGATAGATTGACACACACACACAGAGTGAAAGAGATTGAGAAAGAGAATGTAAATATTGAATTCGAAAACCATTTTTGTTTTTTTTTCAAATCACATTGTTGTTGAGAGAGAGGTTATTTTTATAAAAGTTGGGGGGGGGGGGGGGGATCCACCTTATTTGGTGGCGCCACCCTTGGTTTCCCTATAACTACAGTTAAATCACAATTGTTGAGCAAAGAGAGATGATTGTGAAAGTGAGAGAGAGAGAGAGAGAACATAAATATAGAAATTGAAAACCATTTTTGTTTATTTTTGAATCACACAGTTTTTGAGAAAAGAGAGATGTGTGTGTAAGAGAGAGACACCATTTTTTATTTTCAAATCACACAATATTAAGGGCAATTTCAGTATAAGTTTTTTTGTTATGTTCAATATTGGCAACAACCACATAAGCCTCTAATGACATGATGAGAATTTTATAATTTGAAATATAAAACCGACTGTTGGAGTACCTGAAATTTATGTTGAAACTTGGGATTTCTCACCTTAACATCAAGGACGACGTGGAGACTTTATTACTTGCCTAAGCTCTTATGGGGTACCGTTTTGTCCTAGACAAGCTAATAGAGTTGTCCATACTTTAACAGTTTAGCTTGTCTTGCTCTTTACGAGTTGGACCGATCTTCCTTTTGCTGAATATCTTGTATCCTATAAATTTTAACCGAGTTTATTTGATGAATGAAATTTGCTTAAGGGCTTTGAAAATTAGGGTGGCATATTTCTTTTTGTTGCTATTTTGATTATTTGTGCTTATTAATTTGCTTGATTACATTTCTGATTTGAGTAAAAGACTATTGAAAGAATGAGTTTCACAGTTGCAAAGGTGTTGGATAGTACGTAATATACTTAGAAATAAAATGTAAAATACAACTTGATGAATACTACGTACAAGTGTACAACAACCACAATTAATAAGAGTTGTACTGCGATGAGGCCCCTGCATTGTCATTTGTTAAGCCACAGGAAGCCCACATCTTGAGCATGTGCAGGCAATCCTTAAAATAACAATGGAAAGAAAGAAATAATGTGATCTACTTGTCATATCACTTTCCACAATCAACACTTCTCGCTATCTCAACAGAGACGTACTGGAATTGTTTATGAGTTTATGTTCAGTTCTCATGTGCATTAATCTCCACTGGACTCTCGATTCCCTTGTAGTCGTAGGTAGCCGGAGATGAAGTACTTCTGAAATCTAAAATAAAAACTTCACCAAGCTTTTGATCACAAATATTGCAAACCAACCAACCAAGACTGTTATTAGTTTGTTGTAAAAGCGTAAAATTGTGGCTGATGCCGATGATAATGATAACAATAGTGTTTTCAAAATTGGACCGGACTGGATGGTTGAACCGTTGATTCGAACAACAATTTTTTAGATTTTTTTTATTTTAATTTTTTGTTAGGATGAATCATCCATCCATTGAAACTGGATGATCGAACCATTTGACCTGAGAACGGAATCTAAAACCTTGGATAAAACTAAAAGCACTCTATCTTCCTCCCATTCATCATAGCTTTCTTTTTTAAACTTAATTTGATATTGTCCATTCCCTCAATTTGCTCCCAATTTTAGGGACAAATTCCGAAGTCATCATCCACCCATCTATTTGAATAAGTTATCTCCTCTGATAAAATAATGGGCTCCCTAGCTAGCTATAATTGTTATGTTAGATTCCCAATTAATTAATTTTTTTCCCACTGGCTAAGTTGAAATAGAATAGAATGTATACCACTCAATAATCGGGCAAATGGATCAATAATCCGGGTTTGGAGAATTGGTGGAACGGGTCAACTATCATAACACATCGTGTTTTAGGGTTGTCAATAATGTTGACCAAGTGCATATAACAAGTTGTTCTTATTGGATGAAATCCAAAATTCCCAATTCCCCGTGTAACATCTCAAACATGGGGCAAGGTTGTAGCCCGTAGGGACACAATCAAGCAGCTTTATTGTGGTTTATACTTTTTTTTTCTTAGGTGAGTAGGTTGTTAGTATTTGTCAATTTCAAAAAAAATATATTTATTGGGTTGATACTTGATTGAGATGTATGAGTCTATAAGAGTGGGATTCTAAGTGTGGTAGAATTGAATTGAGATTAGTTTGATAAATAACCAATCTCAATCAATGATAAGAATTATTAGAGTCCTCATCACTTTTGGATGGGGGTTATAAAAACCACATAATGGTTATAGACCCATTACAATTGGCCTCAAGATCCAGAGAGACCAAAGAATTCAAAAAAGTTGATAAAAGAAATAAACACAATACAAATATTCAACAACAGTGGCCGGGATACAAAGTGGAATGCAAATAGGTACAGACATCTAAATCTGATTTCGTCAATTGAATGAGCTTAAAAGCTTACAAGGCAAATAACACTTTTTCATCTAAAATTTGAATCTTAATTACCTACTAGAAAAAGAAATTATACCCAGCTTTTCAAACTTCGAACCGAGGAAACAAGTGTGACTAGCTAGCTAGACTTTAATTAGGTTGATTAATTAATTACCATTAATAACCACCCAGGGCGCGCGCGCGAGAGAAAGAGGGAGTAGTAGTCCAAATTCCAAAATCCAAATTAATTATTTATTAGTGGTGATTGGTGAGGAATAAGAAAGCAAAGGAAAGATTGATGAATAATTAAATTAAGATGGAAGATATGGAGCGTGTTTGGTTCTGTTTACATGTATTCATTAAGGCGCGATTAGGCACTACATCATCGAAATGCTAATAAACGCCTATTCGTTTTAAGAAGCTTTCTGAAACGAAAGAGGCACATATAAGCCGAATTTTGCTTTTACAAACTTTGATACACACAAATGTAATTAATGGGGCATTTGTTGAAGGGACGTCTATATGGCATCGCCAATAAATGTGAATGGAACCTAATGGTGCGCGATCTAGATATTCCTAGTTAGAAGATAACTCGAACTTCGAGTTACATAGCGAGCTGGATCAATCTGCAAAATAGTAGATCAGAGAACCCGGGGTAGCTAACCTGGCGAGGTTGCTCTGATGCTTAAGTCAATGCTATACTATGGATGCGAGCTGAATATTTGAGTGCTTAAATGCTAGTGAGTAAAATAATCACGCGTACCTTTGCCTTGGGGTTTTATGTCCTTATATAATAGAGTAGTCGTGGGCCTTACGAAAGAGCTATGGGATCTCCGGGCTGTGCGGATAAGATCTGTTCCGTTTTTGAAGGAGAGCAATGTGTTGATAAGGTTTATCGTCTACCTCCGATTCAAGCGGAGCTAGAAAGAGTCTCGTCGTGATCCGAGAAATTTGGGGTCCGTTGGGCAGGCCTTTCGAGTCGATTACGTGGCGTTTCGGCTCTTTAGCTCTGAACTGGTACTTCGGTTCTTAAGTCCTGAACCGGACTGGATGTCGAGGTGTCTCTACGCCGAGGTGGTTTTGGGCCAAGGTTGCTGAACATACGAGCTCTGAATGTTGTGGGCCGGGTTCGTTTGGCTGAGTTGTCACCCCTCGGGCAGATCGCGTTTACGTGTCTCCTTCTTACTAGGTCGTGCCAAATCACCTTTCATCAATTGCCCTCCACTCCCCGTGCCAGGGGTCCTGACCTGGTGTGGGGAGTTCGTGACGAGTTCAGGTGGGTTTGGCAAGAAGTCTAGGCGACTTGAAGGGTGAACCGCTGGTCGGACTTGTTCAATCATTTGGCTCAACCACGAAATGACCCAGATCGCGTCTCGGTCACGTGCGGACGTCACACTGTTTATAAATTCCACAGACGCCAAAGGGCGTGCTCAACCGATTTCGTCCTTTGGTAGCGTGCAAGCAGTTTCCATGGGGGTCGTTGGGTTGTACAGATCTCAACCGTTGATTGCTGAATGTGGTGAACTATAAATAGGGGGCCGAAGAGCCCATTTCCTTCACCATAAGTCGTGTAACTGAGCTCTCCTGAGATCGCGTCAGAGTCATTCAACTCGCCATTCTTTCCCTTGTGTCCGAGGTCGTTATCGTCTTCTTTGGTGAGTTTGTCTTCTTTCACTAGTTGTTCCTTTTCCTTTTCCTGTCCAATATGTCTAGTGCTAGCATAGATAGGTTACTTAGTGACTGGCGAGCCCGGGGGTGCCGAGGTGCGGTCCTCAGCTCCCAGTGAGGCTAGCTCTTCGCTAGAGAGCTCCTCTTTAAATCTTTTAGGAGAAATGCCTTTACCTGTCGTCGGGCCATCTCGGCTTGAGGAACCCAAACCCCAGGTAGAGCGGCCAACCTCCGGAGAGGGGGTCTCTCATCTTCTACCTGAGGTTGGGATCCAGACAACTTCGACCCTTCCACGATGACCTTAGACAGGTTGTTGTCCTTGATAGCTCGTTACCCGTCTCCCCAACACTTGTTTTCAGCATTCCTTTGGGTCAGTACCCTTAGGTTCACGATCATTACGAACTCGCGATTTTGGAGGAGCAGTTCGTAGCTGAGCTGCACTTCCCGCTCCACCCCTTCATTGTAGAAATCATTAAGTTCTTTAACGTCACCATTGACCAGCTACACCCGAACTCCATCCGTACCATTGTTGGTACGATCTCACTTTTCCACGAGTATAACTGACCTCTTACTTTAGACATCTTTAGCTCAATTTGTTCCATTAAAAAAGAGCTCTTATTGCCTGCATGGGGACACCCGACAGAGCTACTATATCTCATCTCACATCGGGTTCAAGGTCATGTTTGGTAACCCGAACAAGGAATCAGCCTGGAAGAGGAGGTACTTCTTTGTTTGGAACCCTGAAAGATGGCAATTCCTGACTCACTGGAAAGTGGCCATTAAGGACCCTGGGGTGAGACTAGAGCGGTCATCCACTCTTGGAGGGACCTCGGCCTTGAGATGGAAGATTTCCTGGCCGAGGAGAAGCTTGTACAAGTTGGGCTGAGTCCTCCTGCTAGGCCTCCACCTCAGCACACACATTACCTCTCCTTTTTCCTTTCCGCACTTACTTCAGTTTGTAGCTAACTCTTTTCTTCTCTCTTGCAGAAACTATGACAGGTGTTGACGCTGCTAACCTTTTGAGAAGTGTTCAAAGGGGGAAGAAGAGAAAGGCTTTGAAGAGGTCTCGTCGAGAGGAGGCCACCTCTTCGATTCGTGTCGATCCCGAGGTCGCAACACCAGAGCCACCCTCTATCAATCTCCCGGGGGAGGAGGTCCATCCCCAGCCCTTGGTTGTTGACTTGGACAAGGATCAGGATGAGGGGACCCCACCTCATGAGCCCGAAGGTACTTCAGTGCCCGAGCCTCAGCCCCCTTCAGCAAAGGAGAGCATAATGACTCCGAGTCTCGGGCTCCTTAAGAGCAAGGATGTCGTGTTTACTGCGGAGGTCGCGAAGTGGGCAGACATGCCAACAAGCCAACTCGGAGAGAGGGCAGCCTCCTACTGTATGGTGGTAAGTAACCTGCCCCTTCATTTACTTTCTTATTTTTCTGTCAATGACACTTACACTCGCTTTCTATTTTTTAGGTGAACTCCGCTATCCACTCGCTCGTCTACCAATCTAAGATCCGCTTGAAGCGAGCTCGGGAGGCCAAAGAGAACGCTCGGAAGCTTTACCGCAAGTTGGATTTAGCTTGGGGTGAAGTTCTTAGAGTCAAGAATGGACCTCAGAGCCAGGAGGAGCCGATCCTAGTGCTGACGGAGCAGAAGAAGAAGCTCAAGGGGGAGAAGGAAGCTCTCCTCCAGGAGAATGAAAACCTTGAGGCGAAGATCAAGGAGCGCACCGAGATCTTTGACACCGCCATTCAGGAGGCGAGGATTCAAGAAAGGGATTGCGCCATCAAGGAGTTCAAGGAGTCCCCTAAGTTTCACAACCTCCAGGTCGAGTATGGCTCTGGCTCATACCGATCAGGCTTCAAACTCTACAAGTGGTTGATGCGGCAGAAGTTTCCCGAGCTCGACTTCGGATCTATCTCCATGTCCACCGTTACTCCTGAGATGGCGAAGGAGGCTGACGGGGAACCTGACTCCTCAGAGGGAGAAAGCGATGATGAACTTCTTGAGGCGAGACTGTCAAGGGAGGCAGGCCGAGATGACGTGGAGGAGGACCACATGGAGACCGACCTGCCTGCTGGAGGGAATTCTGGCAGATCTAAAGTTTAAACATGCCTCTTTTCTTGGACCTCCCCATATAATGTATGTCCTGGGCCTTCGAGCCCGGTTATAGTAAGCATCTACTCAGAACCTTTATATTAATGAAATATAATGATTCAAAAAATCTTGTGCAAAATCTTTCTAAAAATTTTCTAAGTGTTGGTTATCCCAAAATGCTAGACTAACGAGTTGGACTTCTGGTGGGATTAACCTTATGTTGTACGCCGAGGCGGATAGACACTGTAGGGTATGCACCCAACCTGTCTATGCACGAGCTACTTAAAGGCAATTGGTTATCCCGAAGTACTAGTCTAGCGAGCTGGAGTCCAGGTAGGAACAATCCTTGTGTTTGTTGTATGCCGAGATGGATAGACATTGTAGGGTATATACCCAACCTGTCTATGCACGGGCTACATATTTGCCCAAGCCGAGGAGGCGATTGGGGATCGTTGTGCCTATGCCCAGGAGGCGACTAGGACTTGTCTGCCTATGCCGAACAGGCGACTAGGGCTTGTCTGCCTAAGTCAAACAGGCAACTAGGACTTGTCTTCCTATGCCGAAGAGGCGACTAGGACTTATTGTAGTGCCGAGATCTTTTGTCAGCTCGGCGGCATAGCCCTTAGGCTTCTGGGAGTGACTCACAGTCCTCTCTCCAGTCAGTCATCTTTTTTGATCAATTCAGTGGTTGCATAGACTTAGAGAAATTTTGCCTTTGAGTTACGGGCTCATAAGTAGTATCTTCTTAGGTTATCGATATTCCATGCTCGAGGTACTTACTTCCCTTCCAAAGTCTCGAGCTCGTATGTACCCTCCCCGAATACCTGCTTTACATGGTATGGACCTTCCCAATTTGGTCCAAGCTTACCTACGCTGGGCTCAGGTACCATAATTTTCCAAAGAACCAATCGCTGACACAGAACTGTCGCTTTCTGACCCGGGCGTTATAGTACCAAGCTACTCTCTGCTGGTAGGCTACGGTCCGGATGTAGGCCTGGTCCCGCACCTCCTCTACTAGATCCAGGTTGGTACAGAGCTCGTCATCGTTTGTTTCCTCATCATAAGCCTCCAATCGTAACGTGGGTACCTTGATCTCTGTCGGGATCACCGCCTCTGTTCCATACATGAGGTTGAAGGGGGTCTCACCCATCGTAGTCTTGATAGTAGTTCGGTAGGCCCAAAGGACACTATGTAGTTCGTCTACCCACAGTCCCTTGGCTCGAGTTAAGTGAGCTTTCAGTCCACGAAGTATCGCCCTATTAGTTACTTCTAATTGTCCGTTTGCTTGGGGGTGTGACACCGAGGTAAAGTTTTGCTGAATTCCCATCTCGGCACACCAATTTTGAAAATTAACATCTTCGAATTGCTTCTCATTGTCGGAAATCAGCACTTGGGGTATTCAGAAGTGGCATCTTTTGTAGAAGAAATTTTGTATGTTACGGGCTGTGATCGTTACTAAGGATTCGACATCCACCCACTTCGTAAAATAATCTACTGCTACAACCAAGAACCTCCTCTGCCCTATTGATGGCGGGAAATGACCAAGGATGTCGATTTCCCACTGCGCAAAGGGCCACGGGATGGTGAGGTATTTCAAATCAGCAGCAAGTTGATGGTGGATGTTGGCATGCCTCTGACACCTGTCATACTTTTTGACGAGCTCGAGTGCATTTGCCTTCATTGTGGGCCAATAATTGCCTTGCCTTAACACTTTCTGTGTGAGGGCGCTGCCCCTAGTGTCCACCGCATAAGCCTTCATGGGTGTCGTGAAGTACACGCTCAGTTTCTGAGGGTCGCAAGCAGTGCAGGTAAGGGTGCGTGAAGGATCTTTTGTACATCTGTTCGTCTATGAGGACGTACTTGGCTGACTGACGCTCTACCCTCCAAGCCGCATTGCATTGTGCATGTAGGGTCCCGTGGAGCAGATAACTCGCGAGTGGGTTGATCCAGCTCGGTTCCGCTTGTGACACGGGAGCGACCTCTTCTGCCCCCCGAGAATGTTGGGCCGAGGTAAGTCCTCTATGTACACAGTTCGCATAGTGTTGTTGATCGTGCTGGCTAGATGTGACAAGGCATCGGCCTCAACGTTCTCGGACCTCGAAATTTGTCTGATAAAGCAGGATACAAAGTTACGTAGGATCTCTCTGATTTTGGCCAAGTAAGCTGCCATTGTGAGGTCACGGGCTCCATACTCACCAGTGACTTGGTTGACTACTAGTTGTGAGTCGCTGCATACGATGAGGTGCTTTGTTTTCATTTCTGTTCCGAATTGAAGAGCATATTCCAGTTTCACCTCACTTGGGCCGTACAGTATCAGTCCTGCACCGCTTCCCTGCTGGTTGGATGAGCCATCGATGTGGAGGATCCAGGGCTCCTTGTCCCAAGTCGGTTCCACTCTGACTGGGGCTGGCACTGAACGTGCACTTTGCTACAAAATCTGCTAAGACCTGAGCTTTAACTGCTGGTCGAGGCTCATACCGAATATTGTATTCGCTCAGCCCGATGGACCACTTCGTTAATCTTCTAGACACCTCGAGCTTGAGTAGAATCTGCCTTAGGGGTTTGTTGGTGAGAACAACGATAGTATGGGCCTATAAGTACGGGCGAAGTTTTTGGGTTGCTATGATTAGTGCGTATTCTAGTTTCTCGATCTTCGGATATCTAGTTTCTGCATCCTGCAAAATTTTGCTAACATAGTAGATGAGTCATTGAACCCGATCTAATTCTTTGATCAGTATCGAACTAACCACTTCATCGCTCGCAGAGAGGTATAGTTTTAACACGTCCCCTTCTTCCGATCGAGTTAAAACTGGGGCAGTACCTAAGTACCTTTTCAGCTCGTCCAAATCGAGCTGGCATTCTTCAGTCCACTCGATGCCTTTGCTCTTTTTTATAGCTTTAAAAAAGGGTAGGCACCGGTCCGCCAATTTAGGCATGAAGCGGCTCAGGGCGGCTATTCGGCTTGCAAGCCTCAAGACCTCTTTTATTTTCCGGGGTGGTATCATATCTAGAATCGCTTTTATTTTGTCCGGGTTGGCCTCGATGCCGCGTCGGTTGACTATATAGCTTAGAAATTTCCCCGAAGTGACTCCAAAGACGCATTTATTTGGATTTAACTTCATGCTATATCTTCGTAAAATTTGAAAAACATCTTTTAAATCATTCAACATGGAATTTGAAAAACTGGGTCTTCACGACCATGTCATCAACATAGCTTTCTATTTTATTGTCAAGTAACGACTCAAAAATTTTATTTACTAGGCGCTGGAATGTTGCCCCAGCATTTTTCAATCCGAAGGGCATGACCTTGTAACAATATAACCCGAGCTCAGTTATGAAAGTGGTATTGTCTTCATCAACGGGATCCATCCTAATATGGTTGTAACCGAAATAGGCATCTAGGAAGCTCAACAACTCATGCCCAGAGGTCGCGTCCACTAGGCGGTCGATCTTGGGCAGCAGGAAGCAGTCTTTCGGGCAGGCTCTATTCAGATCGGTGTAGTCAATGCACATGTGCCATTTGCCATTGGCTTTTTTTACTAGAACCGTGTTAGCCACCCCGCTCGGGTAATGGACTTCCTTGATGAGGTCTGCCCGGAGGAGCTTCCCAACCTCTTCATTGACTACCCTCCAATGTTCTGGGGTGAGGTTGCGCTTCCTTTGCCTTACTGGCCTAACTAAAGGGTCGGTATTAACTTTGTGAGTTATAATTTTTGGATCAATCCCGGGCACCTCTGCCACGGACCAAGCAAAGATGTCAAAATTTTCAAGTAAGAAGTTTACTAGCTGGGTTCAAAGTGGTTCGTTGATCGAGGCACCGATCTGAAGAGTTTTGGCTGGTTCGACGACAGAGACTAGTATGTAGATCGTCTCTTCTTTCGGGGTTGCTCGTTCGTCGGTATACTCCACTGGTCGCTCGAGCTCGACATCCTCTACTAGCTTTGCTTTTCCTTTTAAGGCAGCCACGTAGCACTTGCGGGATTCGAGCTGGTCACTTCGTACGACTCCCACTCCGTAATCAGTTGGGAATTTCATCGCTAAGTAGTATGAGGATACTATCGCACGTAAAACATGCATGATAGGCCGACCTACTATTGTGTTGTAGGGGGAGTGAGTCGAGACTACCAGGAACGTGTGCTCAAATCGCACAATGTTTGGCCACGTGCCAGCTTCCACGGGTACTGTGATTCGACCGAGAGGTCTGACCTCCTCGCCGTTGAACCCTATCAAAGGCGTATCTACCGGGTCGCTCTGCTGTAACTGTAATTTGTCAAAGGTCTCCTTGAAGAGTATGTTTGCTGAGCTGCCTGAGTCCACCAAGATGTGTTGTATCTCGAAGTCGTTAATCCATAGCTTCACCACTTAAGCATCACCATGAGGGTACTGGATCCTGCAGGCATCGTCCTCACTAAAGTAGATTGGTTCTTTGAGCCGAGGTTGCTTTGGCGGGTTTTTTATCTTTGTTCTCCAATTCGCGGAGCGATGTCCTCCCAGCTGTCGATGCACATCCGGCGATGATGGACCCGTCGATGATCATGTTAATCACCCTGTGGACTGGTCTTTACACTGGCAACTGTCGTAGTGGTTGCTCATCTGTCTACTGACCTCGGGACCATTCCTCCTTTGGTCTCCCTGTCGGTCTGCTTGCCCCCTCTCTCCTCACAATATCTAATTCTTTAGGTATCTGCGGCGGATAAGTTCCTCGATCTCGTCGCGGAGATTCCTGCAGTTCTTCGTACTATGTCCATGATATCTGTGGAAATGGCAGTAGACATTCGGGTTTCTTGTTGCCGGGTCTCCACTTAACCTGGGAGGTCATTTGACGAAGGAGGAATCCTTAATAGCCATTAAGATCTCTCCTCGCATAGCATTCAAAGGCGTATAGCTCATCCTCTCCATAAGTGGGGTCTTGGAGCGCTGACCTGGCATGTGGGTGCGCGAGGGGGACCGACTTCTTGACTTGCTTCTTCCCCTGCTCGGGGACTTGCTTTTCTTTCTTTCTTTGCCCACCATTGCTCGTTTCTTCATTCTCTCACTTCCTCTTTTCTGGCGATGGGTTGTCGATCTTTTGGTTGATCTCCTCCTCAGTACTGATGAAATGATCTGCTAACTTGAGGAATTCGGTGATATCTTTCGGTTTGTCAGCTACCACTTGCCACTTGAACTCTTTATGGGTGATTCCTTTCTTCGCCGCAGTGAGTCGCACCGTTGGAAAGAGGTTCGGTATCTGCAAGCAAGTATCCTTGAAGCACTTTATATAGCTTTTGATTGATTCTCCTTCCCTCTGAATCACGTTAAGAAGGATTTTTTGTGACTTTGGGCACTTCTTGCTGGTAATGAAGTGGGTAGTAAAAAGGTCGGAAAATTGGGACCAAGTTTTGATGAAGCCCGACGCGAGGTTCCGATACCAAGTTCGGACTACCCCCTAAACGTAGTGGAGAATGCCACATACAAGCATGACTCGTCAGCCCCAGCTAGGAGCATCTGAGACTGGAAGGAATCCACATGATCGTTGGGGTCAAATGACCCGTCATACTTGTCTAACGTGGGCACTTTGAAATCTTTCGGCATCGAAGTTGCCAAGAGCTCGGGAGACAGAGGAGATGACCGGCAAAGTAATGGAGGCACAGTCTTCATAGCCACCATGCTCACTTCTTCATTTTCTTTGGCTTGCTCTGCTTGGTGGCCTGGCTTCGCCGACAGACTATTTTTGGCCAAAGAGCGGTGTGTCTTACGATGTCGCCGCTGCTGCTTCTTCACCGGCTCGGTGTTGGTACTGCTGATTTTGGTCTGGTCTGGTATTTCAGCATCACAATGGACATTATCGCGAGGTAGATCCTGGTTCCTTCTTGCTAGGTTCTCTTGGTTGTGGGTTTCGCATTGGCTATCGCGAGGGACGGAGGGGTCCTGCCTCGAGTTTGCACCTCAAACTCCGGGTTAGTTATTATCTGCTTGCGAGCTGTCATTTTCCTGTTGAGCTGACTATCCCCAGACCTGTTTCTAGAATTTCCTTGCGAGACTGGAGGAGTGTGTTGATCATCTCTCCTCCCACGGGGAAAAACCTGACCCCTGGGAGGAATCGGTACTTACGAGGTCTCCTCACCTTGATGGGGGGATCGGTCGACATTTTGGCTGGTTCCAGGCCGATTCAGGTTCTGGCGCTGACGCAACCCTAGGCGTTGGGGTGGAATCGGCTGCTAGTTCGGTTGTAGTGGTGGGAACTACTGCTGATACTGTTGGTGCAGATAGTACTGCTGATATTGCTGGAATTGTTGGACCTGCTGCATCTGGATCTGTATTGTCCGGATGCACTGAACAAGGTCATGGAATTAGGAGTGCCCGATTCCAGGAGGGACCACAGATGGCTCGAAGAAACTCGCGCCCGTTGGGGGAAGTGGGACGCTCACTTGCGTAGTGCCCTGCGGTACGGACAGTGACGGGACTCCTGACACCGTAAGAGGAATAGTAAACTGACCAATGCATACCGTAGGACCTTGGGGGAAGGTTGATTGCTGGTCTTGCCCCCCGGTGACGTTCATCTCGATACTTTTTCCTGTGTTGTTGGAAGAGTCCATTGGGATAAATTGAAAAATAAAATTGCAACTAAAGTTGGGATGACCTTTTGATCGTTTCCCATAGACGGCGCTAATTGATGGTGCACGATCTAGATACTCCTAGCTGGAAGACGACCTGAACTCCAATTTGCGCGGCAAGCTGGATCAATCTGCAAGATAGTAGATGAGAGAACCTGGGGTAGCTAACTCGACGAGGTCATTCCGATGTTTAAGTCAGTGCTATACTGTGGATGCGAATTGAATACTTGAGTGTTTGAATGCTAGTGAATAAAATAATCACGCATACCTTTGCCTTGGTGTTTTATGCCCTTATATAATGGAGTAGTCGTGGGCCTTACGAAAGAGCTTCGGGATCTTCGGGCTGTGCAAATAAGATTTGTTCCGTTTTTGAAGGAGAGCAATGTGTTGATAAGGTTTATCGTCTACCTTTGATTCAGGCGGAGCTAGGGTGAGGAGGCCTTTCGAGTCAATTACGTGGCGTTTTGGCTCTTTAGCTCAAAATTGGTATTTCGGTTCTTTAGTCTCGAACCGGACTAGATGTCAAGGTGTCTCTACGCCGAGGTGGCTGAACATCCGAGCTCTGAATGCTGCGAGCCAAGTTCGTTTGCCTGAGTTGTCACCCCTCGAGTAAATCACGTTTACATGTCCCCTTCTTATTAGGTCGTGTCAAATCACCCTTCATCAAAACCAAGCATATATATGATGTATTTGATTCCATTTACGTTTATTAAGCAAATGCTGCCATAGAAACACCCCATCAACAAAAACCTCATTAATTATATCCCCCAACGAATAAGTATTTATTAACACCTTACGATCTTGTGGTTAATGATATATATGTATCATAAACACCCTTATTAATTACTTTTCTCAATTTTAAAGCAACACGTGTGAAAATAGACATTAAATATAAACAAACACATACGATATTAGTAGCTTTTAATAAGCACAAGGGATAAGCCTTCCACTGCGGAAAAAAGCGGTCTCCTCCCATCGTTAATGGCATATGATACGTTGGATAAGACTTTTCATTGGATGTAATTGACCACTTATTATGAATCCACCGACAACCATCTTCTCTTTCTCCCATGCATTAATCATTATAACCCTTAGCTTTTATCAAAAAACACCTCATTTTCTATCAGGTTTATAATTTTGATCAATTGTTTCTTCGGCATATATCTTTTTCATATCATAGTTAGCTGTAACAATCAGAAGGCCCCATTTTGATGAAATATTGTAGATTAATTAGATGGGAGGGTAGGCCCACGGCCCACCACTGCAGTCTGGGGGTCCCATTTACTGAGTTGAATGGTGGCGGGCCCGCCACACAAATTATAGGTTAGGCCAAAGATCCAAGATGGTTAATATGGGTACACGATCGAGACCGAAACTCTCCAAATTGACTTTCTTTAAAGCAAAGCATGGAAATAATACAATTTCCTATGCTTCCAAAAGTTGGTTGGCTTAGATAGAGACAGAAATCAAAAGAGTCTGGTTTCGTTCAGAATGGCTCGACAAAAAAGTCCAACCAATGAAACAAATGAAGAGAGAAATGAACCAGGGAGTTAACGCGTTGCACCCGCCACAAAAAAAAAAAAAAAAAGACGAAGAACCAGCAGAGGGCTTCACAAGTCAGAATTTTCTCTATTTAACTTTTTCTTTTTGTTTTTAATTTTCTTTTAAAGCACGTTACATTTCTGAATGTAGACCACTTTATTTCGGCTCGCATGACCTCAAACTCCACCCTCCTCAAGGACAGACACTGTTTAAATGTTGAATCATTGTTAGAATGTTAAGAACCTCTTCCGTTGCCGGGGAGAGAGCTTCGAGTTTCCCCGAGCTATAGTGAGAATCACCGCTCGAAGGGGATGGCCAGAAGCGAGACCAAAGAGAATAGTAATGATAAAGCAAGTTCAATCATCCGCTTCCATTATTTAATCATTTATAATCATGGGCGGTCGGAGATCGTTACATTATAATGAGACACTCAGCACAATACTAACAATTTGTACGGAGAATCAGGTGGTTGGAGTGGAATATTCGGAGTGGCTGACGTGGCTATGGTGAGGCGGTAATGCCCCATATCATCCCCTCCTCCTCGGGAAACGCCTTGTCCTCGAGGCGTGCTATCGAGTAGCAACGTAGCATCTGACTGAGAATTTCCCACGTGGCATCGGTCGGGCTTGTCCCTTCCCACTATACGAAGACTTCAGTGACTGCCCGGTTCCCCTGTTTTATCATACGCCTATCGAGCACTGCCTTCGGGTAAGGAAGAATGTCTCCTCCAGGGGTAAGTGGTGGTAATTCGGGTCGAATACGGGCCGGATCTTCGACTGAGCGTTTCAGCCATGACACATGAACCCTCGGGTGTATTCGACTTTCTGCGGGAAGGTCCAGCCTATAGGCTACCGGCGCGATATGCTCGGTGATGGTGTAAGGGCCGTAATATTTAGCCGATAGCTTTTGCCAGCGGCAGGCTGCGATGGAAGCCGGTTGATACAGATGTAGCCTCAAGAAGAATTCATCTCCTACTTCGAACTCTCACTCGGTCCTCCGTCGATCTGCCTGCTTCTTCATCCTTTCCTGTGCCTGAGCTAAGTTTTCTTTTAACTTCATCAGCACCATCTCCCGATCCTTCAACTCTTCTTCTATTGCTTGAACCTTGGTGGTACCGGGAATGTAGGTGAGGAGGTTGGGAGTTGGGCATCCGTAGACTGGCTGAAATGGGGTGGTGCGGATGGTGGAGTGGTAAGAGGTGTTATACCACCACTCTGCCAAGGCTAGCCATTTGGTCCATCTTTGCGGACTCTGTCCAACGAAGCTGCGTAGATATGCCTCCAAGGTCCGGTTTACCACCTTAGTTTGCCTGTCAGACTGGGGGTGGTAGGCCAAACTCATCTATAGTTGCGTACCTTGGAGACGAAACAGTTCCTTCCAGAAGTTTCCGGTGAAGACTGGATCCCAATCACTCATGATATTACTGGGCATCCCATGAAGCTTGAAGATGTGCTACATGAACGCATGAGCGACCACCTGAGCTGTGTAGGGGTGTGATAGGGCCACAAAATGGCTATACTTGGTCAATCGATCAACCACCACCATGATAGTTGACTTCTTATTAGAAGGCGGCAGTCCGTCAATGAAATCCATTGCCAGGTCTCTCCAAACATACTTCGGTATTGGCAAGGGCTGCCGTAGTCCTGGAGTGGGAATGTTTTTGTTCTTGTTCCGTTGGAAAGTGTCGCACTCGCGGATTCCCTGACGCACCTGCCTTCGGTACCCTTTCCAGAAGCAAATCCTTCCTAGTTGCTGCATTGTCTTGTGGTAGCCAGCATGCCCTCCCAAGGGACTAGAGTGCGCTTCGGTAAACAACTTCTGGCGGTAGGCAGAGGTCGGCCCAAGAACCACACGTTCCCTTCGCCATACTAGTTCGTTCTTCCAAATGTACTTTGTGTTGGGGGCTTGTCCCTGTTTAATCTTCTCTATTAGCCCTTTCACCCATCCGTCCCGCTCCTGTTCCTGGCATAGCTCTTCCACCCACTGCGGCAACGGGCTCGAGATGGCCTGCACCTTCCCTTCAATGCAGCGGGGTAGCGCATCCGCTGCGGCATTCTCCCGACCCTTCTTATATTGCAATGTGGTCATACCCCATGATCTTGCTGAGAAGTCGTTGCTGGTAAGGAGTGGTGATCCTTTGCTTGAGCAGGTATCCCAAGCTCTGATGGTCACTCTTAACTACGAATTTCTGCCCCAAGAGATACTGCCGCCACCGTTGGATAGCCATTATAACTGCTAAGAGTTCCTTGTTGTATGTAAATCTGGCTGCGTTGGCAGGATTTAGTGTCTGGCTGAAGAAGGTTAGCGGTCTCCCTTGTTGTGATAGAATGGCGCCAATGCCACCACCTGACACATCACACTCTAGCTTGAAGGGAGAATTGAAATCTGGTAATGCCAGTACCGGAGTGGATGTCAAGGCGTCTTTCACCCTTTGGAAAGCGTCCTCGGCTTCTGGGTTCCAGCCCCAAGCACCCTTCTTGAGCAGTCTGGTCAACGGTCGAGCCAGCTTTCCATAATCCTGGACGAACTTCCGATAGTACCCTGTGAGTAGTAGGAATCCTCTGAGTTCTATAGGGGAGTTGAGTCTGGGCCATTTCACTATACAGTTGATTTTACTGGGATCCACTTCCACCCCACCGACTAAAATCACATGTCCGAGGTAGCTTACCCTGTCCACCCCGAAGCAACACTTGTTTCTTTTGGCATGCAATTTGTGGGCCTTGAGGGATGACAAAACAAATCGGAGATGCTTGATATGTTCTTCTGTTGATCGGCTGTAGACCAAGATGTCATCTAGGAAAACCAGGATGAATTTCCTTAGGAATCCCCGAAAGACCTCATGCATGAGTGCTTGGAAGGTGGCCGGTGCATTGGACAACCCAAAGGGCATCACCAAAAATTCATAATGACCGTCATGCATTTGAAATGCTGTCTTAGGAACATCTGAGGCCTGTACTCGGATCTGATGGTAACCAGCTTGAAGGTCCAATTTGGAGAAAATTTGGGATCCGTACAGCTCGTCCAAAAGTTTGTCGATGTTAGGCATTGGATATCTGTCCTTCACTGTTACTGCATTCAGCTGCCTGTAGGGAGATGGTCGGTGTAGGCTCTAGTTCTTCTTCCTCCAGGGTCAGACCAAGGTCGTCACCTTCCTCCTCCTCCGCTTCCCAGTTGATCCACAACAACTTCTGTACCTTGCACTGGTGGCTAGGGACATAGCGTTTCTCGCAGTTATAGCATAATCCTTTCTCCCGCCTCTCTTTCATTTCCATTGGTGTGAGCCGGCGAATTTCCGGAAACTTCCTTGGAGACGACCTTCTCGCCTAAGGGTCGCTTGCTATTGCAGGACATGGTCGCAAGTGCTCTGGTCTAACGGTCTATCTTCGAGCTACCCACTTTTCTTCCTCCAATAGCGCCAGGCGGAAGGCTCTAGCTAAAGTCACCGGTTCAAACTTTTCCACCCCTGCTAGTACTTCTGTTTTGAGACCCGCAATGAAACACCCGACTAGAGATTCTTCGTTCAACCCTTTCACTCGACTGGAAATCCTCTGTAACTACTCCATATACTCATGGATGGTGGAAGTTTGAGAGAGTTTCGCCAGCTGCCCCACATGGTTGCTTCCTAGGGGCCCGTTGGATTGAGCATCCAAGGCAGCTATAAATTGACGCCAAGTGGCTCAGCTTGATGATCCTTGTACCAGGTATACCACTCCACTACCTGTCCTTCAAACCTAAGGCTCGCCATTGCAACCCAGCTTTCCTCAGGTACCTCCTATAGGCGGAAGTACTGTTGGATGAGGAGAAGCCACCTGTCCAGTCTGATGCCTCCGAACTTCGGTAGTTTCACCTTCCAGAACTTCTATGGGGAGATGAAGCCGCTCCCTGTTGCCCCCGAGCTCTCCGTCCCCTTCTCGAAGCCACCACCAGTGGATGACCGGTGCTGGGACTCCTCCTGTTGGTCCATTCGTGATGCGAGGTAGTTTAGACGCTCCAGCATTTCAGCGAACTTCATATTCATTTCTTCACAGGATTTTTCTAGTCTTCCTACGCAATCCTCCATTGCCAGTAACTGAGCTGCCCAGGGATTCGCTTGCTCTGATACCACGATGTTAAGAACCTCTTCCCGTTGCCGGGGAGACAGCTTCGAGTTTCCCCGAGCTATGGTGAGAATCACCACTCGAAGGGGATGACCAGAAGCGAGACCCAAGAGAATACTAATGATAAGGCAAGTTCAATCATCCGCTTCCATTATTCAATCATTTATAATCATGAGCGGTCGGAGACCATTACATTAATGATTTGACACTCAGCGCAATACTAACAACCTGTACTAAGATCAGTTGGTTGGAGAAGAATATTCGAAGTGGCTGACGTGACTATGATGAGGCGGTAACGCCCTGTATCATAGAAACTGAACCGTCAACTTCAAAATCTTGTGAAAGAGAAGATGATCCTTATTCATTCATCAATTATTGAATAAAGTCTGGAGCGCTTTAATATTTTAATTGGGATATTAATTATCAGGAAATGTTCTTTCCACGTGGCAAAAATTGCTGGTTGAAACGAAAAGATAATATGTCGACCACATAATGGTTCTGAGTTCTCAAAACAAAATATGGTCCAACACCGCACATCTCATACATGACATAACGGGTCCTATGTCCATTGGTGAGATATGAATTGAACTTTATACGAACTATTTAAGCTCTTTGGTTCATAAAAAGTTTGATTTGGCTTAGTTTGAAAGCTAAGTTTTGAGATGAATAAAGTTCAATATATATAGGCTTCTTTGCTAATTGAATTGAGTTCGAACCTAATAAATCCCAATACATGAGGCTCGCAATCCTTATCAACCTTTTACAAACATATAAATAAAAAATAAAAAAAATATTATATATGTATATTGATATTTCATGTTTTATATTTATTAATAATTATTTTTTTAATTCTTAATTTATATATATAATAAAAAAATGATTTTTATATGTATAATTTATGAGCTTTTGAGTAAAATCAAATTCAAGCTCAAATCTCTTACTTGAATTAAGCCTGAACTCAAACGTCATATTTTTAAACCAGTTGAGCTTGCATAGTTAGATATTCAGTTTGACACGACTCTAACTCCATTCCACTCCTAAAAGTGTGACATCATGGTGGTCAATATAAGAGGAATAAAGGATTTTATTCCTATCCTCAAGACAACATCTCCCCAGCAACAAGGTCAATATAAGAGGAATAAAGGATTTTATGTGATGTTTATCCTCTTTTTGGTAATTGTAACAAATTTCAGAGAAACCAGGAAATTATCAATTTTGGTCATCTGATTGGTTAATATATACCGATTGATTGGTTGGTCACAAATTTTTCATATATGATGTCTTTTTGGTATCATATTCTAACCCTTTTTAATATACACTTTTGAATAGGAATGGCAACGGGGGGTAGGGCGGAGACGGGAGCCTCTCTCCATTCCTGTCTCTATCCCTATCCCTCCTAATGGGGACAAGGTTATCCCAATCTCCATCCTCATGGGTTATTCCTGTGGGAATCCCTATTCTCCATGAGTTTTTATAATGTTAATCATTTTGTTTTTGTTTTTTATTTTATTTAAAAATTAAAAATAAAATAATTAAAATTTACAATCCTATTAGAAAAGATTCAGTCATATTTTTTAAAAATATTAATATATAAATGCATGCTTACATATATACATACATAATGTATGCATATCCCCATCCCCATCCCCACTAACAGGGATGAAAATTTTTACATCCCCATCCCCATGGGAAAAATTATCCCCATCTCTATCCCATTCAAGACGAATCTTCACAAGGATCGAGAAAATGGAGAAAATTGTCATCCCTACTTTTGCTTCACTTTTATTTTCTATTAAACCGGACACAGCCTAAAAGGGCTGAATTGGGTACATACACTTCGAAACTCAAAGACAGAACGGACTCAAAGGAGTCCGTGGGCGATGATATGTGAAAAACTAATGGGAAGGAAGTACGTATTTCATCTTTTATCTCTTGTGGGATAGAAAAAATATAAAAACGCCTTCAATAATTCTTTTCATTTATTTTTATATGGATGAGAGCGATGCCTTTGGTCATATTAACCTTCAAAATCAACCTTCTAGTCTTTTTTTTCTTTTCCAATATTCTAAAAACCCACTTTGGCCCTTATTATCATCCAATGCCAAAACTAAGGCTGTGTTTAGTTGCAATATTAATTTATTTGCATTGACACAAAATCATGGTAGTGCAAATGATTTTAGTGTAAATTGTGATTTATTTTTATTTTAAAATTTATCTTATTTTGTTTGATTGTAATATAAATGTATAAAAAAAGACCTGAAACAAAACAAAGTAAAACTCAAAACAAAATTAAATCAGAATTTGCACTCCTATACATGTACTTTAATACAAATAAAATTGCACACTGCAACCAAACAGTGTTAAATGTAGTGAACATTCAATCCACGCTGCCGAGATGATTTCAATCGTGACAATCGAGGTTTGCATAAAAAATAAACGTTGTATGTAGTCTTGATCATTCATAAAAATAATTGATGCAGCAATAATCTGCACTCACCGAGGAGATGACATGTGGCTCAGCCGAGTTGGCATGTGTGACTACTGACTAATAAGCTAGTGGAAAGCAAACGCCACACATGGAGCGTCCGCTTCCATCAGGGCAACGCCCATTCCAGCAGCCCTTACAATCTTGCATACAAAATATCTCCCTACTTATTTGTTTTAATACATGGAAAGATATTGGGAGAATGACGGTTCAGCTTAGGGTCAGAATTTCTAGACATCCATTGAACCCAATATGGTTCTGTGGGAAACGCTAAAAAATCTAAGTTTTCATTCTACAAAAAGCTAAGTCCTCTAATCCCAGAAAACTAAGTCTTCATTTTTTAGAAACTAAAGCTCTCGCTTTATAGTTTTCATTTTTTATGGACTCAAAAACTATGTAAAAAGCTAACATACTAAGCAGCTCTACCAACTTTACTTTCAATTCAGATAAAACCTCACCAGTCCTCTTTGTGAGGTCCCTTCTTCAAAGATAAGCTCTTCGTGGCTTCCGCAGGAGTTAGTGGCCAATAGACTACATGGGCGCCCTTGCTAGTTGAGCCTTCCAAGGCTCCCATGCGAGCTGGCGACCTAAAGTTAGTGGTACTGCCCCCAAAGGTTGAGTTCCTAGTAGCTTTTCTTGTAGGAGTGGGTGACCGGCATCACGAGGCTGATGCAACGCAATCATAGCTCTAAGGCGCCCACCCGGCGGCCTGGCGCGGCTTGGCGCAGCCTAGCGGTCTGTCCTAGGCGTGTCCTGGCAGCCTGGCACAGGCGTGACCTGGCGGCCTAGCACAGGCACCGACCTGGCAACCTGGCCCAGGCGCGACCTGGCAGCCTGGCACTGGCGCAACCTGGCGACCTGGCACATGCGCCGACCTGGCAACTTGCAAGACGTACTCGCCGACGAATTTGGCATGCATATCCAAACACTCCCACGATCCTAGGAAGTTGGCCCACGTGCCGAACGATCTGTAGGGTGGTCAACGTGCATGGCAGTTACCTCCACGAATCTCAAACCACTTAGACGACCTCGCAAAAATCTCGGATATGGTGCGTGAAGCCCACAATGCCTATATAAAGGCACCCCCAGAAACAAGTCTCTAAAGAGCAACGAAGCTCATCATTCCAGCTCGTCACCTGGTCAGCTCGGTGCCTCACAGGCAGCCCTGCACCTGGTCAGCCTAGCACCTCACAGGCATCTCGGAACCTAGGCAGCTTGGCACCTAGGCAGCTCGGCACCTAGGCAGCTCCACTTCGGCCTCTGAGTCATCGGCCACTTGGAAGCAGACCAAATGACGAGGGACAGGCGACCTGGCGGCCTGGCCCTGGCACCAACCTGGCGGCCTGGTGCAGGCGTCGACTCGGCGGCCTGGCCCAGGCACGAACTAATAAAAGACCCCGACATCACATACATCCCAGTTGCCTCTTCGGCATGGACAGACAAGTCCTAGTCGCCTATTCGACATAGGTAGACAAGTCCTAGTCGCCTCTTTGGCATAGGCAGACAAGTCCTAGTCGCCTCTCCGGCATAGGCAGACAAGTCCTAGTTGCCTCTTTGGCATGGGCAAACAAGTCCCAGTCGCCTCTTCGGCCTGGGCAGACAAGTCTTAGTCGCCTCTTCGGCATGGACAGACAAGTCCCAGTCGCTTCTTCGGCATGGGAAAAACCCAGAGGGTGCACTGAGAATCACCCTGGGCTAAGGTACCGAGCTAACAAATGACCTCGGCACCACATAAGACCCAGTCGCCTCTTTGGCATGGGCGAACTAGTTCCAGTCGCCTCCTTGGCATGGGCATATAAGACCCAGTCGCCTCTTCGGCATGGGCGAACTAGTCCCGGTCGCCTCCTTGGCATGGGCACATAAGACCCAGCCGCTTCTTAGGCATGGGCAAGATCAAGGAGAGTGGACTACAAGGCGCTCCCAGCGCTGAAGGGCAAAAGTACCGAATTGGCGGAAATCTCGGCACCACCTAAGATCTAGTCGCCTTTTCAGCATGGGCAAAATCAAGGAGTGGACCACGAGTCGCTCCCAGAGCCTAAGGAATTGAATCAGCGCTTACGAGCTCATCGAATTTTGGGCCAAAATGAGAAATCTACTCCCTTCGCCAAGTTACTTTCAGCTCGGGAGTGGGGGACAAATGATGAGGGCGGATTTGGCCCTCCAATGACATTATGACACATGGCACCTCATGACAACTTGGCAACTCGCCACCAAGCAGCCCGACACTTCACAGGTAGCTCGCTACTAGGCAACTCTCTTCCCAATCAGACCGACCGCCACGTGGTAATTCCAAGGATCTCACCATTGTACCTTGCGTCTTACGGGATCGTACCTTGTAATGGCTATATTAGCTCACTCATTCCCCAATTCAAGAGGAAATGGGCAACCTTACCGGTTGGTGACATTATCCCCACCTAACACGGAAACAGATCCTATCACAACAGGGATCCAGGAACTACTCCACCAAACCCGCGAGGACTCCAATATATAAAGGCCTCACCCCCCCAGGGAAAAAAGAAAAAAAAAAGAAAGGATGTGTAATCTCTGCTCTCTAGCATTCTCACAATTTTATCATCCTCAAACTCACAACTAAGTGCTAACTTATCCATCGGAGTGACCTCGCCGGGTAAGCCACTCCAGGTTCTCTAATTCATCTCTTGTAGGTTCTTCAGTTCCCGCCGTTGCTGGTAGCCAGATCATCTCCAGCAAAGAACAGCCGAATTGCGCTACATCATTCCTCTTTCCCTAAAAACAAATATATGAAATAAAAATATTTTTGAAATATTCCTTTTTTCTCATCCCCATCCCACAAACCAAACGTTATACTCCTTTCAAAATGAGACCCGAATACAAACATCTATCAAAACGTGAGTGGTTAGAGCAGGAAATCCAAATTGTCTCGGCAGCCAAGGCTCAAGAGCGCTTTGTACCTGCTGCAGTGTGGATTAGGACATGTGTGAAACAGAAGAAAAGTTAAAAAAAAAAATGTCAATTTGCCTACCACTCTTTGATTCGTTGACCAAAGAAATTGGGTACATCGTCGGGTGGTGCAGTCGTGCTCATGGCCCATCACCATGACTGTTAAAAAGTCCAAAGGAAATATAAAGAAACAGAGACGACCACCTTTACAGCCCAACTCACATAATTGATGTATGATTGAATCCACTGAGTTCTGAGTTCAATAATCACAAGCAAGTGAAGTCTGTTGTTGATTAAAACGCTTATGAGGCTGTTTGGGAAGGAAATTTCGTTTTAATTTTGCACAGCATTTAAAAGAGTGGGGGACTGGAGAGAGAGCAGAGTGCAGATGAGGCCCACTGGCCATACCATCGACAGCTTTCAGTTTCCACGAGTTCCATGTTTTTCCCATTTCCATTTTGGAGGATGCCCATTTACTATCTCAACTAAAATTGATTCAGTTCCTTTAATATCATGCGGCATTTAAGGCCCCGTTTGGCATTGTTTCTATACAATTTTGGTTTTTTAATATATTTTTGTCTTGGCTCAGTTTGAAAGGAGTACAAATATAAATACATACAAAACAATACAAAATAAAAGATTTTACGTTCTACATATTTGTATTTGTACTCCTTCCAAGTGGAGCCTTTCGAACAAAAATCCTGTTTCTTATTCATTAGATCAATGACTATTTATCCTAAATCAAATTATCACTTCAAGAAAAAAAAAAAACTCTCCAAACAAATTTCAACGTCAGCTTGAATGCTTAAACTCGATGACCATCTCATTCAGAGTGTGATTTCAGGCAATAAAGAACATGGCGCAAACGTTAGGGCTTATTTTTTTCTCTAACGGCTTATTTTCAATGCACGGCTGTGAAAGGATATACAAACGGTGTAAGCACTGAAGTTGGTTCCTTTCTTTATGCCTTTGGGTTAAAATGACCCGTTTGTCCCAGCTCTCACATGTAGAATGCATGCACATATTTGTAGTTTTATATGCAGCGCAATTTAGTGCTTGTTCTCGATGAATAATTATAGAGAATGATGATTTTGTCATTTCTCAGGAACATATTTCTGGAGGCATCTTCTCATGTGGGAACTAAACAGATTAATGTATTTTTCACGATTCAATACATTTCTATTCTAGTTCTAGAGAAAAATGATGTTTTTGTGTTACAGACGTTTCTGCCGAACGATACCAAACGGGGCCCTAGTGGTCCTCAAGTATCTTAGTCGTATTTGAGAAATCCCTTCAAAACCCCTTTTTGAGGAATTTGGCTATTTTAGACCACCGACGTTATTAATCGTGATATGGAAATAGAACACTGGTATCAAACAAAATTATGGAAAATTCAAATGTCTATTTAATTACATAGGCGATGTTACAAATTAAATACTAAAAGATAAAGATAAAAAATTTCAAAACAATATTGCAAAAATTTGGATATGTCTCAAATATTGTATAGTAGGGATTTTTGGACTGCAATCTCCCTCAGAAATTGAATTTACAGTCCCCTCCTAGTCTACTAGTAATCCCCTATATACCACATCCTACCTGTGAATTTGGTATCAATCCAGGGGCAGGATTCAGCCCACCCCTGGTTTAGTAGTAGCTCCACCTAGGGGTGGATTGAACAGTAAAAACCCCTGTATAGTAACTAAGACTGGATTCAGTCGAAACAAGTCCATGCTCACGCTCATACCGTTCGAACAGGCTCTTGCAACCTTTTATTGGGAATATTTCCCTATGAAATAAAGTAGTAAGTACAAATATATCTTCAAATAAAAGTGGTTCGAATGGTCATTGCAGTGATCGAAGCCAAACTCATATTAACCATATATTAAATGAAAAGGTGTGGCAGTTGATATTAATAATTAAAATAACTAAAAATACAAAAAAAAAAGAAAAGGAAATAAATATCAGAAAAGTATGGACAGGCCAAATGCAGATTTCTGAATTCCACCGCAGAACTATAAACATTCAAAATGTCAAAAACCCCCCACTCTAAACATCAATGCCCACTGTGAATTGTTATCAATTCTGAGCTGGCACCCAGATCAATTGTACTTTGGACTTAAAAATTCTGACCCTGGACTGAACCATCATTCTCCCAATTAATATCTAACCTTGAGCCACTGTACGGATCAAATAGTTCTGTAGTTGACCTAATAGGGTAACTGGGTCATCTAGACTCTAGTTGATGATGATTGATTGACCAATTCAACTATTAAGATTCGCCCATGGATAGGGATGGCAATTTCACCCATCCCCATAGTGGGGCTTCTCCCCACCCCCAATCGAGACAGGTTTTTTGACCACTGATCAGGGTTCGAGAGAAATCCGAAACTCTGAGGTCATGGATGGGCTTAGAGACGGTATTTGTCAACCTCATCCTAACTATATTATAAAGCATAATATATAATTATTAATATATGCTAATATATAGTATGTTATATTATATTATATGATTTATATGACATAATATAAAATAGTTCTATGTAGGTTTACAAAAATAAAAATAATAATAATAATAATAATAATAATAATAATAATAATAATAATAATAATAATAATAAATATACAAGTAAGAATGACCAGGAAAGGGCAGGGCAAAATCGGGGATTCCTGTTTCTCATGAGGATGGAATTAAGATTTTTAGCCCCATTATGGTTTGGGGCGGAGAATTTGAATTCAGGGTTAGATATGGGGAAGGCAAAATAAACTGGATGAATTTTGGCCCACGTTACATTTCTCAGATAAAATAAGACCCATCAAATGAGAAATAACCGACCTGCCACGCCAGCCACGAACCAGACACACATCGATTAAAGGTGAAGCTGACACTTTTATGGGTTGCATTCAAGAAATTATTGTCTGGTCTCTTCGCAACAAGGAAAATCCATGGATGCAGCAAAGAATGAAATAATGCAAACTGCTTTTTCTTTTTTTTTTTTTTTTTTTTTTTGCGATAAAAACATAAAATAGTAGACGTCATATTGGTTTCAAAACAGGGAAGGGTTGTGATAAGGACGGACCGATTAGACCCATTCAGCCATTCTTTCCTTATTCTTCTGTTTTTATTTATTTTTATTTCCTTCTCTGTGCTGTCCTGAAGTTCTAATGCAACAGACAAGCTGAGCTAATGGTTAGTTGTTAGAACTTAGCCGAAATAATGTCGACATCTCCTATCGTGCGCCTGGAGGGTTGGAATACAAAATTCATCGATTGGGTTCCGTAAATCCCTTGCAATCAATAATGTTAAGAGTAGGCTTAGAATTTCATATTCAAGATTTCAGACATGATGCGGAAGGAAAAGGAGTTTTTTAACACAAGGTGGGGGAGGAGAGATCACTAGAGGACAAACAATACTTTTCCGGTTAAAAAACACACAGAGAAACCAATAAGTTCGAAGAGTCTTCTTAAAGAAATCGGAGGATGAAATGACCAAGTCCTGTCGGTGTTAATAAAGATTGAGGAACGAAGAATTAAAATAAGACTGGAAGATGAAGCAATACTCTGGTACCGCCAATATGGACTGAATTTTATCAGAGAGGGCGATGGCTCACATGTCACATCAACCATGTTTCCCACTTTTATTCAGTTAATATGATATAATATAATTTTACTTTCATAAAATTAGAGGCAAAAAACAAATAAAGACATGTTTAGAGTTCCGGACGGTCGGACCGAAAAAATCGGGAAATACCAGTTTCGTTTTTTTCTAAAACCGTTGATTTTGGATTGTTGAAATGGCTGGTTAATCGTTCGAATGGTTTTGACCGTTTTCTAATTTTTTAATTATTTTATCAAATAGATTGGCCGTTCGAAACGAACAGTCAAATCGTTCGAACCGATAACCGAAACCCTGACCAGTTCGGTCACCGGTTCGTTTTTAAAAACTATAGCTTTTTCTTACACAAAAAACTAGGCTAAACGGATGTCTTGGGTGATTGGCAGGCATGAGGAGGGGACCCAATTTGCAAACTTTTTCATCGGAACAGTAAATGCATTGAATGAGGGATTGTGATTGTTTATTAACAAGTAGGCCTGCTAACTCCAGTTGGGGCTTGGTTAGGTTTGCTTCCATCAAGCGTCTGGAGAAACAGAGAAACATTTAATGTGATGTTTGAAAATTGGTACAATCTCATAACGACTGAGAGCAGCCTCTAGCTTCATGCAATAAATTTCCAAATTAACATTCTTAGATGCAGAAATTGCATATTAGCTGTTTGATACTTTCATCAAAGGAAAAACTATATATGCCAAACAGTATTGAATATTAACATGCCAGCACAACTACAAAATATTCGTTGGTGAAGAAATTTTGGATAAAACTCGTTCCAAAAGACATCAAGACAAAAACACACTTTTCATGGATCTTCTCCCTTTGATTTTCATTCGGCTCTGCCTTTCTCTGCATTTCTGATGCTGATTCAACCTTTGTAAAAGGGTTTGGTTTGGGTTCACAGTTTTAATCTTCTGATTTGTACTGTTATACAATCAACCCTCCACTGGCAGGTTGCCATCCCATAACAAAAACATGGCGGTGTTGGTGTTTACACATCTTCTCGGTGAGTCTTTTGGTCTGTAGACCAAAAAACTGAGAAGCCCTCTAGTTTGGGACTGAAAGTAGAGGAAGATGAAAAACAGAATTTGGACATGGACCGATGAACATTTTACATCAATTTTAACTGAATTGTATATAAGTGTATATTTCTGAAAATTTAGGGTATTAAACTATCACATTTGAAAATTTAAGCCCTCAAATGTCAATACCCCAAAGTAGAATGTCACTGCCCCAAAGTAGAAGAAGATGAAAAAGAGAATTTGAAGATGGAAATTTTGTAATTTTATTCTTATCATAACATCGCTTTTAATGGAATTGAACTTAAAGTGTATATTTCTTCTACCAAAAAATAGAACTTTAAATGTATATTTATACTACTCTAAAAAGTATAAATAGCTTCAACAATATTTTTAGAATTTTTTGAGGACAAAACTTATCCCTCTATATTTAATTTTTTTGATAAAAAAATGAGGGTAAATAGGGTATTTGGTTTTTTATATTAAATGAGTTGAAAAGAGGTAATTTTAAGATATTCAATGCATTCAATTTTCTCTCATTAAATCCAACATTTAAGGTATTAATTTGCATTCACCTTCATTGAATCATATATTTAAGATTTTTTTTTTATTTTTTCTCATCGTAAATTCTATAATTAAATCCATACATAATCAATTAAGGGAAATTGTCTAAAACTCACTATGAGTTTTCAACATTTCTCTTAAACTCACCACAACTTTTCAAAACGTCTAAAACTCACCATGTCAGTAAGTTTTCATTTTCCAAAACTCACCTTCCGTTAGTGCACTGTTAATGTTTCTTAACATAGGTGTCCACATCAGCATAAATAAAAATTTTTATGACCAAATCAACCTTGAATGGCAAGTTAGAGGAAAAGGGTCTTTTCATTTTTCAATTTTCCTTTCTTTTTACATTTTAGTATTTTGTTATAGTTTCTAAAGTGTTTTTAACATTTTTCTATTTTTTTTATATTTTTCTATCTACAACCTATAAAATTTCCTGTATTTTCTGTATTTTTCTATAATTTTTTTGTGTTTTTTCTACAATTTTTATTTTCCGATTTTGTTTTTCAATTTCTATAGTTTCTATAAATTTAAAATATTTTTTTTATTTTCTGCGCAATTTCTTTTCTTTTTTGAATTTTTTGTGTTTTTATGTATTTTATATTTGAAAATATTATTTGAACTTTTCCTTTTTTTCATATCTAAATATTAAAATATATGTATATATTTTATATATATTTTTCTATGAAGGTTAAAATGGTAATATATTAACAGCCGTTAGTCTCTTTAACATCAAGTTGGTGACATGGTGAGCTTTAGACATTTTGAAAAGTTGTGGTGAGTTTAAGAGAAATGCTGAAAACTCATGGTGAGTTTTTGACAATTTCCCATAAATTAATAATTTCAATAACATAAAAACTTATACTTTTAATATATACCTGAAAAAATAGTATTTTCATCCTGGTGGTGGTAAGAAATTAAACCATTTGGGTCAAATGGGCCAATCCATGCTGTCACAATTAAATAATAAAATTCAAAAATATATAAAATGCAAACAAATATAGAAATTAAAAAAATGAAAAAGCTTTTAACATCATATATTTGACATATTAAATAATAATCAGTATGATAAACAATGTTTTAAAAACTGACCCGGAGGCAAACTCGCTTTTGCCTTTGGGTCACAAGTCATCGGTTCGACTATCAAGGTCAAACGAGTCAAATCGCTCTGCATCAACACTATATGTGTGTGTATGTAAAAATATATATTTTATCAATGAATAGTATAGTTATGTTTTACATATATTATAATTATGTTTTACTTATATTTTATAATTATCTCACATTAAATCTCATATCTAAGGTATATTCTCTTATTAAATCTTATATTTAAGATATAATTTTCTCATTATTAAATTCTACTAATTAAATCCAAAACATTAATTTTAATAATATAAAAATAAATATTTTGAAAATAATTTGAAAACAAAACCATTTTCTTCCCTCCTGATGGTGGGTAAACAATTCAACTATTTGGGATCAAATGCGTTAATAAATAATACCATAATTAAGTAATAAAAAATAAAATATATAAAGTATATAGTGCGAAAAAATAAATGGAACTGGGCACACCACTAGTATTGTATATTCATTATATTGAACAAAAATAAGTATGAAATGTAAGAAGTATTTTTATAAATGATGAAAATGAAAGGAAATGATGTCATAGTCAAATAATAAAATTTTTAAAAATAGAAAAATGCAAAGAATCAGAAAAATAAATGTTGTACATAAGATATAATATTATATATTTATAAAAAATAAAATATTGGGTACATCTATAAAATTATACATTCATTATATTGAACAAAAGTAAATATTATACATAAGATATAATTTTATCAATGATGGAAATGCAATACAAAATTTAATGTCAACAAAGAAATCAAACTTTTTTTGGATCGTGGGTTAGTAGTTTAGGTCAAATGGATTAATCGATGATATGATAGTTAAATAATAAATATTTAAAAAGTAATCAAAAGTACAAGTAATCAAAAGAATATATAAAAATTATATATTAAGTGCAATAAGTAAAAATCATTTATATAATCTGGATGGAATATATAATTTAAAACTGATTCGAAAGCAAAGCTATTTTCTTATTTAAATGATGGGTTAGTAATCCAACTTTTCAAAGAAATTCATAATGTCATAATTGAATAGTGAATATTAAAAAAAAGATCGAGCACAAAAAATAAAAAAGTACAAAGATTTGTCAAAGGCATTTCAAAGCATTCCTAATGTTATATAATCATCATATTAAATAAAAAATATTTTTATTTAAGATAGAAATGGAACACAGAATTTAATAGTAGTAGTAGTAGTACACATGCACATTTAGTACAAATATTTAAGTTTATTTTTAATTATATTGTTACTTTTATTAATTTTCAACTTATATCTTAATTATGATATATCTAAAATTTAAGTAATTAGTAAGAAAAAAATTTATACATGCAACACACGTACTTAATTACTAGTTTCTAAAAATTTAGAGTACTAAACTGTACAGTTGAAAATTTATGCCCTCAAGTTTTACTACCCCAAAGTACAAGATACCTATTTGTAATTTATTAATGTAATTGGCAGGAGAGATCTTTTACTGTGAAAGCTATCTAGATTCTCTAGAAGCATCTTGTTCATGAAAGAAGACTGCTTCATTTAAACTATGAGTTGAAAATTTATGCCCTCAAGTGTTACTATCCCAAAGTATAAGGTACATATTTGTAATTTATTAATGTATTTGGCAGGAGAGATTTTTTACTATTAAAGCTATCTAGATTCTCTAGAAGCATCTTGTTCATGAAAGAGGAATGCTTCAATGATAATAATAACAGAAGTTGCAATACCATTTACCTTTTAAATACCAAAAATAATGAAATTGACAAGAAGTAAATAGGTGTAAAAGTAGGCATGCAACTTCTATTATAGGAATTCTTATTAGCTGAACACAATGGTTGTGCAATGGGCTTTGTAACCAATGAGTGTGCCCCACACTATCTATAAATGATAAATGATAGTGAGTGGTTATTTACCCATTTTTCCCAAGTGGGTAAATAACTGTTTCACCTAAGGGAAAATTGCCTACACTTTGATGGGACAAAAATGCCCCTTTTAATAATAGATTTTTATGATTAAAATGGTCATTATTTTATTTACTTGGATAAGTAACTTACCGAAAAGTGAACAGGGCCTTACGTATTAATTCTCATTTTTTCATTAAATCTTATATTAATTAACCATATTAAAGAAACTGAGTATTATAAAGAATAATTTTAATAAAAAATAAGGACTTTTTATAGGAAAAAACAACAAATTTTGTTAAAATGGCAAAATTAGTGATGTTTGTAAAGTAATGGCCAAATCAATGATTGGGGAAAAAATCAATTTCCTTTGGACAGAATTGCCCAAAAAACAATATAGTAGGTAATTCTGAACACCTTGAAACTAGAGCTCCTCTAAGTCTCAAGGCCCAAAACTCATCTGTTTTCCAAATGCCAATCAAACTGTTGTCCTTCCATTTTTTCAATTATATAGAAAAAAAGAGATAAAAATCAAGTCCAAATGAATTTAGCCTATACCAGACAACATTTGTTTTAATATTGTTTGCTAAACTAGATATCGAAAGGAAACAAGATCATATCCAAAGGAATCAAGATCAGTTGTTATGAATTTTCTAAATGTATCATTCGTTTTAAAATCTTTGTGTGTGTGTGTTTTATTGTGTGGTCGAAAGATTAAGGGTTTTCTCTCTATTTCCGTGTATTTTCTTATTGATTTGTGCGGCAGAGAAAGAGTTGAGGTTGAGGGTTGAAAGGACGCTTTGTATGTTTTCTTTTTGAATAAGGGATAATCCTATCCAATAAAACTTATTTTCTTTTCCAGTCACCTAAGTGTCAATGGTATTCAAAAATTTGACTTTGAATTCGAGATTTCACATAATTGAATCATATTCGGATAATTCGAATATTTAATCGGCCAAATTTGGATATCCTATTCATATCGAATAGCTAATTGGATTTGAATTTGTATATGACCTTATTCGATTCAATAAATATCCGAATTCAATTGATTATTTAATTTTTATATATAACTTATAAAATATTTAAATGTTTTATACAATTTATATATAATAATTAAATTATATAAATAATTTATATATTTATATACTTTATATAAATAAAATATTTATTATATATATTAATTAATTACCTAAAATAATTAATTGATCGAATTCGAATCGAATTGAATATTTGAATATTTAATCGGATTCAAATTTGAATATTAATTTTCAATATCCGTTGGATATTGGATTCAAATTCGGATATTGTCTGATTCGATTCGAATTCGATCCGTTTACACCCCTACACTCACCTATTTGGACATTAGGCTGTGTTTGGTTGTAGTGCAATTTTATTTGCACTAGTTCAAAGGCATGGGAGTGCAAATGTAAAAAATGCAAATTCTCAGTTTAATTTTGCTTTGGATTTTACTTTATTCTGTTTCATATCTTAATTTACTTCATTTGTACTGCACCAAAAAAAAAGTTAAAATTTGAAACAAAAAATTGGTCAGAATTTACACTCATATCATTTGCACTGTCATGGTTTTGAATCAGTGCAACTTTATTTGCATTGCAACCAATATATATATATGTATATATATATATATATATATATATATATATATATATATATATATATATCTATATATTTTAAACCAAGCTAAAATGAAGTTGTTTTCCTAATGGCGGCAAGTCAACAATTCAACCCTTTGGGGTTAGTTTACCAAAAAAAAAACTTTGATTTAAAATTTTGTCAACTCTTAATATCATAATTAAAGAAGATGAAAACACAAAAAAAGTATAAAAAACATAAAAATAGAATTGTAGAAAATATTTATGCATATCTTTACTATCATATATTCGTTATATTAAATAAAAATAAATATACTCAAAAAAATATTTTTTATAAACATAAAAATATAAAAAGAAAAATTGTAGCCGGAGCTGGCCCATTCCAAAACAAAGCCTGCACCCCGGACTGCAGAAGGCTAGATCTGCCTAGAAAGGCCCGACTCGGGGCTGGGTCCATATATCCAGGTCCAAACCCTGTTATATGCATCGTTTCTCGGTCTTGTCAGGTTTCAGTCCGGGTATGACATAACTGGCCCAGACCTCGATCCACCCATTAACTGAAACTAATCCGATCTAGAAGGAAACCAAATTAGATTGAATCATTACTGAAATCTAAATTTGTAGAGCGTAAATTGTTGGTAAAAATAAAATAAAAGACGTGGCTTTAATTAACTACTATGGTTAGGTAAGGCATTCACTAACCAAGTTTATGGTTGGACCTTGTATTGGGTCTTAAATCTATGGATCGAAGTTGGACCAATTTATGTTTGGGCATAAAATTCTTCGGACAAATCGTACTAATTTGGGTAGGGTAATGTGGGGTCATCCAGGTAAATACATACACATTTCCACCGTACCCCTGAAGGCTTAGAGTGCTCACTGAGGGCACTCCCGTAATCTAGATTTGGGGTCATCCAGCAAAAGCTTCAACTATATTTGGGAGTTTTCTCACGAGGGCATGAAACTAGTGAAACTAAAGGCTTAGGCATTTTGTATTATTTTGTATATTATTTGCACTGTACGTATTTATATGTGTGTGCCCCTTTTCAAACTAAGCTAAGGTTGTGTTTGGAAATGATGTAAATGGAGTGTAAATCTCAATTCAGGGTAAATTTGTATTTTGGTTCACTTTTTTCTGTATTTAGTAATATCACATTTTCGCATTGATAAATAACAGACCAATGAATATTTACATTGATAATAAGATGTAAAAGTACATCAATAAAAAAGAAGTATTTAGTAATATCACATTTTTGCATTGACAAATAACAGACCCATGAATATTTACATTGATAATAAGATGTAAAAGTACATCAATAAAAAAAAAGCATATACTTTATTAGAATCTGTGTTGGGAGAATGATGGTTCAGCCCAGGGTCAGAATTTGTAGGGTTAAAGTACTATCGGGGTAAGTGCCAGCTTGGAATTGATACTAATTCACGGGCGAGCGTTGATGCATAGAATATGGGTTGTTGACATTTTGAATGTTTATAACTCTGCAGTGGAAATCAGAAATCTGTATTGGGCCTATCCGTAATTCTCTGATTTGTGTTTACATCCATTACAGCTAAAAGTCTGTTTGGTAAGAAAGTAAATTTTAACTCAACCTTACAATTTACATGAACCGTTTTACATTCTACATATTTGCATTCATACATATTTGCATCATTTCCAAACGCAGCCTAAACTTCAAAAATAAACTAGTGAAACTAACTGTTCAGCATATTAGCAAAGTTTCTTATCGTAACTATGGTCTGATGTAATTTTGCTTTAGATGTTCGTGAAGAGAAATACATAACCCCTAATGATAGGGGTGCAAATGGATCGGAATCCGAACAGAAATCGAATCACACCCTTATTTGATCCGAAAATATCCGATCCAATATATGTTATATATATATATATGTTAGTTATTTATTTATAAATATATTATTTATATTGTAATTTTGTAAATTTGTTATATTATTTATTTTTATAAAAAATATGTATATATATGATGAAAATAATTAAAAAATATTTGTATTTTTATTTTTCTTTTAATAATTTATTAATTTTTAAAGAAAATAAATCGAATCGGATCAGATCCGAAAATCCAACTTCCCGATTGGATTTGAATTCATATCATTGCCTATCAAATTCAATCGGATCTTTGGATCAGATCGATTCCACCATGAATTATATCGGATTGGATTCGGATATACTCTGATTCGTATCCCATTTTGAATCCCTACCTAATGATTCCCAAAAGAAAAGAAAATGCGCTCGGGCTGATTTTATAAAAAAAAATGCGCTAGGGTTGATTTCAAAGCTGGTAGAGTGAGTTTGGGCACAAGTCTTGTAGATGATAGCTTTAAAGCTACCGCACGTATTGAGATTAGAAAGGGCGTGGGGTTGGGAACGTCTAGCTTGAATAGCTAGCTGCCTTGCAACTAGACCTGTTCATGGGCCCGGCCCAGCCCGGCCCGCACCCCAGTTGGGCTTGGTCATGTAATAAGGCTCGTGGGCCTGACCTCGGGCCTAACACAGTAAGCCCGACTGTGTTACGGGCCTGGCTCGGGATTTGTCAAAAAAGCCCGGACCGGCCCGACTCAGCATTGTATATGTATTTTATATATTATATAAAATATATAAATAATATAATATTTATTGAAATATATATATTTATAATTTAATGTATACATTTTTTATTTTTTTCTTTATAATTTCTCTCTCTCTCTCTCTCTCTCTCTCTCTCTCTCTCTCTCTCTCACTCTTTCTCTATTTACCCGCTTCAACAGTAGTAATAATATGGGCTAAATTTTGGGCTCGGCCCCAAGCCCGGGCTTCGGGCTTTATATGAGTCTTGGGCCCAAGTTGTAGGCCCGATGGTCGGGCCGGGCTCGGGCTTGGGCCTTAAAAAAAATCTGTTAATACAGAGTGAAAGCTCGGCCCGAGCCCAACCCATGAACAAGTCTACTTGCAACTAGGGTAGCAATGTTTCACTCAACCCGCTGAACCCACCCAATCCACCCAACTCACCCATTTACTTGGTGGGTTGTGTGATCAACCCGTCACCCAACCCGCTCATTTAAATGGGTTGGATTGGGTTGTGGATAACTATTGGGTTAACCATTGCAGATATAAGTATTAATTCCATATCCTTTTTTTTTAATTTTCTTCATTTGAATTAAATAATTTATAATTAATGCATTAATTTTCTATTAATTATTTGACTAAATTTAGTTTTGTCTTGAATCAACATACTTCACGAAACATAAATCCAAATCAATTTGACTCGAGTTCGGACCAGTTCAACGTGACCTGACCCGATCTAGCATATATTGATCAGGGTCAAACCGGATTCGAAATAGACCCCGGGCAGGATGGTTTAGTACCGCTTGCTTTTCCCGGTTCGAGTTGTCTAGTCCAACCAAGTTCCACACATACCGACCTGACCCTGGTTCAGACCAATTCGGGTCAACCCGAATCCAAGACATTTCGAGCATGATGATTTGGTGTTTGTGTGCTTTGCCCAATCTGGATCGCCTACTCCTATCAATGTCCACACAACCCGACCCAAATCCGAACCGACTCTATTTACTCATGTTGGCCCACTTCGGGTTAATCGGTTCAGTCCCAACCCCATGCACAAACCTAATATGGGCCAGTCCAAGTCAATCCACCATTGACTAGACCAGTCCGATTTCGACTGGATTGATCCAGATCTAAACGGTCCGACCGATTTGAACCTAAGTGGTTCGGTCAAATCCGAAATCCAAACATAGTCAAATGGCTTCGCCGCTTATGTAAAATTTCATGCATGTAATGTGATTTGAACATTCACCACTTGTGTAAATAGTAACTACTATTACCACCAAGCTATGACCAACTTATTTGTTAAAAGAGAGTTGGTTTGTTTTTTAAGTCCAGAAGTATAAGATTAATGGGTTCGAGCGAGTTGGATTAGGTTAAAGCGGGTTTGGGTTGAACATAACCCATTTAATTTTATATAATTGGATCATTAATGGGTTGACGGATTAGATGTATTGAATTGGAGCTCAACCCAAACCAAACCCAACCCAATCCGTCCAATTACCACCACTACTTGCAACAATTGGTGATATATCCACACTCCACAGTGACAGTAGGGCATTGTTGTTCTTCTTAATTGAGTTTTAAAGAATAGAATCACCCTCCTATCGTTGTTTTAGTGTTCCGCAATGCCAATGTGAATGGTTTTATTTTTCAAAACAAAAGAAACTGCCACATCAGATTGAGCATGTAAAAATGCATTAGATTGAGCATATTTAACTTGAAACAGGAACACCACACTTTTGCTCTGACTTCATGGATGTGGGCAAAGGAATAACAAGGTAAAATATAAATATGAGGTTTCTTATAACTGAGAGGTATTCCTACTTCACTAGCTAGGATGCCTAATAGTGTCTGAAATTACAATCCCAATAATAAAGGTTGTTGAAGCCTTGGAGTTTGATCAAAACAACATTTTTCTTACTTTATACTCAGTCAATGAAAGTAAGCAGGGTGGGTATACCCTTATATAGAATATTTACCACAGGTACTTATGAAAGGAATTAAATGAAAAAAAGAAATTCAATGATAAAAGTACTGGGCCCCAAGAGATAGATAATAAATAAAGCATTTCAAAATTGCAATGAACATGTTGAAGCCCAAAAAGCTTTGGGCCTCATGAGAAAAAAAGAATAAGAAAAAAAAAGGTCACGTGGTTGAAATGGTACCTCACGTGTGGTCGAATGTATTGCTAGGAACCACCTCGGAGAGACACTATTAGTATTATTTAAAGATGGTTCCATTGAAAACTCTAAAATGAGGGGAGTCCTTGAAGCCCACAAGCTAATTGAGTTGCCGAAGGAGATTAAAAGGCGACAATTGATGCCTTTCAAGATCAGGGGTGCACCGAACGTGGGGTATTTTTTCAAATCGAACCGATTTGATCGGTTTTTTAAATATGCAAATCGAAATTGAACCGATACAACCGGTTAACCGATGAATCTGGCGGTTCAGTTTTTCGATTTTTTTATACATTTTTTAAATAATAAAAAAAAGAAAACTAAAACTGGTGCCGTTGGTTGTTTTCGATGTCGGTGATTACCGACGAGTGTCGCCTGAATGAGAGCCTGGGAAGTGGTGCGGCTGGTGCCTGGCGGAAACGCAAAGAAAAGAGGTGAGAGAGAGAAGAGAGAACTGATAGAGTGAGAGAGTTGGTGCTTTCTTGTCGGACTGGTTGGACACTTGGACCGTTGGTCCTTACTTGCCGGTGAGGCGGCAACCGTCGTTGCCGTATTGGTGGTTGGCGCAGGCTGCACGGCCTATGGAGTGGAAGAGAACTGAGAGAGCGAGAGAAGAAAAAACTGAGAACTGAGAAAAAGAAAACGGAGAGAAGAAAAAGCTGAGAGAAATGAGAAAGAGAGAGAAAGCGAACTGAGAAAAAGAGTTAGCAATCTGAAAAAAGACAAAAGAGGAGTGGACTGGCAGTCTTACACTCTGGCAGAGGCAGACTATCCAACTTTCAATTGAAATTTGAAAAGTTCAATTTAAAATATATATATATATATATATATATAATTGAAATTTAAACCTTAAGGCTGAAAGTCTTCAGACTGATAGACTGCACCTAATAAATTGGTACGGTCGATGAGGCGCTGAATAAATGGAAATCTTTTATTCGATTTTTCGAAAAAACTAAAAAATATGTTATATTATTTATATAAACATATTATTGTAATATATCGGTCGATTTGGTTAACCGCCGATATTTTTCAATGATTAACAAAAATCGAACCGAAATTATCTGTTTTTTAAAAGTATCAAACCGAAACTAAATCGACCGATTTGGTTAAACGATTTTTTAGTTCGATTTTGATCGATTTTTTCAATTCAGTTTTTTGGTTTTCTTTTTCTTACCCCTATTCAAGACTGAATCAGCCATCTGTAGAGCTGGAGGTGCAAGGTAATGATAGAGGAATGCAAGATCCGATCTTCTTCTTAAACTGGCGATTCACACGTACATCTTATCATGTATTGGAAACATCTTCCATGTTAATAAATTATTATTCACAGGAGATGCTCTCAATGTATGGTGTGAGGAACAGATCCCATCTAAGAAGATTGTGGCTCGCGTGAGATGACCCATCACTTACAATGGGAAACCAAGTGGCAGATTGATTGGCCAACGGTGGCCACGTATAAGCTAGCTCTCCATGGCTCGTCCTCGAATGCATGGTATTTAATTTATTCTTCTTTTATTATTTGATGCCTTTTGTTTTTTCTTTCCGCGTCCCCCTTTTTAATTCTTCCTTTTGTATATAAAAAAAAATCAAAACTCAAAAGATATGACTGACCTATTCACCCTTTGACCATAATGCCCAAATGCCCATTTTCTTCTAGGCCTGTTCACGGGTTGGGTTGGATCGGTTTATTGAGATTTTTCCAATCGACCTAATCTGGTCAGGTTATTTGAAATTGAAACCGAAACCGATCTGGTCGGTTTAAGTCGGGGCTAAGAAGGGGCTAAGGAGATTGTGCTTGAGTTGAGGGGCTAAGGAGGGTGGACCAAGTTAGAATAGAATTTATCAAGAAAATAGAAAGTCAAACTGTATTAGAGAAAGAAGACTGAAATTTGTATATTTCAAGAAACCTTCTAATCTAAGTAAAAAATGACACTTAATTCTAATTGTAATTAGTTGCCTATTTGGTGTAAAAGACCATATAAACTAGGATCATTTGATTCTTTTCTTTAAATTTTTCCAAAAAATTATACTTGCCATTAATATCATTCCTAATTAGAAGACTAGAAATTAAGTTAGGTTGTAAGTAAGGATAGAGATAACTTAGTTAAATAAGAAATAAGTAGATTGTAACTATTAACTAGGAACTAACTACTAAGTCGGTTCGGGTTGGGTCGGTTTCAGTTTTCACACTATCGAAAACCGACCCGAACCATCGGTTTATAATTTTTTACAACCCAAAACCGACCGATGCTGAAAAAAACCCAACCAACTCGAGTTGGGTTGGTCCAAATTAGTCGGTTTGATCGGATTGGTCTTCTTATGAACAGCCAGCCTCTTGGATGCCAAGTCCTGCTACGTATATCTTGTAGCCACACATCTACCTACCGTGAATTGCAGCCACACATCTTACAATTCAAGATGATGATTTGTAGATGCAATTCATACCGGTTTGCATTAGTAGTACCCTTTTCCAACTTCAGCCCAACTCCCAAGAATATGCTCTCAAACCCAGCCCAAATCAATTGTCAGAGGTCTTGGGCTGGGCTGGACATGTATAGTTTTAGATAAAATGAAACTTCACCTAATAGTTGAATGTAAACCGTCTTCCACTCAATCAGGCCGATTTTAACTTGATAACACTGACAAGAAGAAAGGAAAATGTAAACCGTCTTCCAATCAATCAGGCCGATTTTAACTTGGATTTCTTCACATTGAGTCCGAATTAAGAAATATACATATCTTAACAAACAGTTCTTCATCAACACCAATGCTAGATTTAGGCAACATAATAAAACCATGACCAATGCTAGAGAGCACCACGGCGCTTTGCCTGCCATGGAAATGTCAAAACACAAGAGTGCAAAGAAAGCAGATACAGGGGAATTAATTAAGGAAAGTCTCGTCTTGTCCTTTTGCGATATTGGGCTTGGGCGCCCATGAAGGACAAGGTCGTGACACTAGTTTGCTATGCGTGTGTTGAAAAAAGAAAGCAGGCCCATGAAGGCCAAGTATTGAATTATAAATCATGAAACTTGAATCCTAAGCAACTGAAACATCAAATTATCTAACTAAAATAATAATTTTTTTTTGGTGGTGATGGTGGGTGGGGGGTTCTCAAAATCTAACAATAAAGCAGGAAAAATACCTTGGGGTTCTTGGAGCCTCCACCCAAATCGAACTTTTATAAATCTCTCCCTCTCTCTAGGCTGGGCCGGGCTTTGCTCCTATGATAAGGTGCTATAGGTCCGGGCCTATATCTTTCAAACTACCAGTAAGCGGGTGGAGATAAAACAATGTCATGATTGACCCAATTTCGAATTATCCAAATGAGCAACAGGAAAAACCCAGTACCCAACAGGTGTGTTTGGGATGTATATTCACACCTAGAACTAGCTAGCATGAATTGGATACAGTTTGTTACATATATAAAAATTGGACCCCCAAGAGAAAATTTCTGGCTCTGCCATTGGTTGTGTTTGGTTATAAATGGGGACCCTTGCAACATGGGGCTCTGGTTCGATCTGGTTTTCCAAAGCCTCAACCCCAACGGTCCAACCAACCCTAATTCTTAATCCACATCCCCAATGGTGTACCCACACTTTGGTGATGATTCAATGGAATGCCCAAATGGTGCATTGGCGCGTACCCAAAATGCGGCCTGGCCTAAGATGGTTGGAGCCTTGGTACCAGATGTAAATGATTGCCGTTTGGGCTATACTTTGTTCACTCCAGTTGCTCTCATCACTCTCCTCTCCCCAGGGCCCATCCAATTGACTGACTCACTCCCCTTTTTGACAAGCATGGGAGAGAGAGAGTCTGTCTGTCATGCTCATCACTCCTCCAAGTAATGTCTGATAGTCATAGACTCCATTAACGCATTTGACCTCTAACTCATTCATTTCTTGCCATGACCCATGCAGCTATATTATTATTATTTTGGTTCCCACTCTTTTGAAATGCAAGAATTAATACAATATCAATAATGTAGCGTTTGGCTCATTGGTGTATTGGTCATGGTTCAGAAAGTGGGTCAACTTGTTTCTCAAACAGCAAACGTGAAAATCTATATCAGAGAATGCTATGCCAATTTCTGCTTCTCTAATATTAAACCAGAATCAGAACCCAACAAACGTGTTCTTGAAATAGTTCTTTCAATTTTCTAAATCATATGGTATGGTCAAAAAAGAAAAACTGGAAAAGAAATCCAGAACTCCTGAAATCCTCCTACTGTTATCAGTGCTCATCTCTGAGATTTGTGATTCTTTCTTGTACAAAACAAAAACACGCAAACGACGCCCCAAACAGAACGGGCGGTAGTAGTCCTCTTGTTCCCCCTGGTTTCAGTTTCAGTTACTATTGACATTCACAAGTTACACTTTTCTTTACAAGAACAAGAAAAAAAATGAAAAATTATTAACTTGTTCAGACGAGAAAAAACAAAGAAGAAGATATTCATTTAAGAGAAACCCTCTTTGGGATCGGTACAATTTATACTTGCACAGTCTTCAAGGAATCACAGGTTCAAAGCTCTTACACGCCATTACCGACTTCTGTTCTCCACCTTGACAGAAGAAGAACGTCGATGGACATCTATACAAACAGTTATCCACTAAGCTCACTGTGGCGGAACCTGGTTTTAATGCCATTAACGGACCTGGTATCGGGCCAAACAAGTAGTTCCCTCCGAGCAAGAGCCTCACGAACGGTGAAGTTCCAGCGACGTGAACGACGGCTTTCAGTGCATACTGAGAGGGTATCATCCCTGTGAACTTGTTGTACTCCAAGGACAAAGCTGAGAGCCTTGGCATCATCGCCATGAAAACTGGCAACAATCCTTGAAGCTCGTTGTAACTGATATCAAGCGCTATCAACTCGCTTCGGGTGCCCATGGTCCAGGGTACTTGTATAGACGAGAATTGGTTGTGAGACAGAGTTAGTTGTTGCAGAGATGGGTGGTCGAACAGAGCAGATGGAATAGAGCCCGAAAGCCGGTTATTGCTCAGATCAATCACTTGGAGAAACCTCAAATCACGAAAGTTCTCCGGGAGATTTCCTTGTAGCTTATTGTTTCTCATCAAAATCTCAACTAGGGATCCTGGAAAATTGACAGGCACTCGGCCGTAAATCCCATTATCGCTGGCGTCGATGAAATAAAGGCTATTGAGAGAACTCAAATCGGGAAACTCGCCGGAAAAGTGGTTCCCTTGAAGCTCTAGTCTTTCCAAGCGCACCAAACCGTTGAAGCTCGCGGGGATTGGGCCTTGAAGATGGTTGTTGTCGAGGTAGAGCTCTTCGAGATAGGAGAGGGACCCAATCGAGGTGGGTATCTCGCCGGACAACGAATTTCGCGAGAGAGCAAGTCGGCGGAGGCGAGTCAGGTTGGAAAACGAGCTTGGGATGGACCCGGAAAAGAAATTGTCGGCGAGGTCCAGGTTCTCCAAGTAAGGGAGGTTCCAGGTGGAGGAATAGAGGGACCCGGAGTAACCAGCTCGGTCGAGGCTGATTTCAGTGACTCGGCTGAGGCCGGAGACAACGACGTCACATCTGAACCCACAAGTGAATCGCTCGCCGAAGATGTTGTCGCATGGGTCGACGGAGAAGTCCCAGGAACTCAAGCAAGACCCCGGCGTCACAGACCTAGCATCGACTCCTTTCTTCAGCTCCTTCAAGCTCTCTATATCTTCCCAATAGGTTCTTGAATCGACTTCAGTCAACAGCTTTGTCACCGTAAGAAACAGAAAAAACAGAGTGGATAGAGAGAAACAACGACTACCCATGTATTCTTTCTCTGTCCCCTTTCAGCGTTCACTGTTTTTCTTTTCTGGGTCTTTTAAAACTCACAGTCAAGCAGTCAAGCTTATAGCTTTAGAGAGAAGAGAGCAGACTACAAAGAAGAGATGTAGAATAGACAGAGCAACAAAACGCGAGCATCAACACCGCCCGATTCACAAACAAAAAGAACACAAAACGAGAGCCATAGCCAGAGAGATGGAGATGATATTGGATTTAGAAAAGAGGAAAGAGCAGTAACTGCAAAGCGAAGAGAAGCAGAGAAGGTGGAAGGCTGGGAGCTTTTTCTTCCTCTTCTTTATCCTGCTCTCAGACTCAGAGATTCTCACGAGCAACTGTCTGACCCTTCTCCGGAGCGGTATTTAAATTTGTATGTCTTCTCTGGAGCCCAATTCCCCAAACGAGGGAGAGAGGGAGAGAGAGAGAGAGAGAGAGAGAAATTTTCCTCTAAAGGAAGATTAAAAACAAGAGAGAAAAGAGAAGCTTAAGCCAACGGTGGAGGCTGGGTGTGGCCCTTTTATAATGTCTGTGTGGTAGAAGCAGCCATGAGCAACACCCATAATAGCCACAGGATATGGATGTAATAGTGTGTAGGCTGGCTCAGGATCTTTAGCCTGGCTGTCATCCATATCTCTTCTCTTGACTTATTTTCAATGAATCATAGCTATCAGCTAATTCATGGATAGGTAAGTTAGTTTAAAAATGGGTTATACTAAACAACTATCTAATGGGCCTTTCTTCGGTAAGAAACTATCTAATGGGCCTTGATGAGTTGGTCTCAATTATGGGTACATTTAAATATATTATAGCCACTTTTTTTACTCTGTATTTTGTATCTATTATAGTTGCTGCATTTGTTGTTAACCCATGTTTGGTTGGTGTGACGGTGGGTTGGGCTTTCTTTTCTTTAGAACTAAACTCAGGTGGTTATTCCCTGACAGAAAATTAACAACTTTAGTTAGTTATGAAGCTCAGAGTAATGGACCGATGGGCCCGAATTTGGAATGGGATAATTGAATTGTATGGTGTACCTAACTAGTAGTAACGGGGCAACCACTGATTTATGATATATCCTGTATTTATTCTGAAACGCGAAAAACGCTTGTCAGGGGAATCAGAAATTCAGCCCGGTCCGTTCATCGAAATGACAGGTTTTAAAATTAGTCCTAATCAATTTGGTGCAGCTACATTGATTCAACCAATAATACAACTGATTCGATCAATCCTACAAACTACAATGGTTCAGTTTTAAATATTTCCTCTCTAGGTTTTCTTCCTCACACCCATTGATTGTCAATATTTTTGGGTGTTTGCTGATTAAGCAAATGGAACTAAAACCGAATCAATCCCCTAGGAAACATGTGTTATTGGTTTAGGTCGAACCGAGTTGTCAAAGACCGGACATCAAGAAACATCCTAAGTCGCCATACATGTCCGATTCCAATCCAAGATACATCTCATCGCCACTAGAATACTAATAGGCGACAATAGGGTAAATTTGTATCTTGTCTCGTTTTCTTGAGCAGTGTGAGAAGTTGGATTACCAACCTCATAGGCAATAGCTTTTGTTCTAGGAAATGGAGCCTAATCAATATTTGAGTTATACCATTTTTATGAATCCAAGTAAACCAAATCGAACCTCATTCAAATCCATTTATTTGTTAAATAAAAATAAAGCAACGGAATTAGATTAATTATTTGGGTTGGTTTTCGTTTTTGTAACCCCTCTAGGCTCTAGCATCCCCTATACAAATTTGCAGTTTTGGTTGACTTGCAAATTATCAACCCAAAGAATTATGAATGTGTAGGACTAACATGAAATGGTGGAACGAGTTGATGAATTTGATGTCAAATATGTTGGTTGGAGACCAATTAAATACAAATATTGGCTGCCCATACTCAACAAGTCAACATGGGAAGTATCGTACCAGAATGCCCAACAGAAAAGGTTTAGACATCCGTATGCAGCGGTTTGGCTGATCTAAAATCACGCAAGGAGTGTTTCTTGTGTTGACTGTTAAGAGCCGGTCAGCCGGGAATTTGAATCAGATATCTGAATCAGTTTGTATTGAATGTTAGAAATTGGGGTCATGTTAATTTCGAAGAAAAGCTATTAAGCATATTTATTTTAGAATACTATTTGTCTCTATTTAATTTTACTGAATTTGTTGTTAGATTACTAGCAAATTTATTCTCACTATATAACAGGGCCATGGGTAGGGGAGGAAACAAATCGGGCCTTTCACGAGTTATTCGAGCTTGATTCAGCTTGTTCTAAACCAAGGTTCGAGTTGAACTTGAATCCAATATATAAGTTCATTTTCTAATTGAGCCAAGCTCAAGTCTAATATAACTCGACTTGTAAAACTCTTGAGCTCAAGTCTCATGGCTTTCTAGCAAGCAAAGCTCGAATAGCCAAAAATTCAACTTGGCTCGACTTGAATCCACCCCTAGCCTTGGGTGATAAATTGTAACCAACAAATATAAAGATTCTCAAAAGAAACCTTTTATGAGACAATAGCATATCAAACTAAGAGAAACAAATGTCTTTGTAGTGAAAAGTAAGTGAAACTTGTACATAAATTAGTTTGGTTTATATCCTTCTATAAGTTCTGGAGAATTATCATGAGGAGGGGTGTGACAGTCACAAATTAAAATTTTATGATTGTTCATGGTTAGTTAATAGTTATTAGCTGTTAAAGTTTGAATAATATCTCTTGATCATGCCAAGTCATGAATGTTCAAACCAGATGCAGTTTTCCAAGTTGCTACTTGCGATTTTATGATTTTGCAAAAGACATAATTTGTGATTTGTGAAGTGTGAGCGTAGTGCGCCTCTAAAGCATCTCATTTGCGCTGGACAGACATGTGCATGCATTACACGGTAACAAGTCCCCATACTTATAGGATTGTAAGCAAGCTAATATTTAAAAACCCAAAGAAAGTTTAGTAATTTTTCAATGTGTGACAAGTTTTAAAAGAGGAGAAAATTAGTTAAAACAAAGAGTTTTGATGGTAACTTTAAAACCATTTTTAAGTGCATGTGTAATTGTATTTTATCATGCAATTAACCAATTAGAAAACTGATTTATCTCTAATGAAATCAAAATTCAACATTGAACGTGATGTAGGCATACATGGCAGGCCCATGATGGCGACACGTGGCATGGGCTAGTCAGCATCTTGGCTGTCCATTGCTAACCAACTCCTGGCAAGCTCAAGTACAAATAGGTGTGTCACATATTATGTAAGCTATCTTGGCTTTTATTGCTCTAAGCTCCCTAACTCTCTAGTGACCTCGTTCGAGCTATCTCTATTCAGCCTCGTCCAACCCCTTGTTATGCACTTATTAACTTGATTGTCGGAGTCTCTGCCCCTAGGATAACACCTGGGGCCTCTGATGTCTTCCATTGCTCACAAGTTGGACATTGAAGCCCTCGGACTCAACTAGCTCTTGTCTACGGAAGTGTAATTACATCGTTGCCCTCGGCCCATCCTTAGCAGCAACAAAACGATTGACTAACAGGTTCATCTTATATAACTATTAAATAATTTAGATCCATCAATATCATGCAATGGGGACCTGTTTGGGAAGGCTGAGCTGAAGGTTCAGTTAAATCGGTTTAATGGTTTTGAAACGCTTTGGATAAGATATTCAAAAGAGGTTGAAGTGGATGAAATCGACTTCAATGCTCACAAGACCGTGCTCGATCACATTGTTAGCACAGCCTTTTACAACTTTGCATTGGGAATATCTCCCCATAAAAAAAAGCTTGTAAGTACAAAGATATTCCTAATGCAAGGATATAAAGACTGTACTAACGGTGTGAGCATGGTCATGTGAACAATGAAGCCGATGTCCAAATAGATAGCCCATAACTAATTTATAGCTGATTTGGGTTCTCCAAATATTTTTTTATCAAATATAGCTTATAGGCTATATGTATGGGTTCTTTCTAGAAAAACCAGAAGCTACTAGAATGCAGCTCTCTAAAACATGCACCTAATCAGCTGAAATGGTCATCAATGATGGTAAAGAAACACTACCATGCAATATTATGTGGACCATAGGAATGTAGTATGTTATTGATCGGGTCGGACCCAAGGGTTTGCCAACAATTTAATAAGATGCAAACATTGAATATGTTAATATTAATAGATTAAATTAAAAATCATATTTTTATTATTATTTATTTATTTATATTCTATAAGATGTATTTATCAATTACATCAAAGATTTCAATAATCACAAACATGACAACTTTAACCGTCTGCTTTATCATAAATTCATTCACACTTTTATTTCATGATACAGTTTTTTACATTATAAATTTAGCTATTTGCTCTGTTCATGTTCACTCTATTTTCTGTTCAGGTAACTAAAAGGAAAACGCAAACAGTGATGGTTTTGGTTTCATATTTGTGGAGTTCATGTTACTATTTGTATGTGTTGTTGTTCTCATTTGGGCTGGATTTGAATCAAGCTGAGGTAAGTTGAATATTTGGTTATTTGAGTTTGGCTCGCAAGAATAGTATCAAGCTTAAGTTTGAGTTTGAGCTCGATTCGAGATAGAGATTTGATCTCGAGCTTAGCTCGATTCATAGTTTGTAAGTTCGAGCTTGACTATAAGCCATTTTTTCAAATAAAAAATATATATAATTATTTTTTATTTATCAAGCAAAAAATTAAGAATCATAAAAATTATTTAATATTGTATATACAAAAAATAATTATAAAAAATTATTTACTATTATACATAAAAATAAAAGTATTATTATTACATATTATAAAATTATTTATTTAATATTAAACTTATAAGCTTCATGAGCCAAATTTTATTAAGCTCAAACTCGACTTGATTAACAAACAAACTTTTATATTAGGCTCAAATTCGACTCAAAACTCAATTTAAACCGAATAAAGCCTAAATTTTCACGAACGGGCCACCCTTAATTCTCATCAATATGAAAGAATGGGATACATAATTTAATTGGGCCTCACATGAAGAAAATTAATTAAACTGAAACTTGGACAGTCATAATGTAAGCATGTGGCTGTGAAATATATATATATATATATATGACTTTATGAAATGTAAAATATAAATAACTCCGAAAAGTCTGCAGAAAAGGAAAAATAAAAAAATAAAAACACAAAAACTGCAGACAAGCTTTGTCGGTCTGGATCAACAGGAATTAACCAAAAATTTAGTATAATTTTAGTAAATAAGGGCTCACTAATTATATATTTTATATTCAGAGACGTACATAAAATCATGCATTGTACTTGTAGCCCAACTGCCCAACTTACAAGTTAGAAACAATTTCGACTAAAATAAACCAAAATTCAGAAAATAAAGACAGTCAAGTTTTGACCGGAATTCATGGCTTTGATTCACAAATCTATGGCGGAGTTAGAAGCCATAATTTAAAACAAATGGAAATTATTTCATTTTTTTAGGAATAATTGAAAATTTTTCGATCTCTAATAAAATAAAAATAGCGATATTTAAGTGTTAAACTAGAAATTCCTGGATTTGGAAAAAAAGTAAAGAACTGCTGTTATTTAAAGAAATTCTTACCTCGAACTTAGCTTAACGACACTATGATTGCAAACAGGAACTTTCTTGCCAAATAGCACCATACACGTGATGACGATGATGACCACGCATTATCATAACATCATAAGAAGCACAATAAAAGCAGCCCACCATGATGAACCTCATCGATATCATATAAGAAATTCAAAACCTAAAACATTTATATAGGAAATTAGGGGGGGTGTTTGACGGCATCGTTGATTTTATTTTTAGAAACAAAAATAATCGATTAATGAATCATTGTCAACTTAATTTCATTACCCAATTCATGAATGACAAACAACCCCCCAAGGTCGATTTTTTATACATTGAAGATAATTAAGACAATGCTTACTCGTATGAATACTGATTTTGTGCACACTCTAAGAGTGCCAGAGTGGGGAATCGCTATGCCGACTATCTTGCCAATAAAGGTATTGAGGATAACACATTGGTCATATTAGATGCCGTCTCTCATCTTCCTCAAGCTTTTATTACTCTTTGTCTAGATGATTATATCAATTTTTCTATATTGCGTTTGGATTTCTGATTGTATGTATTGGGTTTAGGCTGAATTTGTGAGAGGGAGAGTTTGTAATTTTCTTGGTTTTGGAATAAGGTGGGCTATGTTCTTCCCTGTTATCTTTTATTTGGTATTTGATAATGGTTAATAAAATTTAAAGTGACTGTCACTTCACCTGAAGTAAATTTTGGGGTTAAAAAAACTTTTATTATTAGGGATGGCAATTTTCCCTATCCCTGAAGGAGGATCCAACTTCCCTGACCAATTTCCTATATATATATAGGAATCCCCGATCGGGGTCAGGGTCGGGGATGGGGACTAAGGTCCCCGCCCTGACCCCGATTATGTATATATATATATATATATATATATATATCAAAATATATTTAAAAAAATTATTTATAATTTAAAATATTTATTTATTTAAGTAAATTTATTTTTCAAATAAATACTGTTATCTAGAAAATTTTGGGGATTTGGGTCCCCCAAGGAACCCATCCCCGTCCAGGATCGGGGATGGAGGACAAATTTCATCCCCAGCGGGGATTGGAGACAAAGACAGGGGTTAATTTCATAATTAGAGTCTAGAACGGAAAATATAATCCCCACCGCGTTGCCATTCCTATTCATTACCCAATTCTTAGATCTTATAAAAGTTTGGGCCATTGAAATTTTAACAAAATTCCAAATATGAGTCCATCCAAGTTGCACTCCTAACCGTCAATCAAGCTAATTGGACTTCTCTTTTTAATATGGGCTATGGCTTTTGTTCAGCATCATCATCTAAACCTTATCCCAACTTTATTCATGGGTTACATGAATCCTATGTGGCCATTCTGTTTCCCTCCATTGCTAAATTATTAACCTTGGCCCTTCTGGCTCCTTCAATCAGTAATAGATTGCTTCTTTTTATGTTGTAGATAGTCTTTTGTTCACTTGTCAGCATCATCATTTAAGCCTTATCCCAACTTTATTCATCGGTTACATGAATCATCTGTTTTCGTTATATCATATCCATTGCTGACTTAGTATCCTTGGCCCTCCTAGCTCCTTAATTTAGCAATAGATTGCTTCTTTTTATGTTGTAGATAATCTTTTATGCATTTGATCAAGCCATTTCAGTCTAATTTTCTCATTTTATTACTTATTAGATCTACTATTAGATTCATTCAAATGACTTCATTTCTGATCTTATCATTTCAAATTTTGTCATTCATCCATCTCAATTTACATATTTCTGCTACATTCATGGGTGTCATCACTAAGTGTTATTTACCTATCACATAAAACCTGGAATGAACCCCTCCATTTTGGGGTTGCTTTGTATTGATGGTGTTTATCAAATAAATGTTTTGTACGAAGTTATCTTGAAAAAAGAGAAAAAACTGTCATTTTTTAAGACACTCGTACAGTCTACGGGTCCACATAAATTGATTCTTATATGTCAAACCCGTAAAATTATACGGGTCACTAAATTCAACTTGAACCATTTATTACTTTAATTTAACCATTACTATTATTAATTTATTTTAGTATTTAATTAAAATTTTTTGTCATATAGTAATAATATTAATTAAATTTGTAATTATTTAAATATTTACTTAAAATAATTTTTTCCAACCAACTATAATTATTATATAATAGATTTGTTAATTCATATTTTGCATTTAAGAATAAACATTATTGATTTGGCTTAACAATTTTAATGACTGTTAATAAATATTGAATTTTATTTAAGGTTTAATTATTGTATTCGGTAATTATTATGGGGCATGCTTTGAATAAACATTAATGATAATTGATGATTGTTATTTCATTTTTTATTATTTACTTAATTAAGTACTTGATGATTATTATTATTATTATTGTTAATTATTTCTATAAAAAATTGATTGTTATTATTATTTACTTAATTCAGTGATTTTCAGCAAGTAATTATTTGATTTAATTTGAATTATTTCATTTTTTTAATTATTTATAATAGACATTTAGGGTAGTCTATTTATTTGATTTAAGAGACTTACCATCTTTTATCTAGACAATGAACCGATACTGAGTAAGGGGCAACTACAGTATCATTTAATTTAAAATTTACTATTTAACAATAAAAAATCGATGTCCTGCTGAGCAATCCACCCCCAAAAAAGTATCAATAAATTTGAAATCATTAATCTGTTTATAAAATAGTAAAATTAGATTGATGTTTACAACAATATCACCAATACTGCTTAACATTTAGGGACATATGAATGGATAAAAAGCTTTTAAATGATATCCATTCAAAGAGGCAAAGAATGAAGAAAATCATTCAAAGAGCTATTAAGAAAAACAATCCATTACAAACAACATTTGCAGATGCATTCATCCTTTAAAGCAAGAGATGAAAAATATATGACTACAATCAAATCATCATGTATGGCTGCAATCAAATGATAATTTAATCAAGACTCCAAAGTCCATCCAACAGAGGAAACATGAAAGAAAGGAGAATAATGGAACCATCCTAAGTATGGAAGTCACCTCCAAGTTAGGTGGCGACACTTCTTTTGGTCGATCAGGGTTATGGATTTTAAGTCTAAGCTCCCCACAGTGCACGTAGACTTGCTAGAATTTATCTTTAGGGAAGCATGTACATAACATAATGGTATGCTTGAATTATGGGAAATGGGAGATAGAAATAAGAAATGTTGGTTGAAATTATAATTTTGGGCATGTTGATGTGTCAAATTCAAGTCAATTAGAATACTCGTAGATTTTGAGTTCATTCATTTAGTAGCAATTTGAATATTTTTATTCCATTTCTTTATCGAGTAATATAGATTAATAATATATTAATAATTATGAAATCAGTAATAGTAATAAGTATATTATTATTACTATTATTTACTAAAAATATATTCTTATTATGTGTGCATTGATTTTGAACTTAGTGATATTAAATTATAATTATTTTTTATTACTATTATTGTTATTATTATTATTATTATTATTATTATTATTATTATTACTATTATTATTATGAAATAATTAATTTGTTATAATTATGATTTTTACTTAACCCTGAAATAATAAGTGCTTTTATATTTCTTTTAGTTTAATGATAATGGATAATTGAAACTTTATAATTTAACTTTAACCAAATGAAATATTTATTGGAGTATTAATTATAATTATTATAATAATAATAATAATAATAATAATGTAAATAAGTAACACTAATTATATTTATAAAATAATTAATATGAATTAATATAAATATAAAATGATTTTATCCCGATTAATAATTAATATTATTAAAATACTTATAAACTATCATTAATTAATTAACATTTCGAAGTAATAATTATTAATTATTAGTAATTATTTACTAATAATTAATAATTATTATTTCTAATAATTAAGGAATTAATTATCAATAAGTAATTATAATCAATAATTAAATTTTATCAGAAATCGTTATTAGTAATAATAAATTATAATTAATAATAATATAAATATATAATTGTATTAATTAATATAAGTATTAATTATAATTAGCGATAATAATAATATAATTAATTATTTAATATAAATGTATGAACTATAATTTCTGATAATAATTCAAATATAAATAATTAACATTAAATATTTATTTTCAAAATAATTAATATGAGTTAATCTAAATATAAAATGATTTTTTTTGAATTATTAATGACCATTATGAAAATCGTTATTAATTATCATTCTGAATTAATAATGGGAAATATTATCAGTAATTATTTAATATCAGTAATTAAGTATTAGCAGTAATTATTATAAGCAAATATTATCAGTAATTAATTATTATCAGTGAGTTATTGTTATTAGTAATTAATAGATGAAATTAATTAATTAGAAGTCATTAATTATTATTAGTACTCCTCTCTTTCAAAAAGTTGACTCATCATCATCAATGACAACAACTTCATAAATACATAATTTGATAAAAATAGGTAAATATCATTAATTTATTTTTTCTGAAAAACTGAATAAGAGAAAAAATAAAATGGTTAGCATTGCAAATGAAAAATTATTTGGATTTTTGTAAAAAAAATTATTGAGCATAAAAACTCAATTATTCAAAAATAAGGTCGTTAATCAAAGAGTATTTAAAATTATTTAGTAAATAATAATTTTAAGAAATTACAATGATTAATTAATTATATATCCCAATTAAAATGGGTAATTTCAGCAAATAATTTTAAATAATTAAATTTTGTTATTAACATTTTTTAATAATAATCAGTATTATTAATAGATTAATAATATATTAATAATTATGAAATCAGTAATAATAATAAGTATATTATTATTGACTAATAATATATTCTTATTATGTGTGTATTGATTTTGAAATCAGTAATATTAAAGTATTTTTATTATTATTACTATTATTATTATTTTTATTAAGTAGTTAATTTGTTATAAATACGATTTTTAGTTAATCCATAAAATAATATTTGCTTTTATAATTCTTTAAGTTTAACAATATTGAATAATAGAAAGTTTTATAATTTAACTTTCACTAAATGAAGTATTTATTGGAGAATAATAATATAATTAATTATAATTACTTGTAATAATAATAATGTAAATAAATAACACTTATTATATATTTATAAAATAATTAATATTAATATAAAATGATTATATCCCAATTAATAATTAACATTATTAAAATACTTATTAATTATCATTAATTAATTAACATTCTAAAGTAATAATTAATTATAATTATTGATAATAATAATAATATAATTATATTAACTAATATAATATTATTAATTATAATTACTTACAATAATATAATTAATTATTTCATATAAATGTATGAATTATAATTTTCAATAATAATTATAATATAAATAATTAAAAATAAATATTTATTTTCAAAATAATTAATATGAGTTAATATAAATATAAAATGATTATTTCCGATTTATTAATTACCATTATGAAAATATTTATTAATTATCATTAATTAATCATCATTTCGAATTAATAATGAGCAGTATTGTGAGTAATAAATTATCAGTAATTAAGTATTAGCAGTAATTATTATAAGAAATAATTTTCAGTAATTAATTATTATCAGTGACTAATTATTGTTAATAGTTAATACCTGGAATTAATTAATTAATTAGAAGTAGTTAACATTAATTAATTAATAATTAACAATAATTATTATTGGTAATTGATAGTTGTAATTAATTAATTAGAAGTAGTTAATATTAATAATTATTAGAAATCAATAGCTAGAATTAATTAATTAGTTTAGTAGTTAACATTAATTAATAACGCAATTTCCTTTTTTTTAGGAAAGTATTGAAAGTGGGAGCTTCCCACTTCTCACAACTATGCATGGTGGTAGGCTCCACTCTCCATGTTAGTGGGCTCTTTTTTTGAACTACTACTAATCAGAATTTGATTAGTGTGATCTTTGGAATGACAGGTGTTTGAATGTAAATGAGCCACATGTTTGACTATAAGGGGCTTTGGCCTGAAATTCTTACTTTAATATATATATATATATATATATTTAGCAAATAACAAGCACCATAAAATTTTCTGTTGAATATATTCGATCAATTCATCTAACATCTATGACTAGTGCAAATAAATAAGAACTAATTGCTAAACCTTGAAGAAGACCCATTGTAACAGTAAAAAGTAAAAAGAATAGGAAGGACAAGAGTAGGAAAAGCCTTCTTACCTATTCACTATATATACTCATTGCAATTGGATTTACATCCTAGTGAAGCTTCTAGTGATCTCTGCACGTTTGTAGTCGAAAGAAAGGTACTTTAGGTTTTAAATCCCCAACTATGAATTAATTAAGTATAACTGAGTGGAAGAATCAAGTGATTAGTTTCAAAAAAAAAGAAACCAAGGCTCAGTTTGGAAAGAGTACAAATACAAATGTGCATTGTGCAAAATCTTGTATATTGTATTGCTAAATCTTGTATTTGCACTGTACATATTTGTATTTGGGGTAAATTGCAGATTAATATCCTGTATTTTGGGGCTTGTCTCACTTTACTATCCAAATTTTAAAGTGTCACTGTAGTACCTTAGGGTTCGATTATGATACCCAAAAATCAATTGACCAATAAATTGGAATCACAAGCGTGATAGTGAATAAAGTGTTATTTATCAAAATTCATGGGTGGGTTTTGATTGATCAAAAAAAATTCTTTTCAAACCATTTCTTTTCCGCATCATAGATTTTTCCAGTACCTTAACTCCCAAAATTTGTAAGTTTAATCCAAAAAGTTAATCATCATTAAATAAATAACATATGAAAAAGAACACAAATGTCCTTCAAATATCACCTAATTTTCTTTTTCAATCAATCATATTGAAGTCCCCTTATTTTTGATACATTGGGAGAGACTACTACATGAGCTTCAATTCCTCTGGCAACCGCAACAACACTTGATTTAGAAAACAAAAGCGACCTTTTCAGATTGTCTCTCCTGCCGCTAACCTCTTGCATAACTCACAGCCTGGTTCATGTGATCGTAGATTGATCGATTTCCCTGAAATTACAATCACCAGATTCATGTAAACAAACAAAACGTGGAAGTTAAAATCATACAAAACAAATAAGCTAAAAAACAACCATTTAATAATTTGCTCACCTTGGTATACTCAAGATGAAGCAAAGACCGGAACTACACGTAAAGGGTAGCCATTTTTGCCTTCTTTATTGCTTGATGTTTCTATGTAAAACCTTAATCTTCTTCGCATTAGCATTGTTACTGGTGTTAGAAGTCATCGCCGGTAGCTTAATACCACCGCCGTCCAAAGGAGGGTTTACTAGAATAAAATCTTGCTGAGTGGAGAAGGGGAGTTTTTTTATCAACCAACCATCATCACGTAGGTACCTGGTGTTCGGTCATTCTATCCTGGACTAAACCCATTGTCCAATCACAAGAGTTGGCTACCAAGAAATTAGAAGGAATGAGGAAATTATCTTTGATAACCAAGACAGAGGCTATGTATTTGGCCAGTTGGCCACTATAATTACAACTTTCCTTTCAGACATGGTAGAGATGAAAGAGTAAATACTAGGACAGTGAGGGCAATGTCTTTTCATTTAAAAGTTTTTCACTTATCTAGAGTTATCCATATTATTTTGATTTTCAGATAAATAATATAATGATTTTTTTTCCCATAAAAAATTAATGTTAAAAAATGATAAATTTTATATAAATAAATAAAACTCTTTTTACCATAAGACCCAATACTTAATATAAAAAAAATATTATAAAATTGGTCAATGAAAAAAACGTACTCAATGACCAACTTTCCCCTCTTATTTATCATAAATGAACGGAATCATAATAGTACGAGAGAGTGGAGAGGGCGAGGATCATGTGTATGGGCTAAGTAATAGGTTGGGGCATCTCGTCTTCCTGCAATTTTATGGTGCCAGTGCCTAGCTTGTGGCTAATGAAGAAATAGAGGGTAGGAGCCAACACCATTGCTGCATTCACCGGAGTGAGTGGTCGATTTCTTATTTCGTGTTCCCTTGTTTTCTTAAATGGCTAAACTTGAATGTAAACAGGAAAAACCCAAACTTTTAACATTTTAAAGAAAATTGTAAAATGATCTCGAAAATATTAAAAGAGGGTAGTTTTGACATTTTAAAAAATTTAAGGTACTAAAATGAGATTAACCCCAAAATATATAATACTAATCTGCAATTTCGCCTCATATTTGTATTCTGTCCAAATTGAGTCTAAGGTCTAAATTTTAAATAATTCAATTTTTAGCTTTACCCGCTGTCCCCAAGCCAAGATAAAGAGGAAGATTTAATCAGGTTTGAATGCTCAAAAAGATATCTTTTATAAGCTTTGAATGTTCTAAATTTTAGACATATCTTTTATAAGGTTTGAATATCATTAGGGCAAAACATATTAAAAAATAAGTTGGTAAATAGAACAAGATGACAAAACAGGATTCATAACGACCCATATAGCGCCCATTCAAAAAAAATTGACCCATATAGCGATGGGGCTCAAATGATGACATAACAAAGAGTTTCAGCGATCGCCCCCATACAGTCAGTTTTAAAATTGAATCGCAGCCCTATGTCAATTAGTATTAAGAAAACAAAAGGTGTGGCTTTAAAGTAATTCGCACTTGCTGTAGTTTATCCCACGTGGGCTGCACTTAACCTCGAGTTAAGACAAACACAAACTTCTAAGTATGATTTGTTATTTAGCTGTTGATTTTCTTGTTCTTGTCTAATTTTATTACCACTTTTGGAATTTCGCAAAGAGATTCTGTTGGGCGGTCATTATATTACATCGGTTCTTATGAAACCCAATTATCCACATGAGAATGAATAAAAAAAAAACAATGTCATTCAAAGAATCAATAATCAAGTCAGAATATCTTAGGCCCTATTTGGTTGGGTGGAATCAGAATGGAAATGGGTTGTTCTGATTGGGTAAAAATGAAATCCCATTTCTAATTTTGATGGAATAGCATTTCTCCATTTAAGGGAATGACGATTCCCTCCCCCTCCTCTTCCCCCGAAATCTCATTCCTGTTAATTCTATTGATTTTCATTTCGATTTCTATCTGAACCAAACAAATCATTCCAATTCTAATTCCAACTACAAAACCAAATGGGCCCTTAAAATTTATTCGAAAAAAGGGTAACTACTAGTTTAGAGACAGAATAAAAAGGATAGAACGAATCTAAAGTCCAAATAGACAAACATACGTGAATATATATTAGGAACACAACACACGACAACCTCGATAATAGTTATGTTGGTCTTATTCCAAGCTAAGTCTCAGTGTGAGATTAGAGTCCTACTCAGATAGAAGGATTATAAAAGCAATTTTTTAGCAAATTGTCCCATCTATTGAGAAAATTGCAAAGGTGTGGGAGATCTCCCGTTGCTTATTTTATAGTGATTCAACCATGTTATTTTGAAATCTCCAAAACACGAATACAAACTAATATGATAATTTTGATTTAATGAGTATTCTCGATAATCCAGATTTTGATTGCATTCAACCACGATGTACAAGCAAAATGATAATGTGGCACATTTAAAAGTTGAGGTTTAAAGTGAAACTACCCCAATGTACAGAGTTTCTATCTACAATTTACCTTTTTTTTTCCTATTGGTTTGTGTGGTTATGTTTGTTGGATTGTTCGATTTGTTTCTCAAGCCTCTGGTCGTAGAAAATAGAATTTTACAGAAACAATGCAGTAGCTCTACTATGAAATCAACATCAATTTGATTTGAGGGAAATTATATTCAGGTTGTAACTAGAGTAAGTGCATTGCTCAAATCATGTTTCCCTCAAAAAAAGTTACTCAAATAATGTTTTATTCAATTAGTCAAGATTAGGTAGGGGTGCTCAACAAAAACTGAAAAACTGAACCAAGGAAATCGACAGTAGTTGGTTCGGTTTCAATTTAGTGTTTTTCAAAAAATGGTGGTATAAATTTGGTTTTGGTTAACCTAAAAGAAAAATTGGCAGTTAACCAAATCGACGGGTATATATATTTATATATATTATATATAAATTTATATGTATTTTATATATAAATATAATAAGTATATGTTATATTTATAACCAAAAACTGATGATATTGATTCAGTTTCAAAAAATAATTCATAGTTCAACTAACCAAACAATGAGCACACTTTGTCAAAATGGGATTTCAATAGTATAACCAAATCTAAGGGCTGATTATATATATATATTGTACTAGCGGGAGCCTGTGCGATGCATGGGATGGGGCACCCTCCTTATCCCTCGCCCCTCTAAGTCAAGACACTATACTCCATCTCCACCCTGACCCCAATGGCGGGGCAGGTTTGGAGCAAGGCACCCATTCCCCGTTATAGATGGGGAATCCCCAAATTTTCTGCACCCTGAGGCAATCACTTAAAAAAAAATTAATTTATGGATATTTTACAAATATGATTATTGGAATTTAAGAGTATTTTAGGAATTGGATTATGACAATTTGGGGGTATTTTATAAATAAAATTATGGGATCCTAGGATTATAAGAATATGAGGAAAACTTAGAGATATTTTAAAAAATAATATTAAATCTACAGATATTTTACTAATTTACCATCAAGTTTGGAGAATTATTTGCAAACCCCATCCCTAATTTGGGGCAAAAATATTTTTCCTGTCCCCACGTCGTCTCTGTCCCATCCCTGTTAAAGATTTGAGAAAACTTGCCCCGTTTAGGGCAGGGCAATGTAGGGCCCCGGTTTTACAGGGGAAATTGTCATCCCTACAATTCTAATAATTTTCTATAACTAATAAAGAAATAGTAAATTAAATAACAATAAATTACAATATTTTATGATAAATTTCAAAAAAATTATTAAAATTGCTATTGATTAGTAGTAATGTATAGTAAATTAATTATTTACAATAACAATAAATTAATATAAATTATTTACTTTTTAAGCCCAAAGTATTTGCTATTAATCAAAGTAAATATAATTATAGTAAATTAATGTAATTATGGTAAATTACATTATTTTTAATTAAAAGTAAACCATTTGTTCTTAATTAACATAAACCCAAGTATGGTCGAAGTCAACCAAGTGGTCTAGATCGTTGTGGATAGAATTAATAATTTTCCCAAATTATTTTAATAATTATTTATTGAAATAATAATAATGGATTGTTACTTAAATAATTACAAAACAAATTCTGATAGATTAATTTACTAATTTAATTTTTATAAATTCTTTAATAATTATTTAGTTGAGCAATAATAAAGGATTATTATTTAAGTAGTTTCAGAGAATATTTTTTTCATAGATTAATTTCTTAATTTTTTAATTACTTATTTAAAAAAATAATTATGGATTATTAGTTAAAGAGTTTCCTTAAATTATTGGATAATTGTTAACTACAATTATTGATTTTATAGAAATTAGTAAATTACACTAATTAGTAATATCTTTTATTAAATAAATTTTTATTGTAAAAATTTAATGAAAATTTATTAAATTAGAATGATTAATGTAGATTACCGTTGAAATTTTGAACATTTATTAATAACAAAAAATTCTTAAATAATGGATTGTTTATTAATTTTTGGTAGAATATTAAATTATTTAATATTTGTTGAATAGTGGATTATTTCTGAAATATTTATTTCATAATTTTTGGTAGAATATTTTCCAGAAATTTTTAATAATTTTCATAACTAATGGATTATTTAACAATAAATTATTATTTAGGAATAAATTATTTAACAATAATGGAAGATACCTTGAATATATAGGAAATATCGAATTCCCCATATTCCCCTCTCTTTGCTTGAAATCATGTCTATAGATATAAATATTATTTGACTTGGAAAACCAAATATTAATAAATTATGGCCCTGTTTTTATGGGAAAATGGAGAGAATAGAGGGGAATTAGAGATAGAAGTGAAGGAGAGGATAAAACATATATTGAGCTAATTAAGGAGAGAAGTTAGTTTGTTATAGAAAATGAGAGATGTGAGTTGTGGAGGAAAAGAGAAAACCCAATGGAAAAGGAAAAGAATGAAAAGAGAGAGTACTGATATGGCAAATTGGGAGTGGTGGAAAGGGGGAGAGAAGAGAGAATCAAGAAGAATGCAATATTCAGATAATGGAGCAAGAAGAATCCAAGTAAGGTGGACCGTCTTACTATATTCATATAGATAAATAATCTAGCACTTATATGTTACGGACAAAATGTAAAAAGGCAGCTATCAAAATTAAAAGGTGCGATGAGGAGGGGGTTAGCTGTTGTGTCCTCGTGATCTGGTGGCCACCATCAAACTTGCATATAATGCCTTTATAATTATAGAGGGTTTTCCTCTATGTGTAACTACTACAATAGCAAAAACAGTACAATTTCCTCAATATGATATTGCAGAGCCACTAGGAAGAATTATTCCAATACTTAAACATACATCCATGATACAGTCATCCTGGCGCGAATTGACTCAAGCAAGATGGGTATATACGGAAATAAGATCCCACCGGATTTTCACTTGTTTTGAGTGACTTGAATCCCCAGACTATTTAGTATCTGCCCAATGATTCAGCTGGAAAGATTTATGGAGAATGAAAACATTTCCCCTAGAATTCAGTTATTCATTTGGAGGTGTCTGCATAATATGATTTCGGCTAGAGAGGTCCTAGCCAAAAAATCCAATCATGTGGATAGTAATTGCCCAATGGGTAATGAGTATGAAGAATCTCTCGATCATCTGTTTTTTTAGGGGCGCTCTTTTTCAGATTTATGTGGGGATTAGAGAAAATTTATTTTTCTATGTATCACTTACCCATCTCCTAGGTGGGTAAATAATTTTTCCACACTGGGAAAAATTACCAACACTTGAATGGGATAAAAATGCCTTTATAATAATGGTTTTTTTATGACTTAAATGGTTATTTCCTTATTTACATAAGAAATAAAAGAACATAAATAAATGTGGATAAGTATTTCCTATAAAACACTTACCTGAGTAGGTGCATTTACCTAAATAAATAACTTACCGAAAAGGAAACTAGGCCTTAGTGTAATTGGGCCAGAGTAGTATGGTTTGCTTCTACTCTAGAGATCAGCATTGATTATAATATTCACTCATTGGTGCATTGACTTGGGGAATGGGTAAAGCAGGACATGTCTTCTCTCCAACCTCTATTTCTACTTTGGCTAGAGCAGTTTTTCTTTGGCGCATGTGAAAAGCAAGGTGCAAGGTTTCGATAGTAGTCATAACTCATGGAAATAGCTAGAGTGGTATTAAATGAAGAAGCTCAAATTCCATAGGCCTTTGGTGGGGCAAGCACCGTTGAATGACAGTATTAGCTCAATTTTGCATTGGACCAGGCCCCGTGAACGTTTCCTTAAGATAAATTTTGATGGAGCTGCAAATCTCCAGGAATCTAGAGCTGGGCTAATAATTCGGGACTGGAACGGTAGCTTTTACTATGCTCATGCTATTGGTCTCCCTCCGATGTCTGCTGCAGAACCGAAGCTAGAAGTCTGTTGGAAGATTTGACTCTTCAGTTTTTATTGAGGACGACACTAAGATAGTTATTCAGGTTTTGTTAGAGAATTCCATATCTCCTCCATGGGAAATTCAGGAAATAATTGCAGATTGCAGAGTCATCCTATGTTCTTTCACCAGGTCTCAGTGACTTAACATCCCAAGAAATGACAATAAAGCTGGGCACTTTCTTACTAAGTTTGGTTTAAAAGCACAAATCGTTCGCACATGGTCTGTAATGTACGCCTTGATTTTCTATTAGATTGTATTGCTTCGGATGCTTCTCTGAGTTCTTCCTATTAAATTTGCCTATCTTATTATCAAAAAAAAAAAATGTGGCCTCTCTCCTGGGACAAGAAATGATGACCAGATAACCAATCCTTACCATCCCATTGTAGAACTAGAATGTACACAACAATAATGGTGAATTTTATTATTATTAAAAGTACATGAAGCTTTGCCTCGGCAGGGATTTTTAACTTGTGGAGCTATAAACATTGACCAATGCGAAAAATGTCATAGTAGCTGCACTAACATGATACTAGAAAGGACTTGACCAACCAAAACCTCCAGCGGATTTTGTTAAAATATTTTAAATTTAGATTTTTTAATATGAAAAAGTGAAAAATTCCCATATTTTATTGAAGAAATTCTCATATTTTTGTAATTTACTTTTTAATACTATTATTACAATTTTTAAAATTTAAAATTTTTAAACCAATCGGCTAAACCAAAACCGACCCAAACCAATACAACCTGAACTAGCCAGCTTTCATCATTGGTCGGTCAATTTGAAAATCGGACTGAAAATAGAACTACTTTGACCACCAATTCTGGAGTCAAATATCCAATCACCTAGTCCAAGCCTGGGTTAAACAGTTTTGGAGTCCAAAACCAAACCCAGACCCATGACTAGTTCTGCATAAACTGGTCAGACCATCCAGTCTGGTCCGGTTCTCAAAACCATGGATTGACATGTTCACTCATAACAGGTTACCCAACCAACTGCATGCTTTTATCTCGAACCAATCCGGATGGTGTACTTAATTTATTGATAACCAATAAAACATAGGCTGTAATTGATGGAAAATATTTCATATTTATCACAGGTCAAACAGTGCATACTCATTTTTTTGCACTAGCGCAAATGAAATTTCATTGCAAATAAATAAAGCACTAAGTTCACAAATTAATACTAAAGAATTTAAATCTAAATTGCACAGAGGTACATAATACTAAAATCTCAACCCCAGAAAAATTCTCTCTTTGATTACCAGAAAAAAAAGAACCCCAGAAAAATAACATAATTTTTTTGAAGCCAGAAATATGCAATTTCCACTCATCAATCAAGACATTGCGCATTAGAACAATGCAAATTATGAATAGATCAAGGATACTCCCAAGTAAACCTAATTAATAATAGAAAATCATAAGAGAAGTATGCAAATTATAAATAATATTGGGTCCTTTGGAAGGAGTACAAACTGAGCCCATGACATTGCGTATGAGAACACAGCAAATTTTGAATAGATCAAGGTTACTCGCAAGTAGACAACCTAATTAACCCAATCTGTAAGTCGAGAAATGACCTGCTAGCTCAATCAATACATATATATATATAGAGAGAGCCTGAAGGATTAGAAAACGGTAAACATCATCTTCTGCCACTTGAACAAAATCACTAATATAGAAATTAATGGTTTAAGAAACGGGACTTCTAATCCCTTTACCTTCTATTGAAACAAAAGCATCATCCTATATAGATCAATAAGCAGATAAAAATGTCATTTTTTTGGGTAAGAAGAAAATTTCTTTCAAACAAAAGAAAAGCGTCCAACGGCAACAAAATTAAGAGAAGACAAGAAAACACCAGAAACAAAAACGAGCAAACAGACAAAACAACAACAAACACGAAAACAAGGACTCGAGTCCAACCCAACAGACCCACTTAAACTTGCATCATTACGAAAATGAAAAAAAGACTCCTTAACAACACAATCAGCAGCCAGCTGATCTGCTAACCACACTGGAGGGATAAAACGACAACCATCACTGAAGAAAATAAACATGTCAATCGTAACCGGATGGGATAAATACAAAATCATGCACAACAGGTTAGGCAACCTATCACGATCAATGATATCAGTATTTCATACATAGAGGACTCATGTGGAATTCACACCTTATGCATATCGAACACTGGCGTGTTGACTCATGATAGGTAGGCAGCTTACTGTATATGATTTGTCTCTGGCCAATTCAGACTTTGCATAGATATTAATGAAAACAAAATTTATACCAAAATTAAAAAGTCCAATTATGATGGAAAAATGGCATGGTGCCATAAAAACTGATCACCAATCAATAAAAGTGACAACCAATCAGCTGATATTCATCAAAATTCAATAGAGGGTTGCTCAATGTTCTTTCGGTATCATACCCTTCCCGCGTCATACAAATTGCCTATTGAAAATTATGAGATACATCCACTAGGGCATTTATACCAAGTAGGCACAAAGTTGTAAGCTTAGAATTTTTTTTATCACCTATCTCTTAATATACCCCTCAGCCTATTCTTGAAAAAGATTAAAAACCACTTTTGACACTTGTCAGAATATTTATTAATTGCCATTAGGAATGGCAACAGGGTGGGTTTGGAGCGGGTATTACATTCCCATCTTCGACCCCAACCCCCAAGTCACCCTCCATCCCCGTCCTCGATTCCTGTCGGGGAAAGGAATCCTCCCCCATCCCTGACCCCAATGGGGATGAATTCCCGGTCAGAGACCCGAATCCCCGAGGGTCACTACAAAATCCAAACTCTTAGCCCTAGAAAAGCTGGAGCAAATGCAAAGAATCAACAGAGGCTCCAAAAGATGCAAATAGCCACCAACTCCTACACTGGAAAATAGGAAAATAGGAAAAAAAACAAAGAATCAACAAAAACCCATGTCAGAAAATCAATAACTCACCAAAGCACTACCATTCAAATCTTCAAATTATTTGCTGAGAAATCCATTTAGATCTTCCGAGAAACCCATTCAGATTTTCTCTCCTTTTACTTATCCTCCACCTTCTCATCGAGTGGTAGACTGCTGGTCAGCGATGATAGACGTCCGATGTCCAACAAGTGAGTGGCGACAACAACGGTGGTCGGCGAATTAGCAACGAAGACGAAGGAAGAAGAAGACTAGGGTTCTGGGTTCAGAGTTCTCTCTTGTCTGTTTGTCAAAGTCTCGAAGAATAGACACTGTCGAGTGTTTTTTAGGTTTTAATAAAAAATGAATAATAATATAATATATAATATTATAATATAAATATTATAAATAACATATAGTATTATATATATGATTATATATATATATATATATATATTAATTGGGGCCCGGCCAGGGCGGGGATTGCATTCCCCATCCCCATCCCCAACCCCGCCAAAATACCCCCATACCAGACCCCGTCAGGTCAGGGAGCCTGAGTACCCGTCTGGGACAGGGAAAATTGCCACCCCTAAGTGCCATTGGCCTAATAGATCCAATCCCACAGAGATTTTGGCAATGTACACAGAAATCTTGGCGACCTTTGTCCATTCCTTGAGTTTAGGCCGATTAGAGTTATGTGTAATATATATATAAGGAGTTATACTAGCTTGTAAAATTCATAGCGTGTTAAACTTTAAGAAAACCTATGGGTGGCAATTTTTCACCCAACCCACTGAACCCACCCAGTATCAAACCCACCCAACCCGCCCATTTAAATGGGTTGGGTTGTGTAACCATTGGGTTAATCATTATTGACTAAATTTAATTTTGTCTTGAATCAACACATTTCACCCAACATAAATCCAAATCAATTTGACCCGAGTTAGGACTAGTTCAATGCGGTCTAACCTGATCCAGTATATACCGATCAGGGTCGAACCGAATCCGAAATAGACTTCGGGTGGGATGGTTTGGAAGCGCTTGCTCAACCCGGTTTGGGTCATTTGGTCCAACCAATATTCACACAACACAAACCGACCCAGTACAAGCCAATCCGAGTCGACCCAAATCCGAAACGAATTCAAGTGGGATGGTTCAGTGTCGGCATGATTTACCCGGTCTGGACCGTCCGCCCGACCAATATCTACACAACCCTACCCGGTTTACTTACGTTGGTCCACTTCGGGTCAGTCAGTCAGGTCCAGTCCAAGGCAATTCAACATTGACTGAATTGGTCCGGTCTGATCCAATTAGACTGATACAGATCTAAGCGGTTCAACTACCCTTGATGTGATTAGCTCGAAAATAATCCAATTAGATAATTCAAGTTGGTCTGACCGATTTGAACCTAAATTGGTCACATACTAGCATGTGCCATATAAAGATTAAACATCAAATATTAAACAGAAGGCAACACAATGTTCAATAACCAACCGATCCTGTTGGAAAGGAAGAAATGGTTGAAGTTCAAAGCAATATGAGACATAGTGATAAGAATTAACAAGCGACCCTTTTACCAAATGCTTTATATGACGGACAAAATATCCTAATTAACTTGCTAGAACATGTCTAAGATTCTCTGAATTGATCGAAATCGAGGAGCTGGGTTCATGGGGGCAAAACGCAAATCGGAAGGAAGATGGTGATAATGATATGGTGTTTTAAAGGACGAACTCGAAGAGAGAGAGATGTCTTCACAAATTTCTCCTTTTACTACACATTTAAATTTCTAGTTAGCAGCAAGCATGCGTTCAGAAACTTGATATGAATTAGGGATTGCAGCATTCTAACAGGCAAATACGGGAAAGAAAATCAACTTCACTTTGTAAATGTCCATATGTTCACCATTTTAAACACATTTTGTTAATAACCGTGGAAGATACTGCAACGAATCCAATAGATATCCAAATCAACGAGGAAACTAGCCTCCAGGTGGATGGAATTCTAAATGGTGAAGACAGGGAGATGTACAAATGATGCAAGAATAGTAGCTACATGAAGGTGCCAGCTATCTTGTTGGTAAATCTCTGGTTGGTATCTCAGCGTTGGGGGGCTGGGGGGGCATGTCTAACGGTTCGGAAGATTTGAGAACTTCATACAGATTGCACTAAGAACAGTTTATTTGGTTTGGTCATGGAATAAACATCACATACGTAAAAGAAAGAGGAATTATTCTTGTTGACACTGAAAATATAAAAAGATTGATCGGCAGAAAGATTACAAATAAAATAAGGAAATGGGTAAAGCATGTTAGATGGAAAATGCACTGTTATTATGGCTCTCTTATGGGCATATCACACAAAACAATAGGCAAGTGCCAATGCTACAGGGCTTGCAAGAGTTCGTGTAAGCAGATATTTCAAACAAAAAGAAACGAGAGGAAATTGGCTGAAATCTCCGATTTTCTTTTTCGTTCTTCTTGCTTTTAAGATTATCTATTTTCAGGGCTAGCATGGCTTATCTTAGAATATTTTTATTTTTTTTTAACTTGGAATTTAAGCTTCATTCAATGTCCATATAGGCTTCTCTTACTTTTAGTAACAACATTGGTTGTTTACTGGTCATCTTTCATTCACTGGCCAACTGTAATTGTATCCTTTAATGCCTGATTATATGGAAAAAAAAGTGTCACTCACTATCTTATCGGTTTGAACTGACTTTCTCTCAAGGATCCTCTCTTCTATATATTCATATATCTATCTATCTATATATATATATATATTATTTTAAGTCTAAACTTGTAAATCGTATTTGATCCCCTTTTTTATTCATCCTAGCACTAGGAACCGTAAGCAATCTGTTACTTGACATGCATGGAGATATCAGGAACAAAAGATACCACGGTAGCAAATTACTCTAATAAATGGTGCCTTGGAACGTTTCCCTTCCTGTTTTTTTGATAGCAAAAACAAATTTACTACCAATTTTGATAATATTTAAAAAAAAATGATGAAACCAATTCCAATTCAACCTTTAGTTTAGAAAATTAGATCCTCAGTAAATAGCTATATAGATCAGTAAGCAACTATTTTTACCAAAAAGAAAAGGTCAGTAAGCAACTTAGGGGGCAATCAGCAACATGAATTGTTTATTTTGTTACCGGTTTCAATAAAACAAGTCAAAACCAACTGGTTTGGAAAGAATGCACAAAAATGTTCTTGAATTTCTGGTTTCAAAAATATGCTTTCATCTGATTATTCAATATTATGTTCTATAAGTCATATAATTTGTACACTAAAATTTGTTTTTATTTTAAAAATCAATATTTCGATGGTTCTAAATGCATGCATTGCCATTTGAACCAAAAACAATCTATTCTTGCCCTTCAAAACAAAAACAGAATTCAGAAGCATGCTTTTGTTTTTTATCATGATATGGCAGCTTCAAAACAAATGAAAATACACCCCCCCTAATTTTCAAGGGACCAAGGCAAGGCTAGGCAACAAGAGGGTGCCTTGCTGCCTAGGCATCTAGGCTATGATTTTTTAAATAAGAAACACTAAGGCCCTTTTGCTTTTCAGGAAGTTACTTACTTAGGCAAATGCACTTACTCAAGTAAATGTTTCCTGGCAAATATTTATCCAGATAAATCCATTTACCCATGTTCTTTTATTTTCCAGGTAAATAAGACAATCAGCTGGCCATAAAATGCCATTATTGAAAGATGTAATTTTGTGCCATCCAAGTGTTGGCAACTTTCCCCCTACCCACCTAGGAGATGGGTATGGATATCTTGGTCAATTTTCTATGGATTCCACATAAAACTGAAAAAAGGACATGGGTATCTTGGTCAATGGAAACCAAAATCCCATTGACCAACTTTCTCCCTCTCAAAATCCAAAAAACAATCAGGCCCTAAATCTTATTTGCATTCCCTACGTTCCAATAGCAACTGGTGATCATCTTTCACTAGTTATCAACAGTTTTTATAAAACAGTTATAAACAAACTTCATATTAAAACATAAAAAATCAACAATTTCTTAAAAGAAAAGAAAATTCAAAAATCATATGAGCCAAGCCGATGCAGTTGTCCTAGGAAAAAATAAAAGGGTTGAAGAACAAGAAAAATATGTTGATTAGACAAAATTTAAAGTGCTTCCTTGCTTATTGTTTCAAGCTTTTTAAGACTTTAAGGGTTCCAAACAACATAAACCAATAAAAAAAGTTCAGAACAACATGTGTGTTGATTATTTATCAAAAAAAAACATATGTGTGTTGATTGAATCATAATAAAAAAGAAAAAAATAAGAAGAAACTAGTTTTAAATCCACAAAATAAGATGAAACTCCTGCTTTACATTTGTTGTGGTTCAAGGTATATCCTTTTGGACCACAAGGTATAATACATTTATTGTGGCTCAAGTTACATTTTGTGAAACCAATTGTGAGATACTTAGTTGGTAGGTTGGATGATTTATCCCAAGAATATGCCGATTTGATTCCTGCTATCATCGTCTTTGAAATAAAGGTTATGAATAAATATCAAAAGGGTTAATGTATTATTCACAAAAAAAAAAACAGCCCTATGTTGATTACTACCAAAAAAAGTTGCATTTTGTGTAATCTACCCCATTTAATTATTATTTATTTTGATGCCTATCCTATTCTTACCCCATTTATATTTCTTGAAGATTGTCTAAGAAAAAAAGTCAAAAGATCTATGGAGGAGGTACATCAAGTATGTCAGATACTTACTCTCAAATAATTATCTGATGATTGTTGATGTGTTGACGTGCTTTTCAGTAACAAGAATTTAATGATCTAGTTTTTTAAGTATAAATTTCCTTATGGAATTTGTTTTGTTGTTTTTTTTTTTTTTGGTTTCCAGATAATTTCCTTTTGGTGTCTGTTAATCAAATTTCTTATGTAAAATAATCATTTTTCTAGTTTTGCATATAAAGTTGCATCCAATATGTTCGGTAACGTTTTCAGTTTCTACTTGGTATATTATCTATACATCCTTGAGAAAACAATAGCATTATGCATTACTTCTGCATAATGCGGTATCAAAATTTACACAATGGTGGATGTTTCTCCATCCAAAATTTGTTTATGCATAGTGACTGAACATCATCATGTTATTTCTCTCGAAACAATATAATTTTCATTTTCTGATTCCAATTGACTGAGAATTACAAAGGCAAAGGTAACAAAAAAGAAAAAAGAAAAAATGAATATAACTTGGCTCAAGAATATAAATTCTTCAAACAATTGAAAATTAACTACTAATATGACTACATAATTGACCTAATTAACTAAAAATAATTATCTTAGATCAATAATTGGAATAAAAATGAATATAATAAGAATTATTTGATAAACTAAAAATATGCAATACTTATTTAACTTATAACTTGGGATATTAAATTATAATTACTTAATCTAAATAGATTAAGTTAAAATAAGTAAAATAGAAATATAATTACATTAAAGTTAAGTAAACTTAAGCCTTAGTATTTACACTAACTTGATTTCAAATTTAGAGTAAAAGTAATTATTGATAACTAATGTAAATTAAGTTATTTAATTATTGTTTATGTAAATATCCATAGGAATTTCAGCCGGACTTTTACTAGCATATGGCTACTCATGCCTATCATCTAGATGTAATTAATTTTAATTTTTGCCAAGAAAGCATTAATCATCGTTCCTGAACTCTTCTTAAAAAATGTTAATATTCTCCTGAACATGAAAAACTAACAACCATTAGGGGGTTCCTTCTATTTCAGTTTTACTTAACAAAATTCAAGCATTGGATGGGACCCGACTATGATATTCTTAAATCTTAAAATATCAGCACTAAATACCTGGCTTTTGAGGACTTCAAAAAAATAATAACTGGCTTTTGAGAAGAAGAAAAAAAGACGAAGAGCTGTTTAGATTAATGATAGGTCAAAATAGAACAAGGGAAAAAGAGATTCATTATCAGTAAAAGCACAGAAATTAATCAGTTGAAGGATGATGAAATGACGAAAAAATATTTAGAGACAAAAAGGATACAATTTAAGGTGGGTAACACATAGTGGAGTAAAGTGAAGTCTTGATTGGCGATTAGGATTCAATTCATCCTAGAGTGAGCATTTCTTGGTTTTATCCATTCACAAGGGGGGAAAAGGATGGAAAAAACATATCTAGACTACACCTATCTACATCCGCGTAGATGATTAATGAGTTAAATCAGCAAACAAGAAAGAATTACCACTATTACTGCTAAGTTTAATGACTACGAAACAAGAAGATTCTTGTTTCCAGAAACTCATGAATAGCATAATGTAAGGTATCTGCAACATGAATTGAATATGGAGACTATGATGCATAGTACCTAAACATCTTTGCATGTCGAATTCATGTGTATATATGGACAAAGTAAAAGAAATGGTAGCAATCTTTTCAGCATATTGTTCTACCTTTCTCTAGTTCTTATTTCTAACAATTTAAATAAAGCACACCAAAAGGCATACAATAGAAAGCAAATGCTGATAACTCCCCATACTAACTCTGTTAAATTGAAATATACAGAAGAACAAGAATTTCCTGTAGCAAGATAACAAGAAACCATAGGAATTTTTGGTTTCCAGCCAAGATACTTGAAAGAGATTGGTGATGATTAAATTTCAGATATTATAAATAAGCAATTCTGAGTACATATTACAATCTTAGATAATAATATTTCAATTAGGTATCACCGAAACAACACATATATATTGATTTATAAAATGTCTGGGAAGGTTATATGACCTTTACTGCTATTCAAGCAAGGCGTAGATCGTGGGAGCCATATAATCCTCCAACCTGAAGATTAGGATGGTTGGGTTGCAGACGGAAAGAAAATAAGTGGGAACCCGCGTTTGACAATCCAAGAGATGATTCATAGTCTGCATCGTTGTCGACTAGCCCATAGTGTGGATCCTCATCTCGCTCTTCCTTGAAGAAAACAAATACCTAGTTTTTAATAAAGCCCTTTGTTCATAACATTGAAGGGGAATAAAAAGGATAAGATTAACGTTCTTACAAATTGACGCAGTAGATTTGTATGTGCTTCTTGCAAGTTCCTTATCTGCAAACAAAAATGAAGAGACGGAAGTGTAGGAAGTCCATTAGTTAGTTCCCCAGAATAGCCAAAACGATTTAACCACACGCATAGAAACATTAACGTACCTTTTTCTTGTAAGTGTCAGTCTGTGTTGAGATCACGTGATACTGTTCACAATGAGACGAATTTTCTTATGTTGCATGATCTAAACCGAAGATTTTCAATTTCCAAAGAACACATGCAAGATGAATATAGGAAAAACAGTAGATGAAAACGAAAAGAATGATTATAAAATAGACCAAATCGGTGAAGTTGTATATAAATTACGTTAGTAAGATCAGAAAATTTTCTGATGAATATTGAAATCTCAGAAAAGCTAAGAACTTTGCTTAATGCTGCTAATAGAATTTGAATTTTTCCATGGGAAATGCGAAAAGAAAAAGAAAAAACAGCTACTAATCACCATAGGAGGTTCAACCTCTCTGTATTTTTAGAAAAAGTAAAAGAAAAATATTGAATTATAAAATTTCTTCTTCTTCTGCAATCACGAAGGGGAAAAAAAAAGAGAAGTCGATCAGAAGCTTCAATTTTTAAGTTTTTCTTCACCTTTCGCTCACGAACAACCTTCAATGAGTTCTCCAAATTTTGCTCAAGACCGCGCAGTTCTTCGATGCTCATATCGTCCAGATCTCCACCCATCCTCCGCCTAATAAACGCGCCCAAATTATTTTCATCAACACAAAAGTTTGCAGCGGAATGGAAGAAAATAAATATTAGAAAATTTACTATCAGCGGGCAAAGTTATTTATGATTCATGTCTATCTATCTCAGAAACAAATCCTTATTACCATGGATGCAAGGATCAGTGGTATTACCTAATCTCTCTTTGGAGATTATTATTAATCTCCTTCTGCTTGTTTAAATGCTCTTGCATTCTCTGTACGCCTCGAGGAACAAACAGCAAGCCGTAAAGAAGTTAGCAGTTTTTTGTTCCGAACAAAATGCAGATATCGAAAGGAAAATAGTTATGAGAAATAGATTAACCTCGTAATGCGAGCTCCATAGATTTATTCCCGACACCTGCTGATACCGATCGAATATCTTCTTTGTTCTGTGGCATGTAAACAACCAGAAGAAGTTCAAAGGAGGTAGGGTTTGGAACGGAGCAAAGTAAAAAAGAAAAAAAAATGTTTAGAGTGAGATTGAAGATGGAAAAAGTGTAGAAACTGAAGCCAAATGAAAACAAGACGAGAAGTATACGTTGTGGTATGGCTGATGTATTCAGAGAATTTTCCAGTGCTGGAGAACATGATGAGAGAAACCTCGGCATCGCAGAGAACGGTGAGCTCTCGAGCTTTCTTGACGATACCTCCTCTTCGCTTCGAATAGGTGACTTGCCGGTTCGTTGAATTCTCTATTCTCTTAATCTCGATCTTCCCTCTACCCATCTTTTGCTGTTATTTTTATTCTTCTCCTCCTTTTCTCCACCGTGACTGCCACTGCCACCGCCACCACCACCACCACCTTTACCGAAGACAAGAAAGAAAAGCTGAAACACAGGATGAAGCCCAAGAGAAGAGGGGTAGGGGGTAAGGAGGGAGAAGTGCATTCCAAATCGGGAAGGCGGGACTAAAAGCTATCACTACTATAAACGGTAAGATTTTTCCATTTTCATGAAACGTTTACGGACACTGAGAACGTGTCACGTCCATTCCCGTTTAAATAATCGGTCGCTGTCTCCAACCCCTTATCCTCACTCCTGGGACCCACCAGACTTGATAGGGGCTGATGATGACCTGGAGGAGATGTAAATATAAGTGTAAATACTATTTTTTTACCATGGAACGGGACAGATAAAGTTTTTTCCGGTTACGAAACAGCCCCACTTCAGTTGTTAGTGTTTGGCAATAATAACGCCCCCGTTGTTACGGTCTTACACAGACTTAGCTTTGCTTATGCTTGGCAGTTAAAGGACATCATCATCATTTTCGCATGTAAGATTTTTAGGAGAATTGATGTTATCTTCATGCAGACCACCAAAATCTTAAGGTATTCTTTGAGGAGGTGTGGTCGACCTCCTTGGGTGCATAACCTTAGCACTCCTAGACCATCATCCCTTGCGGGGTGGCCCTAGTTAATGGCTAGCATGGCTATCAGGGTTCCTCATGGACACACACTTGCTCATGGTGATAGTGCATGGACTAGCACTACACTACCGACACTCAAGGGAGGCTTGGCATGCGGGCCTGCTCAAGCATGACCCTTCACCATGCCAGCCCCTTGCCCAAGATGAGTGAGCTACCCCCGTTGCCTTTAGCGCACGGGTGTGTTCCGGCCCAAGCGGTTGCCTCTCATCAAGGCACACAAGGGCCCACATCATCGGCGTACAGGAGACCCTTCACATCGGTGCCAAGTCACCTCTCTTCGACGCATAGTCACCTCACATTATGGCCATCCCCCTTTAGCACGTAAGTGGCGCCTCCCATGGACCTTGGTGGAGCCATCTCATTGGGCAACTCCTATCCTCTAAACACACAAAGGCTTGTCCTGGCCTGCCTTGGACTGAACGCCGTACGGGTTTTTTCCGCTATAGAACTACCCCCGTGACACCATGTCAACTATACAAGTGAAGTGAGGTTTGGAAAAACCCAGGATCTGCTCCTCACACCGACCTTACATCTTGTTGATGCCGCACCTCGAGAACATCTCTCATACTTATAAATATCGTAATTGTGGTACAGTTATCCTTCATGTTGCCCTTTCTTTTAAGACTGCTAGTCCGGACTCAACTCGGCCAGTTTGAAAAATATTAAATAGATGACGTGGCTTTAATACCTATAGTGAAAAGAGTAAGGGAATTAAGAATTTGACAGCTCCACTTCCTACCAGCGATATAAATAAGTTCACATCAGTCCTCAGGCCCCCCACAAAGAGCGTCCCACAATGTCCCACAACACATCCCAGCCGTGTATCGCAGCTGTGTATTGAGAATATATCCCGATGGAGTTTATATGCTAGGCTTGTGTATCAGGAACATCTTCCAATGATGATATCATCAGTTTTGGTAATATCATCGGAGATGTTCTCAATACACAACGTTGATATGTCGTGGGTAGAGGTGTAAATCGGGCCATGGCACTCGTGGCCCAGCATGAATTTGGACTGGCCCGACACAGCCTGGTACGACAGTCTGTAGGTCATGCTAGGCTTGGCATGATCATGCGAGCCGTGCTGGGACTGGGGTTTTAGGTCCCCAAGCCGGCATGGCACGGTACGACTAAGTGGGCTTATATAGTATATATAATATATTAATAAAATAAATATTTTTTTTAATTTTATTATACTAATTTATTTAATTATTATATATAAGCAAATGTATACACAAAATTCATATAAAATTAAAATTTTGTTTTTTTGTCGATTTTTTAAATAAATAGTTTTGGCCCAATGCACGATCCGACCTAGCCCAAGGCTCGACCCACTGGCCAGCCCGGCCCATGGTACGGCACGGGCCTACACAGGCCTGGGCTGTGGGCCATGCCAGGCCAACCCCCAAATTTTTCACCAAGGAAGGTAGCACGGCCCATAACGGCTTGCAGACCAACACAACATGACCCGCATTTTGCACAGACCACCCACAAACTATGCCATACTGGCCCGGCATGATCCACTTTACACCTCTAGCCGTGGGACATTGTGGGGCGGCCCCAGGGAGGAGATGTGATCTCATCCCGATGATAGTAAAAGAAATGACAAGGCACGGTTGAGATGTACTGTGAAAAGTTGTGGGACGACATCCTTGTGGGGGGCTGATTTGAACTCCACAGAAAAACAGAATTCTATTTTATTTTTTCCTTATCATCTCTTTGTGTGTTTTTGGGTGGGACCCGCTTGATCTAACCACAAATTTCCATTAAAAGTTTAGAACCTCTCCGGACACGCAACTTCAATATTTTTTGATACCACATGTGTTTGATTTCCTTGACATTCACTTCTTTTTCAATAAAGTTTAAAATATCATTTATCTCAACGAATGGCGTATCTAACCACAAATTTCCATTAAAAGTTTAGAACCTCTCCGGACACGCAACTTCAATATTTTTTGATACCACATGATAGATGGTGTTTGATTTCCTTGACATTCACTTCTTTTTCAATAAAGTTTAAAATATCATTTATCTCAACGAATGGCGTCAGATTGTTTGGTTCCGTCTATATTTATTGAGTAAATATTTTGTATTTGTGTGATTGTAAATTGTGAAAAATTTAAAAGATACCTTACGCTAATAGCTAAACAGTAAGGGCAGTGCATGTCATTACACTAAACAATAAGGGTAGTTTAAGAGATTTAACCTTAATTTTAATATGAAGAGAGGTGAGCGGAGCCAATGCTAGGTAGGGGTGAGCATTCAGTTTATTTGGTTAAAAACTGAATTGAATAAATCAAAATTTTAAAAACCGAAATAAAAAGATGAAAACCAAATTACAAGAAAATGAAATAACTGAAACCAAAATTTTCGGTTTGGTTTTTAGTTATTTTAGTTAAAAACCGAATTTAATTAATATATATACAAAATATTATATATTATAACCTATAATATATATTATGAAATTGAATTTCATTATAATACATTATATATAATATATTAATATATAAATATATAGCATATTATATATTATATGTTACTTATTATATAATGAATTTTTGGTTAATTCGGTTTTTTCGATTAACCAAACTTCTAACTCTGAAAATCGAAACCGAAAACCAAAATTCCTAAAAATCGAACTAATCGAACCGAACAAAAATAAAAACGAAACTGAAATTTTTGATTTGGTATTTCAGTTTTAACCAAATAATACTCACTCTAATGCTAGGGACAGGAAGAAGATCTAACATGCAAGATAGTATTTTGAATCCCATCCTCGCAGAATGAGCCACCACCAAGATGAATTAATTGTACATATGGGGGTGTCAAGCTCAGTTTAGAAGGAATACAAATACAAATATGTATAATATAAGATATAAAGGATTTTTACTTTACATATTTGTATTTGTACTCCTTCCAAACTGAGACTAAATAAACTGTCAAAAGCTGTAAATCCCCCTTCCCCTAACTTTTACATAGTAAGCACTTGAACAGCCTTAACAAAAAAAGTAAAATGACCAAATTCAAATATGTAGCAAGGTTTTGTTTTCAAATGAATGACCCTAGGCTTTCTTTAGAACAAAAGACCCTCGAAGCAAAAGTAGAAAATAAGTTGTTTTCTCTTCTTGAAATCTCAGATGAAGATAAGGTTAAAGGCTGAAACTTCTTTAGCGGTTGAAAACAAGGGATCCCTTGTTTCTATCGATTTGAGATTTAAGTAGTTCAAAACTGTAGTAAAAGGTGTGTGGGATCTGAAGGAAACTTTTGCTAAGAATACATTTTCGTTAATGTACAAGTAGGGGCAACATTTGATTTAATTGGGGAAACAAATTTGTTTTAAGCCGATTCCACTAAAGGCATCAATATTTATAGGACGGCTTCCCTACTGCTCTAGTTGCTCATGTTGTGTTAATGATAATGGACATTTAGAATCGGCACTCAATTGTTTATTAGAGGCTTCTAAAGTGTTGACCTTTGGCTTCGTTTGGGCAAATCTGATTTTCTGCCCTCTACTCTCTACCTACACTCTACCCGACTTGAATATTGTAGCCATAAATGGCCATGTTGTATTGTGAGATGTACAGTAAACTATGGGTAGGGTGTGGGTAGAGAAAGTGAGTAGAAAATCCAGGTTCTAGTTTAAGAACACAACAAACAAGGTTTTTAAAATCGGATTGGATAAAAAACCATTCTGGAGTCAAATGATTAACGGTTCAACCACCTGGGTCAATTGGTTACTGACCAAATCAATGGTTTTTGACTAAAAAATGGTTTGAGGGTGAAACAAAATAAGTTACTTGACCGATTTCTGATTTTTTCAGTCCAACCATCAGGTCCGATCCAGTTATCAAAACCATGAGAACAAATACAAATAAATAAATACAGTACAAATACATATAAAATATAAGGTCTTGCACTCTACTTGTTTGTATTTATATTCCTCCCAAACTTAGCCTTTGTTCCAAATTTATTTGATGTGCCAAGTAGTGTTTATCATCATCATTCCGTTGCACAATGGATCTTCTGCTGGTCACTGGCTATGCCCGTGCGTGCTATGTCCCAAATGGCCAAATGGGCTTCATTGCTAGACTTGTGCCAGCCTAGAAAGATGTACCAACTAGGCGATATAAGGGTACAATGGTACATTGTATTCAATCTAGCAGTGAAGTAGTGAGGACGTACAGTTATTGACCACCAGCTGAGAGTCTCCAATCTCCAGTCTCCATGGGTGTTACCGGAGATTTTCAAGGAGACTTGCAGCTGGCTTTTGCTCATTTTTTATGGCGAAGTAACAGATACGAATGGGAAGAGAAAGCTCTAGAAGGCCTAGGATTATGTGATGAGTTTGGACAGACTAGACTACGGCCGAGTAGAGTTGGACTAGTCAGAAGTGCTTATCGTCATATGCATGCAACATGGTGAATGGTAAGGTCTCGATTCCTTGGTGCTTGTGGTCCTTTTGGGAGCAGCAAGGTGGCAATAAAAAAAATTATTAGCGATGCTTACAAAGAATGCAGTAATAGAGTGGCGGATGCTTGTGATACAAGTAAAAAAAAAAAAAAAAAAATGGATATATATATATATATATATATATATATATATATATGGACCAGTGATAACCTTCCTCCGGCCCTGGGGATGGGATTGGATTCCCCGGATGATTGCAATCTAGTCAATTTCATTTTCATACAGTAATGGAATGGGTGCTTTAACTTTGCACCTGACCCATGGTGTTGGTGCATAATGCGTTGTTTTGTTGGGAATCAACGCACGGGAACGCATTTTATTATTCTCACGCCACTGTATATGAGTGGCCATATCTATTTGATTGATTCAAGTTCTTCAAGCAACCCATACGATCTTAACGGTGTGGACCGATTGTGAATCACGGCACCTGGGTGGCTGGGAATCTCGACTGTGGATCACCGCTTTGCACGCAAAAGAGGCCAATTCGTACACTTGCAGGAAGCACGGCTACTAGGTTCCATGCCCCACCACTGCAATTGCGTTCCCCCCACCCACACTGTTTGCAGTTCTTTGAGTGGGTAATTAGTGGGTTTCACTGCTCGTTTCTCTGAAGACCAGAACAGATGATGACGTGCATGCTCACTGGTCACTGCCAAAACCCCCGATTCAATGTGTTGGATGGGGCCCGGGTCGGGGGAGCCAACTGGAGAAGAAGTGGGTTGGGAATATGAAACAACACATGGACGGGAAGGATTTTTTAACATCAAATATTAATGGCGCCTAAAGTCTAGAATATTCCCTTCTAACCTATTTCAGCTAGAGACCCGTCTGTTGTAAAAAAAGGGAATTGAAGATGCCCATTTCAAGGACGAAGCCATTTTCAGATTCATGCACCATGCATTCTTAATTAATCAACAACCTAAACTCATTTAAGGAGTCAAGGGCTATTAAACCTCCATTTGCTAGTTTGGTGAGCAACTATGAAGTTTCATTTGTACCACACAACACAAAATTAGCCATGAATTTTTGGCTCATGTTTGAGAGTGCTTAATTATTGGATAAGTGATGATGAAAGTCAAGTTAGGAAGTGCTCAAATGCTTAGAACTTGAATAATTATTTAATTTCATTCGATACCTAGCTTTTTAAAGTGTTTATTTTCATATTGGGCATTTTATTGTATTTTTCTCCCATAAGCACATGTGACTCTTTTCTTTCAAATTTTCAAAATATACCCCATGATGGCAAAGTTTTCCTCAATGGTCGCTGATAAGTTTACAGGTTTGCAATTTTCCGAGAAACTCCCCATGGTGGTAACCAGTTTTGCACCAATCAAAATCTGTAAATTCTCAACACTAGCATCTTTTACTCTCCCATAATGGCCAAGGTAATGGCATCGAGCACAAACCACTGGTTAACTAAATTGGAACCAGTTGTAGGGTATTCAGGGTTAATGAGTTCACTGAGAAACCCCCTCTTGAGGCAATCCGAGATTTCGGATTCTTCAGCAACAGGTTGACGATCAATGGATGAATGATAGTCAGGGTCTTGGAGGGTTTAATGAAGTAGCCTGGGAGCTTGGGGTCATTGCCTTGCATGTAAACACCACAACCGGGGCAGATGAGGAGATGGGGAGAAGTGATTTCATCATAATTTCCATCTCTTAACGACTTAGGAGACGGTTTGCTTTCTGAAGAGAAAATTCTATGTACCATCATCGTCACCTCCAACATTCATTTCCACCACTCGCCACCATGACAAGCAAGAGAGAGAGAGTGTGTGTTCAAAGAAGAAGAGACGAGGCGGTCTGATGATGGCAGTGGTAGGACGCGTGTTGAGGGAAATGAGGATTTGGAGACAATGATAGAAGCGGATAGATGGAAATTTCAAAATTAAATGCGGCAATTTTGGTAGAGAAAATTGGAATAAGTCCTTATTGCTTAAACACTTAAAAACTATAAAAAAAGGCTATAAATTTGGGCTTATTGTTTAAGCACATATTTTGGCCTATTTCCTAAACATGAAGTGCTTAATAATGTGGTCCTGGCCCAAAATAAGTGATTATTCGAATAAAAACTCCCAAATTTGGCCAAAAGGTGATTTGATAAAAAGCACTTATCTATACTTCATTATAAAGCAATTAGGTCCCACATCAGCACCCCTCTACTTCTCGCATTCCCCCTCCTCTATTCTCTCCTTAAACCTCTCGCCTTTCTCCCTTTCTCCCTTATCCCATCCTTACTCTTTCATTCTCTCTCTCTCTCTCTCTCTCTCTCTCTCTCTCTCTCTCTCTTTCTCTCTTTTCTCTTATTGAGCCACATGGCAAAGCTCTATCTACCACAAGCCCAACCAAAATCATTTTCATATGGTTTAGTGTGGTTTTCTAATCAAGTTTGGGCCATGTTATTGGGTTTAACCCAAGAAAATCCAAACAACAAATTTGCCTCCATAAATATCAAATATAGTCTTTTAGTCATTATAAAATCATGGGAAAACTCCCGATAGGTACTTTACGTCGAGTGCCAATTTAATACCCGAACTTTCATTTTACAACAATCTATTACCTACCACTAATGGACCATGAGTTATGTATATCACGTGACCTCATGTGCGATTTATGACTTTTGAAAGTGTCAAAATTATCCTTAGACATTGTTCATCATCTTCTTTCTCAAGAAAATGAAACAGAGCCCAAGCTCTTTGTACTCAGTTGAGGGACAACTCAGATGTACAAAGAGGCAACACCAGCTCCGATCCGATTGCGACGACGGAAACAACCAACACCAGCTCCCCAGTCACCCTCAAAACGGTACTGCCGGTGCCAGCAACGGGAAGTGAGTGAATCACTAACTGTCGGCAGTATCCCAGACTCCCAGTCTGAAACCAAGAAAAGAGAAGCAACGAAAAGAGGATGACGAAGACATCATCCCATTGAAGAGAGATGGAAACAGATATAGTGGCGCCGTTGACGTCCCTAATGACTCCAGCTAGCTCAACATCGATGTCCGATAAGGAAGCAGCCGGTGGTGGCACCAAAGACCTCCTCCTCCTCCCGATGCATCAGACGACAAATACATGTTTGGACATCTCCTTGTCCATCCTCTTACGAGCCTTGATGTAAGATGCAATATTGGAATCATCTCTCCTTCTAACAACCACCTGCACCGCCAAGTGCTGCTACTTGAGAGCCATGAGAGCGGCTCGGATGATGCTATAGGCGTCAACGAAGCGGAGGAAATCTTCGAGGAGCTTGTTGACCCAATCAGGTCACCAACGGAGTGAATCCTGAGTGCGAGGGAACTAGAGGAGATCATCGAAAGAGTCGTGGACGCTCTGGAGGTGATTCAAGCCATGGGAGAGGGGATGGGGATTGGATGATACCTAGGTTCTGAGCTCATTGATGGTGTCCTTGAGCTGAGAGATGAGGGGGTGGTGTGACCTATAGGGGAAACTTGTGGATCTGATGTGGTAGAATTTCTCCCATGGCGATGGCCAGCTAGGATCGGGAGTTGAGAAGGAAAGAGTACGACAAAATCTGCTCACCATATCTTCCTTCTTCTTCTTCTTCTTCTTGTGACGATGGATGCACATTTTTCTTTTGAGTTGCATTTGTTTGGCCCATCGGGGAGTTTATAAAGGGAGAGGGGAGAGAGAGAGTGAGGAGAGACGAGACGATGAATAGGCGGCATTGCCAGTCTGATTTTACCAAATGGTTAATAAAGAAAATTAGATGACACTTGAAAGTTATTTTTGTTTTTTTGCATGCCACTTAATGGCTGGTTAACATCGGGTAATAGATTGATGCAAAATGAAAGTTCAAGTACTAGATTGTCGCATTTTAAAGTTCGGGTACTAAATTGGCATTCGGCCTAAAGTATAAGGTACCTATTTGGAATTTTCCCTAAAATCATTGCATCATTGTAATTGGCATACTATGTAAGCATAAATTTGGTTAGAATGATATATTTTTAAGACCCAAAGGTCAACTCCATCAATTATTATTATTATTATTATTATTATTATTATTATTATTATTATTATTATTATTATTATTATTATTATTATTATTATTATATTGGTCTAAAATTTGGTTTGGCTTCTAAAATTTTAGGAAACTGAACTGAATGTAAACTAATTTTAATGAATCCCAAAATGAACCAAACCATTTTTTATGTTTGAACCAAACCAAACCATCAATTCTAGTTAGGTTTGGTTCGGTTGATGGTCCAAGACTGTATAATGAATACCCCTATTGACAATTTGGCATGTTAGAGTTCTCATGCTTAGGGTAATGAGCGTGAGAACACTAAAAGATGATGGCTATGTACTCCTCACATAGGGATGCAAACAGATAGGATCGGATTCGAATTAGGATATATTCGAATATGGCCCAGTATAGATTCAAATTCAAATCTAATGAAGAAGTTAGGTTTTCGGATCTGATAAGATCTCATTTAAATTGCTTAAAAAATAATAAATTATTAAAAGAAAAATAAAATATAATAATTTTAAAAAAGAAAAACAAAAAATACAAGTATCTTTTCAACTATTTTCATCATATATATACATGTTGTTTATAAAAAAATAATAAATTTACAAAATGCAATATAAATAATATATTTATAAATAAATAAATAACATATATGTGTTATATATATTTATATAAATAAACATATATATCGGATCGGATAGGGGTGATCCAAATCCCGATATCATTTCTGATCGGATCATATTTCCTAATCCGATCCAAATATCCAGACAAAGGAGATCCAAATCCGACAAAAAAAGGATATGATCTCAGTTCGGATTAGAATCAAATCCATTTGTATCCCTATCCTTACATAGCGCACCTCACATTGACCTCACAAGCACATCGCACCAGTATCAAGAACATCTCCCATACTAATGTGTTATTATGTTCCCAATGCACGGTGAGATGTGATTGTAATGTAGTGTGAATTGCACTGTGTGAGAAGATCCCAATTCTGCATAAAAATGCTAATGCTTAATTTGGAAGGAGTACAAATACAAATATATATATGATGCAAATACATACAAAATATATGGTTTTGCACTCTTGATATTTATATTTGTACTCCTTCCAAATTGAGAATGAATAGTTGGGTCCATAACCATTTCATGAATCCGGATTTACTCCTCTTGTAACATGCCTCACAAGTCACAAGTCACACCAACTTCATAGCGCATTCAGCTGTGCCTGTGCATAGCAACATCTTCTATTCTTGGAAAGATATTCCTAATGTAAGGCTGCGAGGTGCTGTGAGTGTATATTCTATAAAGAACATATCCGATTACCCATTTCACCCCTCCTGATACCCCAAACAGGGAAGGCCAACATTGGATGAAAGCCGGCCTTTTTAGGGGGCATTTGTGCGATTCTGTTTTTCAAAACAAAGACAATTACCACATCAGCAAAAATAATGAGCTTTGCTGATGTATCAACTGTTTATGTTTTAAAAATCAAAATCATTGACAAACACTCAGAGAGGCTCATTATTTAATTTTGCAGAGGAACGAAATGACTTTTCATAATAAAAGAATTAAAAAAAATGACTTATCTGCTTCTCAACTGGGTGGCGGGTGCTAGGTGCAGATTCAATCCATGAGAGCTGTAAACGGCAGTCTGCAACTGCAAGTGTTATTTCTTCATTGGACAAAATCTAGAATCCCGCCTACAGTACTCCATGGAAGGAGAACCTATTTACCTATGTAACTTCAAGACTCATCCAAATGTGAAAGAAGAAAATAAAAATAAATATTCTAAAGAAAGACAACTGATGGGTCGCCCTAGGCTAGCCCCTAGGCCAACTTAACACCTTTGATTTTGTTTATTTTTAATAATTAGCAGAGCAAGAGCAGGGAATCCATAACTCTCCAAACCAAACTTGTAATCCTTGTTTTACCCGCAAAATAGAAGCAGCAGCTGTTGGGCTTGGATTGTCACATCAAACATAAGGAGTTCACATGGGATGTTTCTCTTTCATTCATTTATTTCATTTGTTTTCGAAGAAATCGAAATCAAAAAGGTAGGAGAAAATTTCTTCCGAGACAAAAGTCGCATTGATGAACTGTGCACAGACCACGTTACAGTGAACACAGAAGTATTTGGTACTATAATTGTTTGCAGGATTACAAACCCTAACATATGTAAGGCCGAAACCAAAAATCGAGAGATATCTAAAGGATTCGATGATATTAACGTTGTGTACAGTCAGAGATTCCGTCCCATCCATGTTCACTTAAAAACCCGTCGTCAGTCGTCCCTCCTCCTCGTGTTGAGGGAAACGCGTCCCATCAACACCCACACCCAGACCAACGGCTACAGGCTACAGTACGACCAGTGTTTCACCGGCCCGATGGATCGGGATGGAAAGAAATTACCTTATCGACGAGGGAGGGAGGTGGGGAGCTCAGATGAATTAAAAGTTAACGGGCGTCAGGAATACAAAATGATTTTAATATTTGTCAAATTAAAACCCGCCCAATCCCCTATTTTGTGAGAGGCCTTTTCCCCTTTCTTTCTTTCTCTCGTTGTGTCCTGGCCTCTACTCTCCCCTGTCACGAGCTACCACCGTCCACCGGTGACGGTTGCATCGTCGGTTTTCTCTCTCCACCTTTTTCCAATTTCTTCTTCTACACAGAAATAAAGACACTAAAACATTACCAAAATGATATGGGTGATCCAAAATGGCTCATTCATCCCTGTATGTAGTGCAGAAATTCATACAACTTATGACACCAGGAAGGAAACACTCAGGTGTCAAAGAGCTTTCGTCCTTTTTAACTTGGACTGCACTGCCCGTGGACCGTGGTGCACCCGGGTCTTCACACGTGAATCCACAGCAGATGTTACGCCTCTTAGAAGTTTCTCACCAGACGAAAGATTCATAATGCTAATTCATTTGGTGGTTTAATATTAACAAGGGTAAATTATAAAGACTCCCCTATTACGGGGTCTGTTGCAAAGACCTTATGTACTTTGTTTTGCGATAAAAGACTCTTGTAATATGACCGTGAGACAAAAATCTTTTTTCGTTAATTTTCCGTTCAAATTCGCCGTGGATAATTTTCCTTAATATCAATATTTTTATATAATAATTAAAATGAGATAACTTTTATTAGAAAATATCAAGAAAGGGCAATATGCTCGTCTTCCTCCTCTGCCTCTATATTCACCCCTTCGACGGCGTAGGAGGGGGCAGAGGAAGCGTTCCCATGGCCTTCTTCGGCGGGCGCCCGACACTCCTTTTCGCCGGACTGCTTTGCTCTGCAGTTTGTTTCCCGCTGAAACTTTGTCAGAGAACCTGATCCTTCTGTCCATCACTCCTCCTGCTCGTTTTCTTTACTCGGTTGCTCCACCTCCTGAGCCTCCTTTGTTATTGTTAGAATTATTTACGGAGCTCTTCAACGTCTCTAACAATGTCTCTCGTTGGACGAAGAGCACTTTTTTTATCCTGCAAAAGAAATTTGTTGTGCTCCGCTTCTTGGCAACAGCGGGGATGAATTCCCCGTCGGAGACCCGAATCCCCGAATTCCCCGAGAGAGAGTCCAAAGGGTGACGGCGACGGCGGTCGGTGACGATGACGAAGGTTGAAGGAAGATCTTTGTTCTGAGTATCTCTTCTCTAAGTTCTCTGACCTTTGCCGAGACTCGAAACTCAAGTATTTCTTCCTCTCCTATGTCCGATGTTCGACGGGCGAGTGGGCAGTGGTGAGAGTCAGCAACGGCTGTCGGCGATTGACGGTCGATGAATCGGCGACGAAGACAAAGCTAGGGTTTACTGGTTTATGTTTATGTTTTACTGTTTTACGAATAAATTAATAATAAATTTAATTATGTAATATATAAAATATATTATATTATATATAATAGATATAATTTATAATTATAATATTAATGGGGGCGGGTCGAGGCGAGGATTGCATTCCCCATCCCGTCCCTGAACTCAATCGGGGATTCAGGGACCACCCCATTCCTGACCCCGATCCCGCCAAAATGTCCCCCATATCCAATCCCGTCAGGTCGGGGAGCCCAGATACCCGTCAGGGAAAATTGTCACCCCTAATCTCCACCCCACAAGAAACCGTCCCGCAGCACATCCATATCATCGTATTGAGAATATCTCCCGATGATAACATCATCGAGACTAATATTATCATCGGGAGATATTTCTAATACACGGTGGAGATGTGCCGTGAGGTAGTGTGGGGCGGAGATGATCTCTTGAAAAATGTATTATATTGATCAATTTTAACTTGATGTTTAAACCATGTGTAGGCTGATCTTATTGGTGGGTTAGTTGAGATAGCGACCACCACGGTCCACGAGGTGGATGCATCTAAGACCCACTGTCATAAAACTCCCCTAAAGTTTTGAAAAAAGTTTAAATACCTCCCTTTTTTTAACATTGATACAGTAGATGTAATTCATTATTTTTAAAATGCCATACATGCCCTTCCGATTATCTTTTAGATGTATATTTACTAAAATACCAAAAAAAGAGTATTTAGGTGGTGTTATCGCTTGCATCTCTTCTCTTTATTCCATTTCCTAATTCAACCAAAATTAAAACCATCGGAAAAATTTGAAGGTTGCATTTCTTATTCCTTATTTTAAAGACTTATTTGCTTTTTGCAGTTAAAATGCCCATATGGAGTCTAAATTATCGTCAAAGAGAACAATTCGTCCTTTTGGCAATTAGGAATTGCTTTTTCTTTGTTGTCTTGTTGGAATCTTCATCAGCAGATCTAGTCATCGTCACTAGCAATAGATGATGGTTCCCATCTTCATTCGTTAAACACAGTTTGATCCCTGACGTTTTCTTTTTAGATTTCATCTTCATTTTGTTTTTTTTTTTATTCAACCTCTAGTTTGGCAAATTGGTTTTCTTTTGATTTACCATTGTTTAATAATTTCTCGTTAATTAAGGGTATGCTCGGGTGAAGCAGAAATTTCAAATTTTAATAAATTGTACAAGAAAGTCAAAAATAGTAGGAAGGGTAATTTTGTAACTTTAATGTTTCCCTTACCTAACGGAAGGGAGGTATCTATGCTATTTTTTCAAATCTATAAAAGAGATTTTGCAGGTTTATGGGTCATTTTTTTCATTCAAATAAGTGCAAAAAATCACTAAAACCTTTATTTATTTATTTATTTTTTTTAAATGCAAGTTTCTCTTCATTAGACACAAAGGATGGTAATTAACACGTTTCCAGACGCAAGATAGGTGTTTTTGGTAATGAAATGTGATATTATTATTAACTAAACAGGAAACAATGTCCAACTGTTTGAGAACACTTATAAGAAATACTTCTTTTAAGAACTGGGACCACACATTAAGTGGTTATTAAGTGGTTTTATGTGTTTGATAAAAAAGTGGAGAAATACTTTTTTTAAAGATGTACTTCTTTGTTGACTTCAAGTTGGCTTTTTTTTCAGCACTTCTTGAAAGAAGTACTCCCAAAAAATGGGAGGAACCAATCCGTAATATTTTCTTGTAATACCTAAAATACCCCTGTAATCATTCTCTCTCTCTCTCTCTCTCCACCAACACGAGAAGTCGATACACCACTGTGCACCTCCTTCCACTTCTTAACACTCGACACGCAGGGGTGACGACGTTTTCTCTTCTGGTTTCTTCTCCATCCCATTTTTTTACACTCTCCCTCTGCTTCTCTTCCCTCTATTCTTCTATCTCACCCATTCCTTTTCAACCAGCATCCGACCACCTCCTCTCCCCTCTCTGTTTTTCATCCTCTTCCTCGTATATACACAGTGGTCGCTGCAACTCTAGCAATGACAGTGTTTTCTTTTCTTTCTCACATTCTCCCTTATCTCTCCCATTCCTCACCATGTTTTCTTCCTTCTCCTTCTCGTGTCATTCAACCATCTTTCAGCCGAAATCCCAACAGACTAGCGTCATACAGAGCATTACGGGCCATCACCCTTCTTCCTCTTCCTCCACCAACCAGATGATCACGATATCTCTGTTTCCACATCATTCAGTCCCTACTATTTTTCTGCGGTCGGACAAAGCATCTAGCAACGGTGCCCTATAGGTAATCGAGGTCCATCTTCCTTTCTCCTACCAGAACAGAGTCGTAGAATCTCCATTGTCATTGAGTGCAAGTTCTAGCCTCACCGTTGATTGTTCTTATAACAAAGGGATACCATCAAGTTGCCTTGTACCTTATTAGTGTCAACGATGCCAAGCCCTTAGCCCAACACATGCTGCTCCTCTCCACCGTAAGGTAACCCATCGAAACCTAGTCTTGAAGACTACATTTGAGGGGATTACCACCCATATGGGCTCTCAACTGTGATGAAGTGGGGTCCATGTGGACTCTTAGTTAAAATGTATAGCATAACATGTGAAAAGCATTGTATGTATGTATGTATGAGTGAAATGAAGGTTAAAGTTGTCATTTGTGTCAATATAAGCACTTATGGGGAAAATAGCTTACCAAACATCCCCACCCCAATAAGTACTAAAAACATAATAAATGATTTGAAAAGTGGGTTACCAAACAACCTTAAATAGTTAAAATAAATATTTCTTTTAACAACCACTTAATTATCAAACAGGGCCCAAGTGGAAAATAAACACTTGTTCCTATTTGGCAAATAAATCGAGAATAAGTGCTTATTACAAAAGGAAGTACATAAAAAAGAGGCCACTTGAGAGTGGCTTTGATAAGCACTTGTTGAACAAATGCTTATTCAAATTTTATGGTACGGTCCGGTCCCTGCATATTTTTCGTAATACTGAGAGTGCCCCCACAAAGGAGAAAACCCTTCTCCTTCTCCATTCGAAAAGAGCACATACCACTAGCAACGGCACTAGGCTTGAGTGTAACCAACGACCATCGAAATGGCAAAACCCAATTGGTGATCAGGTCGGTTTACATTTTCAAACAATTTTCTTGGTTCTATTGTCATTTTTTTGAGGGATTTAATGCCGAGAACTCATCATAAAGTTGCTGGCGTCCAAAGGTAAGCTATCCCAATCGTATACCCTCCACCGTTTCTGGTTTGTTTTATATTTTTTGTGCAATATATTGCTGAAAATCAATTTTTTTATTTTCAAAGATAAAAACCAAAAATTGTGATTATTGTATGTGATTTGGTTGTGTAATAATGTGTATGAAAAACTGCTAATTTGTGGTCCTTTTGTTGAACATTATACAAATAATATGCACTTGCTGAATTTTTTTATGTTATTTATTTTGCATAATCCAATTTTTTCTTTTTTCTTAATTATTAATATGAATAATTGGTGATATTATTATTATTTTTTTTATTAATGGCATGTGTGGGCCCATGTGTATTCTCATGTATCTCGATGTGGTGATATGACAAGTTTATTTGAAATGTATAATATAATATGTGAAAACCATTGTTTATACGTATGTGTAAAATAGGGGCTAAAAATGTCATGTATGCTAAAATAAGCACTTGTTGGTAAAGTGACTCACCAAACATCCCCATCGCAATAAGTACTTAAAATACCCAATAAGTGATTTGGCAAATGGGTCACCAAACAACATTAAGTGATTGTTCAAATAAGTACTTAGAATAAGCACTTGTACAACAAATGCTTATTTCTCAAACTACTTAATCACCAAACATAGCCTAAGAAGAAGAAGTTGGTTAGTTAGGTTTTTTGAATTTCAAATTTCATCATATTAGTTTTGACCTCATTCTTCCGGCCCGTTTGCTTTTCAGTAAGCTACTTACTCGAGTAAATGCCCTTACCTGAGTAACCAAGTAAGTGCATTTACCCATATTCTTTTATTTCTCAGGTAAATAAGATAATGATCATTTTAGGCATAAATAAGACAACGACTCCCCACTGCAACCCCAGTTGTAGGAGCTTGCTGATCTATTTCAGGAACCTCAAGGCCTACCTCTGCCTCCTGCCCGAGCTCGGGACTACGCCATACCCCTTATTGATGGAGCGAGCCCTTTCAACATTCGACCATATCGATATCCCCATTTCCAGAAGAATATCATAGAAAAGATGGTGCACGAGATGCTTCAACAAGTGATTATCCAACCCAATTCAAGTCCCTTTTCATCCCCACCTCTCCTGGTTTGAAAGAAGGACGGTAACAGGCGACTAGCAAGGATTAAATCCTCTATAATTGACGAGGCTCTTGGACAAACTATACGAACGAAGGTCTTCACACCAAAGTAGAGTAAGAGAAGTAGATATTTTGAAGAAAACCTTCCAAACCCACAAAGGGCACTATGAGGTCTTGGTAATGCCCTTCAACCTGTCAAATGCACCTTCAACATGAACCTGATTTTTTGGTGGGACCTGCCTTGATTTGTAATAGTCTTCTTCAACGACATCCTAATCTACAGTAAAGGACTAGCCAAGCATATGCAAAATGTAAGGAAAGTTTTTGAGGTTTAAGGGCTATCCAACTCTTTGTATGAAGGAACAAATGTAGGCTTGCCAAGGAGAAGGTTGAGTACTTGGGACACCTTATCTCGACTAAAGGGGTGGAAGTTCAACCATGACGAAGGTTATGGTTAAAAGCCTCAGGGGGTTTCTCGACCTAACGGAGTACTACAAAAAGTTTATCAAAGGTTAAAAGCCTAAGGGGGTTTCTCGGCCTAATGGAGTACTACAGAAAGTTTATCAAAGGTTATGGTCAGATAACAAAGTTGTTTCGGAAGGGAGCTTGGAAGTGAAGTGAAGCATTAGAGGAAGCCTTCAAATCCCTCAAGCGCATCACAAGCCCTTCGTCCTTGAGTGCAACGCTAGTGACGAGGGAATAGGGGAGGTGTTAACACAAGATGGTCCATTGATTGCTTTAATTTGCTCAACCAGGCCCTCAGCGGGTGCAACCTACATCGATCAAAATATGAGAATGAGCTTCTAGCCATAGTCAAGGCAATGCAAAAATGGAGGCCATATCTCCTTGGTAAAAGGTTCCAGATCAAAACTGATCATCAAAGTCTCTTCCACATGCTAAGACAAAAGATAACCACCCCTGCTCAATAGAAAATTCTAAGTAAATTGATCGGCTATGATTTTGAAGTGGAGTATCGAAAGGGAAGGGATATCAATGTTGGTTTCTACATGGGTCAAGGATGTGAGGAAAGAGACCAGGAAGGATCCTTTCCCACAAGCAATTGTTCAAAAGGTTGAAAAGGGAGAGGGAGGGGAGGGGAGGGGACCCACCCAAGGGAGTGGTATGCAAAGATGAGCTGTTATAGAAGTGAGGAGGGATAATGTTAGGTCCAAACTCTCATCTTTGCTTCAAATTGTTCGAAGAAGTGCACGCTAGTCCCTTAGGTGGCCACTTTGGCTATCACAACACAGCAAAGTGATTGAGAGCAATCTGTTACTAGTCCGGCTATAAGAAGGATCTCAAAATGTGAAGTTTTCCAGCGTTGTAAGGGGTAGAATGTTCTAGTACTCGAATTCCTATAGCCCAACCAATTCCTAATAAGATCTGGTGGGATATATCAATGGATTTTTTTGCTACCAAATATGAGGCCAAAGGCAACAAGGAGATTTTGTTGGTGTCCGAGACCAACAAGTCCGACCTGTGTAAACAAGAGAAGAGTATACATCAGAGGCCCCAGGTGTTAATCGAGTCCTTAAGAGGGGTCAGACCAGGCTAGAGACAAGGGTTCAAAGCTTAGTCCTTAATAGCCAAGAATGATTATTTTGGGATTCTGAATGTAAGTGTAGGTATAAGTAAGTGTCTTTACCTTGAGATGAGCACCCCCTTTTATAGATGACCTCGCCTTTGAGTGGTTGGAAGTAGTTGGTGATGTGTGGCTAGGATTTGATCTAGCTAATGCCACATGGCGCGATTTGAGGCCCTTCAAGTATCCCTACATCACTTGCCCCCCACTTTCGAGGCCGTAGTGGTCGAGGTTGGATGAGGTGTTGAGCGGAGACCTCGAATTCGGCCAAAGAGAGTACCATGTAGTTGCGTGGAGGCGTCGGCCTCAGATGCAGAGGACTCTTCTTGGCAACTGTGTGGTGACTGCTTCCTTGTTCGCATCCGTCTTAGTGGATGATCGTGATGGACCGAGAATGTCTCCCCATTCGTTGGCCAAGCCCCGTACGTGTGTCAACGTCATCCAGTGCACAAGTTCGTACATGGGACGGGCGTTAGTGCTGACTGGTCGAGGCCGTGTGCGAAACGGTGTGAAGGGGCATCCAATTTGGGTCACTCCTGACTCGGAGCTGCCAGGCAAACCGGCCCATTCCTTTGGCACCGTTTCATCTTCCCGAGGTCAATGCCACGTGTAGCTCGTCGGTTTAGGTTGTTAGATCGGCTAGTTCACGGCCATTGGATAAAAGAGATCTAAGTTATACGTTCCCTTTTAAATAGGGGTCTTGGTTGAGCAAATCTTCACCATTTTCTTGAACCTTGAGTCTTCACTTGTGATCCAAAGACCTCAACCACCAATTAGTCAATTCCCTAAGTCTTCTTTCCTCGAACAATCACTAGGTAAAGGACTCCCGTCTTCAACATATCGACCTCAGACTCTAGACTTGAGTGCTATGAACTCTCTGACTGGAGTGACCGTAGCACCTCATCTTCCATCTCGACCTAAGTCCTGAGAGAGAGGACCACCCCAGGCAGAGCTGAGCGTGATGAACGAGGCATAGATTCTCCCGATGAAAGTACTTGCTCCACGAGGCTAAGGGCCGATGCCACGGGGAATGCCCCTGTGCTTCTTGAAGTGGAGGAGCCGGAGGAAGCTGAAGAGCCTACACTCGAGGAGAGGGCCGAGGCCAAGCACCGAGGCATGACATTGATGCATTATCCCTACTCTGACTTTGATAGTGAGCTCGGCAAAGAGCAAGTGAGGGCTATATTCGAAATGTACCATATCATAGGGGGCTATAGGGTTAGAGTTCCCTATGTAGGTGACTGGCCGTGGCAGCCCACCAAGGGGAGGAGGAGTCAGCCGTGATGAATCGGACTCGGATGACTAGGACGATTCACAATAGGCCCCAAGTGATAGAGGAAACCTTGGTGTGGTCTAGCCTCAGTCCTTCCCCCTCGGTATGGGCATTCCTGTTGTCAGCTAGTTTTCTTGTTTGTTTAACTTCCATTGCCTTCCTTCTAAGGTTGATTGTCTTCCTTGATTGCAAAAATGAACGGCAACTTAAAGGAGAGGCTTGTGCAAGCAACAATGACCAAGTCCAAGAAGGGCCAGACTGAGGAGCCTTCAAGGAGGCTGACGAGAGGGAATCGTCTTGAGCAAAGGGAACTATCGAGGCCGAGAAGAGGAAGACGGTCACACCCAAGCAGCCGGCCAATGCCCCTCAAGATCCGAGGGCAAAAAAGGTGGCGATGAGGAACCACCAAGCCGAGGGTGCTATCGGAGGCTCTCGACAATTGGGGACTCACTCCTCAGACTCGTGGGATGACATCCCGCTAGTGGTACGTCGGTTGTTCCGCCCAAAATGGAACGTGAGGGAGGGTGACTCGCTAAGCAACGTAGGCATCGGCCACACCCTGATCACCGGCATGCTTCCTACTAGGGACCGCTAACTGTGGACCCAGGTCTCCCCCAGGCTGTTCGAGACACATTACTTGACAAGCTAGCCGATGTAAGGCTGAATCTTCACTTGCTTTGTGCTACTCCCCTGTTACTTAGATTTTTCCAACTGACGTGAATTCCTTATGTCTGCGCAAACGTCTTTGAGAAGAGAGGGGAGCTTCAACCATCAAGAGATACAATGATTTGGAAAACTATAGCCACATATTTGAGAACATTGTTAAAAACACATAGTAGAGGAATGTCAACAAATTTTCCATTATCAAATCAAAATAGAATGGGTGACATACCCAAAAGCCTAATTAGTGAATCTAAAAGGCTGAAACACAAGGAGAAATGATTCTTACAATACTCTCAATGAGATTATTTAGAGAAATAGGAAGAAGTCAAAAGAACGAGACGAAGATCTAAGAGACTCAGTGCCTTAATCTTAGATCATCAAATGGAGTAAAATATTATGCACGTTCAACATCAGAATAAGTTGAAATCTTTGGATATGTTGCATAAGTTTTGAACCCACAACCATTTTAAGACATTATTACCTTCCTGTAATCATTAAAAATATAAATTTACCTGGGGAAGAAAGCAGTATGAATTCTAGAAAACTTATTTTTGTTGGAGATACATAAATTCAGGATAGAAAAGTGAGCATGAAAGCTAGAAAATTGAAATCTATTAGGAAGATGGAATGGAAGAGAAGTACCACTAGGTTAAGCCATAATAAAGCCCATACAGATGCAACAGTGAGTCATACAAGTTAGTGTCACATTGAATAATTCATCAAATCCTACAGTTAACTTTACTACCAACATTAAGTCAAGTAAACCTATCAAAAAAAAAAACATTAAGTCAAGTAAAGGAAAGAAGTAACTAGAAACCAGGATAGAAGGTATTGGAGTTATAATCTTAGTGCAGTATTAACAGAAATCATCATAAGAAAAACAATAGAGGATAACTTACATTTCCTTTCAATTTTAGGCCTTCCCTTAACAGAACTTTCCTAGACATGCATAAAGTAAATCACATCAGACTTAAGGAACATAGTATTCATCAAACATAAAGAAATTGATACTTATAATGAAAAGAATGAAAACAAAAGTACATTGACACGCTGCAGTAACTCTCTTGTTTGAGAAGCCTTTACATCCTCAACTTCTTCACTGTAAGAAAGCAGGACCAAAAAAAGGTTATAAGTAGGTAATCGGACTTAACCAATAACCAGTGGCATGTGAAGATGCAATATGACAGCATAATGTTACATTTTTAGGTCCAACAGAAATGGGTGCTCTACGAGGAGGAGCTTTTGGTGCATATCTGACCTGTGGCACATAAAATAACTCATTAGAAAACACGGAGAGAATAAACCATTCCATTTCCAGATAGGATAAAATATGAGAATAAAAACAAACCTTCCTTGGAGCAACAGGTTTAGTATCAACAGATCCTGGAAACATTGAATCCCCCTTTCTTTTTAGATTTGCCTGCTGCAATATAGTAGTATAAGGCTAGATATACACTTGGTGATGATTGCAATACTGAATGCGAAAAATTCAAATGGGCTGGAATGGAAGAGGTTGATGAAAATTTTAAGTAAAATGGAGCAAAATGGTTGTGCCTAAGTCTGCTGTTGATCCAGCATCTTCCTTATTTTCTATTAGTGTTCCCACACCTACTGTAGCAAAACAAAATCTATGTGTATACCAAGTGGAAGACAGTGGCTCTAGAGGTTGAATGTCTACCTCGGTAACTTTAAAGACTTCATTTAATTTATGAAAAGAAATAGGTTATGTACAAATGCCAAAAGTTAGGACCGTATCACTTTGTAGCAGTATGTACAAATAACAAGTGGAAGACAGTGACCCCAGCGTTCTTCAGTCCGAAAGGCATCACTTTGTAGTAATAAATGCCGTGTTCGGTGATGAATGAGGTCTTTTCTTCGTCATCGATGTGCATTTTTATCTGGTGGTAGCTGGAGAAGGTATCCACGAAGCTTAGTAGTTTGTACCATTTCCTCCTTGTGGGCCTCGGAGGCCTTGTACTCCTCCACAGCTCAGTCGGACGCCTCTTGAAGCCTCCGCTTTGCTTCGTCTAGAGAGGCCCTGGCGGCCCTCAACTACTCCCTCTTAGTTGCCAAGTTGGCCTCAAGCTTCTTACGACGTTCGTGTAGGGTCGAGGCTCCCATTGGAGGAGTACAATGGGAGGTGCTTCGTCTAGGAGGCTTCTTACGACATTCGTGTAGGGCCAAGGCTCCCATTGTAGGCCCTCAACTACTCCCTCTTAGTCGCCAAGTTGGCCTCAAGCTTCTTACAACGTCCGACCGAGGGCCGGGGCGGCACTGAGCAACCTACACAACAGGAGGTACCCGACAAGCACGTTGACATTGAGGCCAAGTGAAGATGCTCGCATAGGGTCGAGGCTCCCATTGGACAATTTTTCACTACTTTTCCTCTTTTATTTTGGTAATCTTTTTGTAAGGGGCTCGGCCTCCCCCATTAAAGGCCTCTTTTTGTAAAGGAAATTGAGTGGACATATTGAATGTATAAACCTTTTGATCTCTCTGAGTTTCTTCTTTGCCAAAATTGTGCCTTTGTCTTTCTTTTTCTTGCTTTTTCTTTTCTTTCACGCAAGGGGCTGATGCCTCCCCCAAAGAGGCATATTTTGCAAAGAAACTCATAACTCATGGCTTAGCTACTCGAGAAGGCATTTCTCCTTGAGGTTGTTAAGCCAAGGCCGACCCTTATTGCCGAGGTCTCGGGACCCTCTTCCTTAGCAAAAAGGAAGGGAGGCAATTGCCTTAGCCTACCTGGTGTATTCTTCTTTAGGGACTTAGAGAGACCAGACTCACACGTGGCCGAGACCCAGCAAATGGTGCGCGGCCGAGGTCATAGAGCGCCTTTGCCTTGACGGGGTAGCGTTATTCATTTAGTGTATTTGTTCATTGTGTTTTGTGTTAATGATGGGTTGATGTCAACTCTTTGGCCTACACAAAGACTCGCTTCTTTTGAGGGTCTCTAAGGCTAAGGCCGATGTCATAGGCCACTCATTAACAATGGCCGACATCCCAAACGTTCTTGCCTTAGCTAAAAAAGGTGACTAAGCATATGACTCTCCAAGAGTCATGTGCCTTGGGATGACATCCAATTCGAGCGTATAACCTTAATGAAGGTTGTGTGCTACGACCGGTCATTCGGCCGAGGGGTCCTACTGATTGGATGAAACGAGAATGTTTACACTAAAGTGACTTAAGCCAAGGTGAAAGAAACTTGCACACTTTACTCACAAAATTTCCACTAGTCATACTTACATCATTGATAATACATCTGGATGTCCTCGGAGTTCTAGGTGCGAGGTATTGGTCTTCCACTCACGAATAGAGTTTTGGTAGGTTGAGGCCTCTTATCCTCTCTGGGGACATGGCCGAAGGCGCGGCTGAATGTGCATTCGATCAGGGAATCCGCCGATGCTAGTGCTTTAATTGGGTGCTCGACCCAACTCGTACCGTCTTCTCAGGCACAGCTGAATGTGCATTTGTCCCCGAGGCCGAGCCCCTCCTAGTAGTAAGGCCTCTTAGTTCTTTCCTTTTAGTGCTACAGTGTAGCACTGTCTGGCAACTCAACCTTTTGGGCATCAGGCTCTGGACGTTGTATTGCCTAGTGTATGCCTTCCGAGCCGAGGATGATGCTCCACCCGAGGTTGAGCCCCCAACGATGACTTCAATAACTCCAGCTAAGGGGTGATGGGCCTAGGGCTTGGCCTATTGTTGTTGTTGCAAGGACGAGGCACCAACGTTGCCCTCAACATACTCTTTTAGGTGCCTGTAGCAGATGAGGGACTCAATCTCATCCTAGAGTTCGTAGCAGTTCTTGGTGTCATGGTCGGTGTCGCGGTGGTACTTGCAGTACTTATTGGGGTTACCTCTCTTTGGGTTCCTCTTCATCTTGGTCGGCCACTTCACGTATCCCTCCTTCCCTACTTGCATCAGTAAATGTGTTCGAGTGAAGTTCAATGGCATATGTATGTTTGGTGTGTCTGTGGCCCCTCAACTAGGCTCGGCCTTTGGTTCTTGGAGGCATTCACTAGCTTCATTTTCCTCGGCGGCGATGTATTTTTGTGCCTTTTCAAGAACTCGGTCTTGGATATGGACCATTTGAGGGGTCTGGGCCAGAGGCCATTGATGGTTGCATGCATGGAGACCGAGGGGTCAAGATCTCTTACTTCGAGCTCTTCCTGCTTGAATCGGTCTATGTATGCCCGAAGGCTTTCCACGCGCTTCTACTTGATGGACATTAGGGAGACAATGGTCTTCTGACACTATCAACTGCTGATGAAATGGGAGAGGAAGAGATCTGTAAACTGCTCCCAGGAGTTGACGGACCGAGGGGAGCACGTGGAGAACCATCTACGTGTTGCTCCTTTGAAAGTGGCTTGGAAGGCTTGACACACCAAGGCGTCGGAGTACCCGTAGAGGAGCATGGGTGCTCTCAAGCTTTCCAAGTGGTCATCTGGATCTGTGATCCCATCGTAGGTCTCCAAAGTGGGAGCCTTGAAATGAGGTGGAAGTGGCTCCGAGGTGATGGAGTTGGTGAAGGCATCTATCCGGGTGGATGAAGGGTTCTGACTGGTGGAAGCATCACTTCGGCCCTCCTTCACTTGTCGAATTTGATCTTGGATGGCGCCTATCTATGCCTGAAGGTCGCCGAGACGTCGATCTGGGGGCCTGGACCTCATCCAGTTTCTCTTTCACGTGGGAAGAGTTGGCCCTGTTCCTAGAGTGCCCGGATGTCACCACATCCTGAGCCTTGTGAACTTGACGATCATTGGGGGAGAGGCGGAGCATTGGCTCCAGCCCTCAAAGGAGGACTGTAGTGGCCAGAGCGCCCACCATTGTCCCAGCTACCCTCTACGTGGCGATGATGGCGATCATGGTCCCTGCAATTGCCATGGGACCCCACTGGTTCGCCTCTCCGACTGGGAAGCCAAGAGGTCTTCGATGGGGGCTTACTGGCCTGTCGATTACTGTTGTTGGACGTTGAGTTGTCGGCATTCCCTTGGCCAATCGGGCACTAACCCAGTGGTGCATGGGTGGATCGTCCACTATATTGCTCCTGGCTTCTGATGGGGTGGCCACCCTACGGGCAGCCTCCTGTCGGATGCCCTACCTCGTTCAACCTCTAGGCTAGGGTGTCTAGCCTATCAAGCTGAATTGATACATCGTGACTAGGTTCTGAGCACTATGAGTGTGGTCTTGCTTATCGCCCATGTCGGAAATTTAATTGATTAAGTTAAGTTGTTTTTTAAGGAAAGTGTTGAAAACTTTCCCACAGACAGCGCCAATTGTTACTGCCAAATATGAGGCCAAGGGCAACAAGAAGATTTCACTAGTGTCTAAGGCCAACAGGTCTGACCTGTAAACAAGAGACGAGTACACATCAGAGGCCCCGGGTGTTATCCAAAGGGTGGAGATTCTGATGGTCAAGTTAGCCAAGCGCTTAAGAGGGGTTGGACCAGGCTAGAGACGAGGGCTCAGAACTTAGTCCTTAATAGCCAAGAATGATTCTCTTGGAATTCTGAATGTAAGTGTAAGTAAGTGTCTTTACCTTGAGATGAACACCCCCTTTTATAGTTGACCTTGCCTTGGAGTGGTTGGAAGCAGTTGGTGATGTGTGGCCAGGATTTGACCTAGCCGATACCACATGGCATGATCCGAGACCCGCCAAGTATCCCTACATCAGATTTCATTAACGGGTTACCAAAAGACAATTATAATGGTGGTGGTCAATCAACTATCAAAATACAGACATTTCTTTGCCACATCCTTACATAGCCTCATGGGAGGTATATTCATACTTCAAGGAACGCCAGCAAGCATCATCTCCGATAGGGATCCGGCCTTCACCAACACTTTGTGGCAAGACCTCTTTGAGCTCCAAGGTACAACACTCGACATGAGCCCAACCTATCACCCCTAGTCGGATGGATAGACTAAAGATCTTAACTGCATTCTGGAAGCCTACATGCTCCGTCAACAAACATCCGAAGACATGGAAGAGATGGCTACCCTTGGCCAAATGGTGTCCCCGGACCACCCCTTATTAAGCCGTGTATGGAGTTCCTCCTACTCCTGACGTATGTCCCAAGCACCACGAAGCCTCATCAGGTCGAGGAGGAAGAGGAACTCAAAGATAGAGAGCAAGCTTTGCCTAGACTGAAGGAGAAACTGCTGATGGCCTAGCACAGAACGAAGCAGTACGCAGACATGAAGAGATCAGAGAGGGAGTTCCAAGAAGGGGATTACGTCTATCTGCACATTCAACCCTAACTTATATATGGAAGAACTGAACTTGATGCCACAAGGTTGCTGCGAAGAGTGGGGGAGTTGTCATGTGACCCCCCCCCCCCCCAGGGACACGTTTCTCCTCCAGAATCCAGGACCATCTGGCCCCCACCAAATAATTAGCAGATGTCAATCTGTTAGGATTTTCGAAGATCATGGAATGATCATAATCATTTGAACCCCGTTGTGATCGCCAATGTTTCCCCTTTTAGTCTTGCCCTTGCAGACCCTTCCCCTATGAGCGGTGTCTCCAACATTATAGTTGGGAAAACCTAGCACTCTCAGTCCGTCAAAGGGAGGTCTGTGCCAGTGAATGTTACCCAAAACACAATTGAATCTCACGTAGGAAGAGGTCTTTGATGGTTAACAGTAGTGTTCAATTGTCAGAAGACCTAGAGGTATTTTTAAGTCATCTTGCAAACAGTGAGCGCACAGTTAATTTCACAAAACCCAGGGGTAGATTAAATATTTTACACAATACTAAATGTACTATCCAATTTGACAACCTTTACCATCTGATGGAGACCCATAAAGAAGCTGAGATTGAAGGATTTACACCATTTTAGAGCTAGGACTGCAAATTGGGCAGGTTTAACTCGATCCAACCAAAGCATTTCCATGGACTGGCCTTAGATTTTTGGACTCTGGATTGTTCCTGGTCTGAAAATTAAGGTATGATCTTAACATGGATTGGGATAGGGTTGAGGTCTCAGGTAATTGGAGGCTGGTCCAACCTAATATTATTCCATCCAAAAATACGTTGTGATACTTTGAAACTTGCTTTAAACTGTCATCTAGCAAACATAAACAAACAGAGAAATCATCTAGACAACCCCTGTTTTAAAAGGAGTTGGGAAAATGATCCTCAACTGTCTTTTTGTGGGAGGGCAATGACTTGGATGAGAAGCATGAATGAAACCCTACCACTCCAACACACCTCTTTTGTGTATAAAAAAGCAAGGCATTTAATGAACTTTTCTTGAATCAAATGATTTTTTTTTAGAAGAATGATATAGCTTAAGGAAGAAGAAATAACAGTTTTCCTCAACAACTGCCAAGCTGCTATACAGTTTTCCTCAACAACTATTAAATCTTAAGTTTCTTTCATGAAGCCAAAATCTCTTGTAACCAAGCAAAAACTAATCCAAGTCAGTCATACCATTCAAGATCGAGTCAATATTTGGGGTTATGACGGCACGCTTGTTGAGCTCGCCAAGAATACAGCAATGTTTCTCTTCAGTATTGATTGCAACAACATCCTGAGCAAAAACACAAATCATGCCCGAGGAAACCTGCAAGCAAAGCAAGAAACTAAGTTACTACATGTATCACAATAAAACTGAATTACTTTTACTCTTATAACAGAAATTCAGATACTTGCAATATTTTCCAGTACTAGTTTGGGCAGACTTGGTCGTTGAACAATGCAGAATACATTTGGTGGAAGGACAAATATACTCCTATTGGGTAGCAGAAATAACTAGAAAAATGGCAACAAGGAGTAAATGCAGCTACAACTTTATCTTCCTATAGGTTAATATCATAAGACTTGCAAAGAATACTATGAAAAAGTTCTCAAAAACATTTTGATTTTTACAACTATAAAAAATTCAAAGTATAAGAATTTATGTTTCATTTTTATCAACATAAATATCTAATCACAACAATGAGAAAGAATGGACCTAGAAGAAAAAGGTAAGGGTGACCATCAAAAAGCAAAAAACTGAACCAACCCAACAAAACCGAACTGAAAATTCTGGTTAACTGAACCGGTCAGTTCAGTATTTTTGAAAAACCGAAGGTACCGGTTCAGTTTCAGTTAACCAATATAAAAAACTGGTGGTTAACCGAACTAACTAGTATATGTGTGTATGTGTGAATTGTATATGTTTTTCATATATATTTTATATTATCTATATATTATAAATGAATATATATGTATTGTATATAAATATATATAGAATATATAATATATTATTTATAATATAATACATTATATGCATTTCTAGAATTTTTATTATAATTTATATATTTATTTATAATATATATTATAAATATAAAAAACTGAAAAACCAATCAACCAATTAACTGATTGGCTTTGGTTCAGTTTTGGTTCACAGTTTTCAAAAACTGGTGATACTAGTTCGGTTTGAAATATAGGCCCATGGTTCGATTACCCCTAGAAAAAAAGGTATAAAAATATTCCAAGTTTTCTTTTACAAAGAGAACCAAGAATCAAGATTGGAACTATATATCATATAGGATATCCCCGAGCTTCAGCTTAATGGCACAACTTTCATATACGAGCATTTTACCCATGAACCCAGCATGCAACTCTTCCGATTTGCAGGGCTTTTCTGAAGAAACTCCACCTCTGAATTGTTTCAAACCACTATTGGTTCCATCATTGTTTGCCGTAGCTGACCGCTTAACTAGGGGCAAAGATGATGGTAGCTGAAGGAAGATCATTCTTGCTTCTTTATTCTCCTCCTGTCATTGAACAAGAATTTAAGAGGTTTCTAAATCTTTCCTGTAACACTGTATTTGATCTTGCATTTTTATGATTACTAACCATTAGGTCAAGCTCTGTAGCGAACTTTACAGAACTTTCATCATAAGCAATTTCTTCTGAAGCCTCCCCAAATTCCTCCTCATCAAGAAGTACTGAAAGTAATGGAGCTAAATATGAGCAACCTTACAACAAGGTTTTCTCCATTTGCTTCAATGCAAAAGAGACAATAAATTTTTTACTAAAAATTATCAGTTAAATTCCCACCCCTTCTATAGCAAAAGCTTTGTAATCTATCCTTTTACATTGAAACACAAGCAGCCTAGCATTGTGCATCAAGAAAATGCTGCATCCATTGAGAACTGCTTTTTTTTTTTTTTTTTTGCATACTATAAACAAGTGCTCAAAAGATGCAGTTGTGTGACAAAGCTAATGTAGTTGAGGAAAGTGCCCGCCTATTCCCATGGGTGCAGTGAAATATCATGTCAAACTCTAATACCCTAGATTTTCTATTTTAAAGTAGTGTAACTTTTGAGATGTGCCTCAACCTTACCTGGGTCTGCTGAGTATGGCCTTCTCAAAGGAAGGGCAACAGGATAGTAAGAGTAGTAGTCCTACAGAGCCATCAAGGGTAACTGCAAGATAGCATATGAGAGAGAGAGAGTATATGTGAACACACATTATGAGATTTTGGGAATGGAGCCAGGTTAGTGTTTGCTTACCCTGGGTTCTTTGTATTCTTTCTCCATTCTATGTGCTGATGAATGAACTCCATCTACAAAAAAAATGCATTACAGAGGTTATAAGCCTTTAGCCTCATTGGAAACTCAAATCCACAAAAGGAGGCATACTAACCATCAGGACCCAAACCTTGATATTTACTACTACTACGGACAACTTTTGAAGAGCCATATGTCATAAAATAATTTGATGAAGGTCCAAAACCAAATGCAACTTGTGCAGGTCCTGCTGAAAGTAATAAAACAAGAAATAAGAACAGGTAACTGATTTATCAATAAAGCAGTACCATTTACCTACTCTAATCCATGCATTTGAAGCTAGCATTTCCTTTCCTTTAAGAATACATAGCATGGACTTCAGGAGGCTAAAACCTGGAATTCTATTGGTTGAGTAATTGACTGCTATAAGCAAGGAGGTCCCACTTATGAGTTTAACCTCCCCCAACAATCTGGCCCAACACATAACAAAGCATTGTTCTTATAGGATCTTACACCAAAAAGATGCACATGGATGATGGCCATGGACCATGAAATTATTTAGCCTCCTGCTTTAGTAAGAAAAGTTGTTTTCAAGAATTTCTGACTGGTGAACTTTTTTCTTATTGATATCTTCTAAGTGATTAGTTTAGTATCAATTGATATCTTTTAAGAGAAGGATCAAGAAAACTTTGATTCTTAAGTTATGGAATTATACAAATGTTAGACAACTCTTACATGCATACAACTCTTGGTGATGGATTATATCTTAATTTGTCCTTGAAGAGATTGATTTAGTAGAAAACATATGGTAAGTTAGTTGTAATGCCAATTTGAGAAGAGAGGGGAGCTTCAACCATCAAGAGATACAATGATTTGGAAAACTATAGCCACATCTTTGAGAACATTATTAAAAACACATAGTAGAGGAATGTCAACAAATTTTCCATTATCAAATCAAAATAGAATGGGTGACATACCCAAAAGCCTAATTAGTGAATCTAAAAGGCTGAAACACAAGGAGAAATGATTCTTACAATACTCTCAATGAGATTATTTAGAGAAATAGGAAGAAGTCAAAAGAACGAGACAAAGATCTAAGAGACTCAGTGCCTTAATCTTAGATCATCAAATGGAGTAAAATATTATGCACGTTCAACATCAGAATAAGTTGAAATCTTTGGATATGTTGCATAAGTTTTGTACCCACAACCATTTTAAGACATTATTACCTTCCTGTAATCATTAAAAATATAAATTTACCTGGGGAAGAAAGCAGTATGAATTCTAGAAAACTTTTTTTTGTTGGAGATACATAAATTCAGGATAGAAAAGTGAGCATGAAAGCTAGAAAATTGAAATCTATTAGGAAGATGGAATGGAAGAGAAGTACCACTAGGTTAAGCCATAATAAAGCCCATACAGATGCAACAGTGAGTCATACAAGTTAGTGTCACATTGAATAATTCATCAAATCCTACAGTTAACTTTACTACCAACATTAAGTCAAGTAAACCTATCAAAAAAAAAAACATTAAGTCAAGTAAAGGAAAGAAGTAACTAGAAACCAGGATAGAAGGTATTGGAGTTATAATCTTAGTGCAGTATTAACAGAAATCATCATAAGAAAAACAATAGAGGATAACTTACATTTCCTTTCAATTTTAGGCCTTCCCTTAACAGAACTTTCCTAGACATGCATAAAGTAAATCACATCAGACTTAAGGAACATAGTATTCATCAAACATAAAGAAATTGATACTTATAATGAAAAGAATGAAAACAAAAGTACATTGACACGCTGCAGTAACTCTCTTGTTTGAGAAGCCTTTACATCCTCAACTTCTTCACTGTAAGAAAGCAGGACCAAAAAAAGGTTATAAGTAGGTAATCGGACTTAACCAATAACCAGTGGCATGTGAAGATGCAATATGACAGCATAATGTTACATTTTTAGGTCCAACGGAAATGGGTGCTCTACGAGGAGGACCTTTTGGTGCATATCTGACCTGTGGCACATAAAATAACTCGTTAGAAAACACGGAGAGAATAAACCATTCCATTTCCAGATAGGATAAAATATGAGAATAAAAACAAACCTTCCTAGGTGCAGCAGGTTTAGTATCAACAGATCCTGGCAACATTGAATCCCCCTTTCTTTTTAGATTTGCCTGCTGCAATATAATAGTATAAGGCTAGATATACACTTGGTCCAGCACAAAATGATCATTTTATCTTACTATTCTTTGTGATGATTGCAATACTGAATGCGAAAAATTCAAATGGGCGGGAAGAGGTTGATGAAAATTTTAAGTAAAATGGAGCAAAATAGCTGTGCCTAAATCTGCTGTTGATCCAGCATCTTCCTTATTTTCTATTAGTGTTCCCACACCTACTGTAGCAAAACAAAATCTATAAGTGTATACCAAGTGGAAGACAGTGGCCCCGACGTTCTTCAGTCCAAAAGGCATCACTTTGTAGTAGTAAATGCCGTGCTCGGTGATGAATGAGGTCTTTTTTTCGTCGTCGAGGTGCATTTTTATCTGGTGGTAGCTGGAGAAGGCGTCCATGAAGCTTAGTAGTTTGTACCCCGTGGAGGCATCGACGAGACGATCAATCCTTGGCAAAGGAAAGCTGTCTTTGGGGTAGGCCTTGTTGAGATCTGTGAAGTCAATACATATAAGTCATTTCCCATTAGCCTTCTTAACCATGACCACGTTAAATAGCCATTTAGGGTAGTGTACCTCTCTTATGAAGCTAGCGTAGAGTAGCTTGTCCACCTCCTCTCCGATGGCTTTCCAACGTTCTAATGCAAAGTTCCTCTTCTTTTTCCGAACCGGCTGACAACTCAGGTCCACACTTAGCCTGTGAATAATGACCGAGGGGTCAATTCCTGGCATATCAACGGCAGACCAAGCAAATACATCGGTATTGGCTTTAAGGAAGCTTACCAATTCGGAAAATGTGTCCTGGGGGAGGCGAGACCCGACTCATACTGTTTTCTCGAGGTCGGCCTCATCTAGGGGAATTGCGATGAGGTCCTCGGCCAGTTAGCCTCGACTGGATGGTTTGTCCCTGAGGTCGAGTCCCTCTAGTGGTAGGGTTTCTTTGTTCTTGCCTTTTAGTGCGGCAACGTAGCACTACCTAGCAGCTTGTTGGTTTCCCCTAACTACTCCTACACCATGATCTATGGGGAACTTCATGGCGAGGTGGTAAGACAAGATGACCGCCTTGACTGCATGAAGGGTCGACCTCCCTATGATGGTGTTATAAGGGGAGCCTATCTTCACGACCAAGAATTTAGTTATCTGAGTGACGTGCAGAGGCTCGGTCCCTACGATGAAAGGCAGGGTTACCCTTCCTTCAGGTCTGATAGCTACTCCAGAAAACTCGACGAGTGGCACATCAGCGAGTTGTAGTCAGTCTGGTGTCAACTGCGCCTCAAATGTCTCATAGAACAGAATATTAGCCGAGGAGTTGTTGTCTATGAGGATCCTTTTCACCATGTAGTTGGCAATGACCATCGACACCACCAACGTGTCGTCGTGGGACACAGAAACCCCTTGTAGGTCGTCATTTGACAATGAGATGAGGTCTTCCGGCCTCGACCTCTTCAGCGTCTGTCTCTGAATGTTATACTGCCTAGTTTATGCCTTTCAAGACAAGGCGGATGCACCCCCCAAGGCCGAGCCCCCGGCTATAACTTCAATGATTCCAGCTAGGGGGCGATGGACCTGGGGCCCGGCCTGTAGCTATTGCAACGATGATGCTAGGGTGTCGCCTTCAACATAATCCTTTAAGTGTCCACAGTAGATGAGGGACTCGATCTCGTTCTTGAGGTCATAGCAATCCTCGGTTTCGTGGCCAGTGTTGCAGTGGTACTTGCAGTACTTCTTGGGGTTCCTCTTCAATTTGGCTAGCCACTTCATAAATTCCTCCTTCCCTATTTGCATCAGTATGTGCATTCGAGAGGAGTTTAGTGGTGTGTACTTGTCGAAGGAAGGGGTCGACGGCTTCTTCCCACTACTCTTGCTGGTGGGGACGTCGTCGCGAGTATCCCTTTCCTTCCTCTTCTTGTTGTTGGGACCAACTTCTAGGTTTTGGAGGCGTTTGTTGGCTTTGGCCTCCTCAGCGACGATGTACTTCTGGACCTTCTTCAGAAATTGGGCTTTAGTCTTGGGCGGATTCTTGGAGATGGACCAACTGAGGGGCCCCGGTCGGAGTCCGCTGATGGCCACGACCATGGAGACCGAAGGGTCGAGATCCCTGACCTCTAGTTCCTCCTGATTGAATCTTTTGATGTATGCTCGAAGGATTTCTTCGGGCTTTTGCTTGATGGACATCAAGGAGATGACGACTTTTTTACATTGTCGACTGCTCAAGAAATGGGCTGGGAAGAGATTTGCAAACTGGTCCCAAGAGTCGATGGAATGTGGAGGCAACATCAAGATGGAATCCACGAAGGCCTCCATCCGAGTAGACGAAGCATGACAGTTGACCGAGGCATCACCTCAACCCTCCTTTATCTACTAAAGTTGATCCTGACGGGCGCCAATCTACACTTGAATATCTCCTAAGCGTTGGTCGATACATGGCCTTAGTCCATCAGCCTAGTCCTGGCTCTCCTTCATGCGGGACGGGTCGGCCCTGTTCCTGGAGTGCTCGGATGTCGGCGCATCTTAAGCTTTGCGGGCACGGTGGTCATTGAGGAGGTTGCAGTGGTCAAAGACCGGTGGGGGAGAGGCGTGGCATAGACTTCTAGCCCTTGGAGGGGGACTGTAGTGGCCTAAGCGCCCACCGTCGTCTCGGCTGATTGACCGGCGATGGTGATGACAATCGCGGTCCCTGCGCTCAAGGTGGGACCCTATGGGGTCGCCCCTTCAGCTGGGGAGCCAAGAGGTCTTTGAACGGGGCTTGCTAGCCCATCGATTGCTGCTAACAGATTCCACGAAGTCGGCCTCCTCCGGGCCGCCCAAGCACTGCCTCGACGAGGCATAGGCAGATCGCTCGTTGTGCTGTCTATGGCTTCCGAAGGGGCAGCCACCTTGTAGGTGGCTTCCTGTCGGGCACCCTATATCATCCAAACGCTAGGCCAAGTGGTCTAGTTTGTCCAGGACCAGTCTAAATTGGTCGATCGTGACTAAGTTCTGAGTGTTAGGAGCAGGGTCTTGCTTGTCACCCATTTCGGAATCACTATTTGATTAAGTCTGGTTTGTTTTCTTAAGAAAGGGCAACAATGTAATTTTAGGTATCTGAGGTCGACGGGTCCAACCTGCTGAGAGAAAGAAGACGTCAAAGGCCCTAGGATCAAGGTTTAAAATTTCAGTACGATACGCCCGATACAAGGCGTATTGTATCGTATCTTTGAAAAGTAGATACGGGATAGGCATGGAAATCCGATGTTTCATCTTTTTTATGCATATTAGACCCGTATCAAGGTGTATTGGGGGTGTATCGGGGCATATCGGTAGCGTATCAACAAAAAAGATACGACCAAAAACTAGAAAAAAAAAATTAAAGGGGGAAAGCAAGCTTCTTTTCCCCGAAATAACCCTTCTTTCACCCCCAAATGACTCTAAAACTCCAAACTTCATTCCTAGAGTGCTAGATTTGCAAAAGTTTGTAAGAAACAAGTGTGAATCGTTAATTTTTTTAAAGATTTTTAAATTTTTGAAAAAATATGACAAAAATAAGTACATTTTTTCAATTTTTTATAATATCTTGTGATTTCTTTTTTTTCTTGAATGTTTAAATTTATGTTGATCTACATTTCTTACATTCAAAATCACAATTTTTTTTTTGGTGTTATCAGTAGATTTATGGAAATTTCATGAAGATATTTGGAAAAATATAAATTAACAAAAAATTTGAAAATGTAATTTTTTCTCTGCCTATAAAGACTAAATATTTTTAGATCTATGGATTTATCTATCATATCCATAGAGCAATTGAAATTTCTTCTTTAATATCTTTTTTGATTTTTTATATTTTTAGAATTAAAAAATAATTAATAATTAATTATATTTCATCATTTATATTAGAGTTCAGCCTACCTGTTAGACTGATAACAGTCAAGGAAAAGAGAGAAGAGAGAAAGAGAGAAAGGAGAAAAGTAGAAGAGAGGACAAGGAGGAAAAGGTCTGGTTCGAATAAGAGAAAAGTCAACCCTCCCATTCGGCCAGATCTATTTATATTACTAAAAATATTGTGGAAAAGTCACATGCGCCCCTACTTAGGTTAGGGACATTAGATCTAACATAAACCACGACCAGTAGCCCCCTTTAAATACCTCACAATCCTTAAAACCGCATCCCACTGTGGAACCAGAGGTTTCTGCATGAACTGACTTACCACACTAACTGCGAATGAAATGTCTGGTCGAGTGATGGTTAAGTAGTTTAGTTTACCTACCAGCCGCCGGTATCTACCAGGGTCTTCAAACACTTCACCCATATCACCGCTCAGCTTAGTGTTTGTTTCCATAGGTGTTTCAGTTGGTTTAGCACCTAACAAACCTGTTTCTCCAAGCAAATCAAGAACATATTTCCTCTGACACAAGTTAATACCATGCTTAGACCTTGCTACTTCTATCCCCAAGAAACACTTCAATTTACCAAGGTCCTTTGTCTGAAAATGTTCCTACAGAAAAGTCTTTAAACCTGTCAATGCCCATTTTGTCATTTCTAATAATGACAATATCATCTACATACACCACCAATAGGATCTTCCCTGCCTGAGAGTCATGACTAAAGACTAAATGGTCAACTTGGCACTATTTCATACCAAACTTCTTTACCACCTCGCTAAATCTGCCAAACCATGCTCGAGGAGACTGTTTAAGCCCATAAATGGCCTTCAGTAGTCGGCACGCCTTACCATCCTCCCCCTGAGCAACAAACCCCGATGGTTGCTCCATGTAGACCTCCTCGAGCAGATGATCACCATGCAAGAAGGCATTCTTGATATCAAGGTGATAAAGGGGCCAATCATACATCGCAACAAGAGAAACCACAACATGGACGGAATCAATCTTAGCAACCGGGGAGAAAGCCTCTGTGTAATGAATACCATAGGTTTGGGAATACCCTTTGGAAACCAGTCTAGCTTTCAGCCGCTCTACACTACCATCAGGTAAGTATTTAACCGTATAAACCCACTTACAACCAACAACCTGCTTACTAGGAGGAAGAGTGGTGAGTTTCCATGTATGATTATGGGCCAGAGCTGAGAGTTCTTCCATTGCATAGCACCATCCTAGAGAGGCAAGGGCTTCCTGGACATCCTTAGGGATAACAACAGAGGATAACAAAGAGATAACCTGGCGATGGGAAGCGGAAAGGTGAGTCAGTGAAACATAATTAGAAATAGGATGAAGGGTACAACTACATTTACCTTTCCGCAAGGCAATGGGAAGATCAAGATCAGATATTGGGGTTGGGGCTGGTGTGGGAACAGCTGCCGGATCTGTCGACGATGATGGAGCTGGAGGAAGAGCCGGTATATGTGGGCGATGTGTATACACGTGATGAATAGGTGGTCGTTCAATAGGTGGTGGCACCGGAGGCAAGGAATTGGTCACAACTGGAAGAGGAAGGGGAGGAGGTGATGAAGAAGAAGAAACATCACCGGACCCCAAGAAAAATGGAGTAGACTCAAAGAAGGTAACATCATCAGCACACACAAAGGAACGTCAAGAGCTGGGATGATAACACTTATACCCTTTCTGAGTCCGGGAATAGCCAAGGAAGATGCACTTAATAGATCGTGCATCTAACTTATCCTTTCTTGGCCCAGATTATGAACGAATTAAACACACCCAAAAACCGAAGGAGAAAGAGGAAACGGAGACAAGGATAGACGTGGGCATTAGGTTAATCAAGAAGTAAGAAGTAAGCATTGCATCACTCCAAAAAGATTTGGGGACATTCATGTGATGCATGAGGGATCGAACTGTTTCCAAAAGATGACGGTTCTTTCTCTTTGCCACCCCATTTTGTTGTGGGGTGTAGGTACACAAAGTCTGATGGATAATGCCATGTTGGTCTAGGTATTCTTGAAATGATGAAGAGAAATATTCACGGCCATTATCAAAACGAAAAATTTTACTGTGAACACCAAATTGGTTGCGAATCTCATCATAAAATTTTTGGAAAATAGTAAACAATTCACTCCTTTCTTTCATTAAATAGAGCCACGTCATCCTTGAATAATTATCAACAAAAATGACAATATTTATATCCATCGTATGACATTACTTTATAAGGACCCCAAACATCTGAATGAACCAAAGAAAAAGGACTCAACATATGGTTATCAACTCTAGGACTAAAGGGAACACGATGATGTTTCCCCAACTGACACGACTCACAATCCAAAACAGACATATGACTCAATGAAGTAACCAAAGACTTCAAAACTTTCAGTGAAGGATGACCAAATCTACAGTGCCACTGGAGAGGAGAAGGAGACGATTGGAGAGTTGTTGACGTACTTCCACCACCATCAAGATAATACAACCCACCAGCTTCATGCCCTCCACCAATCTTCATCCCCGTCTTGAGATCCTAAAAAAACACACAGAGGGGTAAAAGGTAGTGGAGCAATTAAGAGACTTGGTCAACTTACTAACTAACATAAGATTAAAAGAAAATTTAGGGACATACAAAACTAAGGATAAGGATACAGGGTCCATGTTAACATTACCAACACCACAAATGGAAGATGTGGAACCATTAGCAAGGGTAACACATTGTGATGTTGGGCTATGAGAGAGGGAAGAAAACACACCTTGAATTCCAGTCATGTGATCGGAGACTCAAGAATCAATAATCCAGGGATTGGGTGTGGATGCTAGACAAGCCATACCTGAGTGTGCGAGAGTAGTCGTGTTCTGCTGAGATGTGACCTGAACAAACCTCTCATATTCATCACGGGGAACACTCATCATTTCCTTCCCAGTAACATCTATGGATGTAGAAGGTATATGATCAGCTGAATGACTCTCCTATCTGAAGCTACTATCACTAGTCACGGCATGATTGGCCCAAGTTGAGGATGGACCATGCAAGTCATAGCAATAATTAATGGTATGTCCATCCATACCATAGTGTGTACACCTCCTCGAACCCGAACTACGTCCTTTGCCACGGGCTCCCCCTGAATCTCAACCTCCGGTACGACCACCACCACGGTTATATGTAGGTCCACTACACCACTCTGGCCATATGCCGATCCACTACTGCCACTATGGCCAGAATGAGCTCCCTGATCTCCACCTCTAACACCACGGCCTCTAGATACTGCAAAGACTTATCTATCGGAAACATTAGGGTTCTCGGTAGATCCAATGGAAATCCTCCTAAGTCGAGCAAACACCTCTTCTAAGGAAGGGAGAGTTGACCCTCCTAGTATCTGAGCTCACACTGGTTCATACTCAGATTTCAGCCCCACCAAAAATCGAGTCGCATCAAGTTGTTCCCTCTGTTGTTGCTAAATTTTGACATCAGAAGTGAGGGGGTGATAAACATTCAATTCATTGCAAATGTTTCTCATACTAACATAGTACTCCTCAAGACTCTGATTACCCTGTTGTAGATTAAAGTATTCCTAATACAACTGATATACTCTGGTTGTATTATCTTGGCCCGATTACAGCTTCTTAGCATGGTCCCACACTTCTTTGGCAGTATCAAGAAACATGAAATTTACACTAATCTTGGGTTCCATACTATTCCATAACCATGTGATAATATGTGCATTTGCTTGCTCCCAATCATCATACTCATAAGAATCGGTGGAGGGTTTTTCGTCCCTTATGTGTTTCACCTTCTTCTTTGCCTTAAGAAAGACTTCTACAGATTTAGCCCAAGGTACATAATTTTCTCCATTCAGCTTAATCGAGGTCATTTGAACATTCAGGTAATCAGTAGGAACCATCACACTAGTCTTGCTATCACTATTGTCTCCCATTGCTGAATTCGGCACACTAGACCACACTACACACTGATTTCAGCACTTATTATTGCTGTAAACTGCACCCTTTACACCACAAACCCTACCTCACGACTACCTGAAACTTCACCACACTATTTGAGGAACACTTCCCCTACGAATCACACTAAAAACTGCACAAACCCTAGCACACTACAATCTGAAATCCCACCATAACGTCTGAAAAAGACTTGTCATTTAATTCACACCAAGAGAATGCATAGAACCTCTTACCTTATCATTCGAAACTCAAACCACACAAAGCACCCACTGCACCACACAAATCAGCCCTCTTCTCTTCATCAATTAGGGGAGGGCTTCTTAGAAACTACAACAACCGACCACGAACAACACAACTGGAGGCATAGAAACCTCCAAGGGAAGAGGGTGAACACTCCTTTTCAGCCCTTTCCCTTATCTCCAACTGATGGCGAAGAAAGCAAGAGAAAACCCTAGACTAGGTGCGCAGAGAACAGAATTCTAGGCAGATCCGATTTGCTCAGTTTAGCTCTGATACCATATTAGAGTTCAGCCTACCTGTTAGACTGATAACAGTCAAGGAAAAGAGAGAAGAGAGAAAGAGAGAAAGGAGAAGAGTAGAAGAGAGGACAAGGAGGAAAAGGTCTGGTTCGAATAAGAGAAAAGTCAACCCTCCCATTCGACCAAATATGTTTTATATTACTAAAAATATTGTGGAAAAGTCACATGTGCCCTTACTTAAGTTAGGGACATTAGATCTAACATAAACTTACACATCAGCACCTAACCATAAGCACAAAGACAGAAATACCCCTACATACTCGACACTAACAGATCACAACAATTGAATATTATAATTCTATGGATGATCTATCATATCCATAGACCAATTGAAATTTCTTTTTTAATAATTTTTTTTTTATTATTATATTTTTAGAATTACAAAATAAATAATTAATTAACTATATTTTATCATTTGATCACAATGATTGAATATTATAATTCTATGGATGATCTATCATATCCACAAAGCAATTGAAATTTCTTCTTTAATTACTATTTTTTGAATATATTATATAATGTTTATTTATTTTTTATAACTTTTGGAAATGAATAATAAATAATTATTAATTACATTTTCACATAGAAGTTGTGTCAATGCATGTTTTATGGTTGAATAGGAGAGTTGGTTTTTTCCCATCCCATAAAACATTAAAACTTAAGAATTATAATTTATAAATTATAGTTAGGCATAGGATTTTTAATGAAATTATAATTAACTACAATATATTTCTTCATAAAACCATTAAAGTATATTAATTTAATGCATATAGAGCTCATTAAAGTCTTATATTTAGTGTTGTTGATGTATTTTTATGATTTATTAAAGTATTTATAGTGTTTCCAAGCGTATCTATGTGTATCTTAGTTTTTCTCCGACAGGCATGTGTATCCAAGGCGTATCCCGATACGCCTCTTAAAATTGCCTTTCCGATACACTTGGTGTTTCCTACTTTGAACCTTGCCCAGGAGTTATCCCAGGGGTGAAGACTCCGATGGTCAAGTTAGCTAAGTGGTACAAGGGGTCGGACCAAGCAAGAAAGGAAAGTTAGAGCTTAAGCCTTGTGTGTATATATGTGTTTACCTCAATGTGGGAGCCCCTTTTTATAGCCAAAGTTGCCTTAAGAGAGGAGCAGTTGGGAACAATTGGAGGCAGTTGATGATGGACAACCAGGATGCATCCGACCGACACCAGTACGCCACATGGCAATATCTACAGGTCGGTCAGATATCCCTACATCACTACCAATCCAATCGGCATCTATGTAAGTCTGTAGCTTCATGTGTCCATGCCTAGAGAAGAATATACCTTTTTCCTAGAGTTCCCTTCAAGTAACACAGAACTCATTCTATAGCAGCCATATGTGTGTCTCTAGGGGTATGCATAAACTAACTGATCACACTAACAACATATAAGATATATGGTCATGTCATGCAAAGGTATAGCAACTTCCCCAAAAGTCTCTAGAACACTCCCCTGTTTTCCAAAAGCTCACCATCATCAGTTGAGAGCTTATGGTTAGCATCAATAGGTGTAAAAACAAGTTTGACACCAAATTTCTCAGTCTCCATGAGAAGATCTAACACATACTTCCGTTGGGAGTATGTGTTGAGTGCCTAAACTTCCTTTGTATCACTCCCTGTAACGACAATATCATCAACATAAACAATGAGGAAGGTAACCTCATTGCCTCTCCTCTTCACGAACAAGGTATGGTCGGACTGTGTCTATGTATAGCCAAACTCAATAAGTGCAGCTCTGAATCTATCAAACCAAGATCATGGGGATAGCTTGAGGCTATAAAGATATTTCTTCAACTTGCATACCTTGCCCTACATTTCCTTACCATACATCCCTGAATGAAGTGACATATAAACCTCTTTAGTCAAGTCTCAATTTAAGAAACATTCTTCACATCAAATTGATATAAGGGCCAATCATAACTCACTGCCAAGGATAACAGAACTTTCACGATGGTCATTTTTGCAACTGGTGAGAAAATTTCCATATAATCAACTCCATATACCTGAGTATAACCCTTGGCAACTAGCCAAGCCTTATACCCCTCAATGGTGCCATCAACATGATACTTGATAGTAAATACCCACTTACATTCCACAAATTCCTTCCCAAGAGGCAAATCCATAATATCTCAAGTATGAGTTTTACAAAGTGCTTCTATTTCAGTTCTCATAGCCTCTATCCATTCTGTCTTAGACAAAGCCTCCGTAACTGACTTGGGTATGCTGTTATAGGCTGAAAAGAAATGGAGGTTAAAAAAGAATAATAAGATGGGAATAACAAGTTATAAGATAAGTGTTTGGAAATACAATGTGTTGTACATTTCCTCTTACCTTTCCTCATAGCAATGGTAGGTCCACATTTGGGAAGGGAGGTTTTGGAGCAAGCGGTGGAGGACTTGTCCTCTCTTCAAGGGTTAAGAGTGTCTGAGGCTCAACTATAGATGAGGAAACAACCTGATCATGTCATAGCCTATCTCTGGTACCACCTCTAAAGAATAGGATGAGTAATGAAAACTAGAGGACTAGTAGGAGAAGGAGCAAGAATGGTAGAACTAGAAGACGAAAGCTCTGCCATTGGAATTGAAGGAACCACAGTAGACTCAAGCTAATGATCAACAGGAGAAGGCAGAAGAAGTGGTGAAGAAAACAATTCAACAAAATGCTCCACCTCAAAAGAATGACCATAAAATGAAAGCGACTCTACAAAGGTTACATCCATGGAGACAAAACGAGTTCCACTAGTGAGAGCAAAACAGCAATAGCCCTTTAGTGTGAAGGCATACCCCAAGAAAATACACTTCCAAGCCTTGGGTTCAAACTTTTGTCTCTAAGAGCCAGGGACATGAACATAACACGTGCACCCAAAAACACGCAAGGGAATAGGAAACAATTCACTTTCATGAAACATGATAGCAATGGGAGATTTGAACCCCAAGACTCAAGAAGGCATGCAATTAAATAACGTAGGTAATTGTCATCACCGCATCACCCCAAAATCTCACTTGGACATGGGAGGCAAAAAGGATGCTCCTGGTTGCTTTAACAACATGTCAATTCTTTCTCTTTGCTACCACATTCTGTTCTAGAGTACGAGGACAAAAACTTTGATGTATAACCCCAAACTTCTCAAAGTATGAAACAAGATCTTAGGATTATCTAATCAAAATATCTTGATGCGGGTATCAAATTGGGTAAGCACAAATTCATGAAACTGTTTTACAAGTTTGGGTACTTCAGCATGGGAACACATAAGATAAAGCTAGGTGTAACGAGAAAAATCATCAATAAACATACCAAAATATCTATAACCACCCATGCAAGGTAAATGGTATGGCCCCCAACACATCTGAGTGAACAATATGAAAAGAAACTGTAGATCTTGTATTACTTGCAGAATATGAGTTTCTACAATGCTTTGACAACTCGCACGACTCACAATGTAGACTTGACAACTTAGTTTCTTTAAACAAAGCTGGAAACAAAAGACTCAACGACATTCGTCAAAAAAAAAAAAAAAACAAAACAAAAGACTCAACGAAGAAAAAGAAATATGACACAAATGATAATGACATAACATAATATGACTAATTGACACTGACACATTTGAACCAAAAGTTGCTCTCGAAGGTGATACTTGACTTTGTCCAAGGCTCCAAGCATGTCCAGCAGGTATATCCCATTCGCCTCATGGCCACTCCCAATCTCTTTCTGAGAGTCCATGTCCTGAAAAACACAGTAAAAGGAGAAAAAGGTCACACCACAATTCAAAGATTTTGCCAAATTACTAACTGAAAGCAAATTAGTGTTTAATCTAGGAACATGAAGGATTGAGGATAAGGTGAAGGTGTCTAAAGTTCTGATGTTTCCCTTGCCAGAGTTAAGAGCAAGAGAACCATCAGCAAGGGTGATCTTATCTCGACCAGATAAAAGCTAGTAAGTAGAAAATAAATGGGACACACTAGTCATATGGTCAAAGGCACCAGAATCAATTATCCAAGGAATCCTACAATTACTTGAGATAGAAGCATGATTCACAGTAGCACGAATACCTAAATGGGCATATACGGATGAAGAGGGAACTATCTCTGATGAAGTAGGTGTTGTAGTAGTAGACTCCAGGTGACTAATTATTCGGCCATACTTCTCATTCTCAGCCCTGACAGCTGCTAGTTGCTCTCCCACTGACTTCTCATCACTATGCCCCAGTTCACTCTATGAGGAGGTGGCTACATTTGCATTATCAACTTTCCCATTCTCATTCCTTTTACTATTGTTTGCATTCTTGAGTCCAGTAGGTATAAGATCCGTAGATTCCAACAGGTGACTTTAGTATGTTTAGGTTTTCTATAGTATTCACAAACATCTTTTTTTCCAGTGCTGACCTTCGGCTTCATCTTGGCATTAGCATAGTGATCCATCTATGGCCCTATAGACTGAACCTATCTCCTGCCCTCCTCACTACTCACCATAGCATAAGCTTGAGATAAAGTCACCCCATCCTTCGCCAAAACATTCTATCTCACAATATCATACTCTAGGTTGAATCCGATAAGGAACTCAAAAACTCCACCAGCTTCCTATGTGTTTTAGCATCCTTTGTACACCCCCAAACCACAATCTCCTGTCAAAGAGATTTTAGCATGGAAAAGTAAACGACTAAGGGCTTCACCCCCTATCTTAAATTATTCACATCATTCTTCAATTTGTAAGCCCGAGCAACATTCAATTTTTGGAAATAGGTTTCTCTGACACTACCCCACACCTCCTTTGCAGCTTCCAATCCACAAGTAGTGTTGGCTAATATGTGGCTGCATAGAATTCATTAACCAACCCACTACTATGTAATTTTCCTGCATCCACCTCTCATAAGTAGGGTCATCCTCCCCCGATTTCTTCTTGCTCCTAGTGATGTAACCTCATTTCCCTCTATTACATACATGTGTCTTAATAGACTGAGACCAGGCTAAATAATTAATCCCATCCAGCTTCATAGTGGTCACTGCCCCAAAAAGATTCTCCATTGACCCCCCATGTCCAAACCCGGAATTTGTGGGATATTTGGTTTTTTCCTTCAGTTTGCTCCATTGAGTAAAACGGAGATAAAAAAAAAAGTCTCAACTAAGCTAGAATTGCTACCCCAATCAAAAAACTACTTTTCAAACAGCCAAATCTAGAGTTTCACAAGACCCGCCCAAATGGGAAAAGAGAAGGAAACTCAACCACTCCTACCAGAGGTTCTAAAACCCTATCCAACTCAAATTGCCCTTAATGAAAATCTAAAGGCTACCCTTTGATCCCTAAGCGCCAACTTCAAAGTGTCTCTAGGACCTGTACCTAGTTTTGTCCAGCTGTCTAGGGTTTGGGGAAAAAAAACTCCAAGAACTTGCCTTGGGCTTCAACTGGGGGTGAAAACCTCTCCAAAAACCCTCCCAACTGGACTACATAAGCTGCTCCCTTATAGTCGATCAATTCTCCACACACTGTGTATGGGCAAAGAGAGAAAGAAAAGAAGCTAAGAACCTACTTTGATACCAAGTTGTAAATCACACTTACAATAATCTGAATTAAAAGAAAAGAAATAGGAAAAAAGGAGATTGAAGAAAGAGAAGTGATAGAGGAAGAAGATGGAAGAAAGGAAAAAGGAGAGAGAGTAGTTCAAAACCTTTCTTTAGCCCCCAATGATCTCTTTTATTCTTTTGTTGTAAAAATAAGGACAATTACATGAGTGCCCTTAGTTGGGCATCCATCACTGAAAACAGCAATAAAAACAATAAAAAAAGAGAGAAAACAGACCCATAATCAAGGCCCACTACCTACTAACACAAGTCATAAACATAAAGAAAAACAAGGAAACTAAGGCCCATTGGGCTCATTATCTCTACAAATACAAAGAATATATTTCTTAATGATGCTTCAGCAAATAGGAAGGCTATAGCAGGGTTGGAGCTTGAGACAAGGAACTCTAGTTAGTAGACTAGAGATCCAACTGGTTTCACCCTTGCAGCCAGATACCTTGGAATGTGGAACTGTTCGTCACTTTATTGTTGTTGGGATTGTTCTTGCCCTCACAAATACTGCTAAATTGTAACTTTTTCTGGATACTTTTCCACCACTCTTCTACTAAGTGCAAGGTTTTTCCCCTTTAAAAAGTTATTTGTGCTCTGATGACCTTATAATATCACAATGTTATAGTCTATTTTATCTGGCTGATGGATCTCACCTTTCTCATAATTCTGAATGAAGTCACTCTACAACCAAAGATCCTATGCACAATATATGCTTCAAATGGGTACTCCTTGTTATACCTTTTCCATAGATGATCCTATCTTCAAATTCAATCGTTGCCAATTAGAAACCCAACCCAAGGCTTTAAATGAGTACCCCTTGTTGCACAATGATCCTGATAACCATACTTCTGATTCACAGAATGAGAAGGATTGATCAAAATTCTTGGATTATTTCTATGTGACAAAGACATGATAATAATGTATTAATATTTGAACCTAACACTAAGAAAAATGTTTTAGTCCTATTTTATTCTTTAATCCATCTTAATAAAAGTTATCCATCAAAAAGAAAATGCTATTTTTCAAATGCTTTGGTCCTATCCAAAACATAACAAGAAACATATTTTGGTATAAATACAATTACTTCACCACATATCTTGCTAGTCTATACGTCAACATATCTAATGTGTTTATGAATATATTAAAAACAGACCTTGCTAGTCTATTAAATGAATCTATGACTTTTTGAGTCTTTCTTGTTTTTAACTAGGGTAACCTCAGACATTGTCCCATCTGAATAAAAGTCTCAGAAAAAAGACAATAGAAAAACAAGTTCAGAAATACAAACACATTTCTCCTTTAAGAAATCTCCAATTGTCATTCTATATTTTGGGGAAACACAGGTTATTTTTTCTTTTCTTTTTATTTTTTCTCTATTATTAAATTTGTCATAAAAAGAAGATGAATAATGATGGCTGCACAAAGTGGTTTGTCTCAGAAATTCTAGTATAGGAAAATCCTTTATTGAAGAAACACTCTGCTTAATGGAGATCTCCATATTAGAAGTTACCAACATGGACAATGTGTCATCCATCCCCTGAAATGGAGAAAGAGTATGCTAAAAAAAGAATGGCAGTTACACATCAAATGAAGCCTAAGTTGATGGTATTGAAACAATTCATTTCTCTCCATTTTGTTGATGACAGCTACATAGTGGAGAGGTTGTACTTTTCATGACATTTTTGTCTGTCAAAATGGTTGAATTCTGACCCGGGTCTATTATCATTTTCCCCCTGTATCATTTTTCTATGACAGAGTATGATAAATTTCAAATTTTTCCATCCCCTGTAAAGCAAAGGATTTTACCTAGAAAAACATTCATTCACAGACCTTAAAAATCAGGTGGAGAGTTAATATGAAGATGATTTAGGACAACTGGAAGATTTGATTGCCTAGCTGAACATCTCATTCTTTTGGGACTCTAGGCAAGTACAATTTGTATCACTAGTATGTGTCAGGCTCTGTTGTCTAATTAATGCTCTTGGCCTTATCTTGATGGAGGAACTTCTACTCCTTGCATATAATGGCATTCATTTGCTTGTTTCCAACCAGCCCTTTAAGAAGGCTTCCACTTGTTTCAGTTGAGCCTAAAGTCTCAATTGGTCATTCTACCAAAAAAAAAAAAGTCTCAACTGGCCCTGATTATGTCATTGGAATATAAAATTTCCTGCATTCCCACTAAAGAGAATTAAAAGTTCTTATTAACTTATGCATAACTGGTGTTTGCTCAAAGCCACTTTTGGTCATATCACATCTATTGGGTTTGGACCCAGAATTTTAGAGCTTTCAATTCTTCACTCCCTTATCAATAAATAAAACAGAGATGTTGTTGTATCTACCTCCCTTTTCTTATTAAAAAAAAAAAAAAACAGAGCATAGAATTTCATTAACATAACAAAAACAATGGCAGAACAAAAGTGACACCTAGAGAAATCGCAAAGCAAATAATTCCGATAACAGAGTAGGGAAGATCAATAACCTCATGCACTGCTTACGCAAATCTATGTACATATTGTTGGAACACCATCCAAAGGGATTAAAACAAGAACAAAAGGAATAAAAAAAGAACACCTCTACAAACAAAAACCCAGAGAGAATTCAACAATCATTATCCTGAAAATAGAAAGCAGCAAACCCAATGAAAGCATTATAAGAAGGGAAAAAAAAGAAAACAAGAGCACCTCGCCAAGGACACAGCTCTTAGTCTAACCAGTTTCAGCAAAAAAGAAAAATAAAAACAACAACAACAAGCAGTTAAAACGCCATACCTATGTCACCAGAGAACGTATCAACACCGGCTGACTAATGGTTGCCAAAAAGGGGATCTCTTTGGTTGTTCAAGGATCTAACCTCTGTGCGGCGGTGGAGGTGAAGAAAGAAGGAAGATCGGACTCAGAGAGAAGAAATCTAATTCGAGCGCCTTTCCCTAATAACGACTGGGCTGCAAATGGATCGGATATCAATTCGATTGGAATTCAAACCCGATTCGTTTACACGATATTTGGTTTAGACATCGTTCACCTTCAGTGGTTGAATGAATCAAATCTGATCGAAATATGATCTATTAAGTTATCACAGGGATCTATCAAAAGAAAAAAGTAATCACAGGGCAATCTGAGAAATGCGATGGAGTTCTGGAGTAAAGTTCTGGCACTGATTCATTGCAACAAACTAAAAAAGACAAAGAACACGGCCTAGGCTATCCAAAAGATCCAAGAAAAGTTACAAATGTTGAGTGAAGTCCTAGACTTTTCCCTGAAACAACTTGATAAAGGGAGACTTCCATCGAAAGTGGTTGTCTATCTAAGCTGTGCCTTTTAATTTGGGAAAGGTGTGTAATACATGCACTCAAAATCTCAGGTGTTTTTGCTTATAAAGGTCATCAAGTAGTCTTTTTTGGGCGTGCAGTGGGTATCTAGAACTAATAATTTCTAGAGAAATATTTATAACTCCACATGATCAACATTTGAAGCAATGTTCAACCAAGATAAAAACAACATCTACCCAAACCATAGCCAATCGATTCTTTTCCATGCAACTATCATATCATCAGATGGACTTCATTCATTAAGATAACCAAAGTCCAGAGCCAATCAAGTTGACTAAGAGGAGACCACTTCACCTCATAGCCAATCAATGCCCAGCTTTTTATGTGGTAACAGACCAGTTCAGCTTATAATGACATCTGTAAAGCACCAAAATGATTCAAATACACTATATCAATCTAAACTATTAAAGCTGAGTACATGTCAACATAGAAAGGGAAAACTTAGCAGCTTAGCTTTTAACAGCACAAAAGAGAGTTTATTGTATTTTATTTGATGCTGAGTGAAGGCTGCATAGATTGATACCATGGGTCTTAAGACCCGGGCTGCTATGTATTTTAGAAAGCCCCCTTGTACGCCAGACTAGAACCATCACAAGATAAGCACCCAAGCCCCTAGGTTATTGTTGAGGCAATGGAGGGAAACTTTTAAAGCCCCCAATACCTGAAACAAGGTGATTTTCCAGATGCTAGACTGAGTTTTTTTTTTCAGCATGAACTCTAATTACATGAGAATGAGACAAAGGACTGCAAGTCAAGGGAAGAACAAAGCTCTTACAATGTAGCCCCTGGACCAGTCCCCTTCCCCTCGCAACCAACTATAGCCTAAAGCATGGGCTAACTTTGAAGCATAAGAGAGAGAAGTTCAGCTCCAGGAGATGTTCCTTCACCCAGCTGACGAAACACAAAATACACAGCCTTAGAAATATAGCCTGCTTACATACCAATTATAAAATGCTCTTTCATCAGGGGTATGGGGCTAATATTCTAAAGGGTGCACCCTTTAGATGCTAATATTCTAAAATGCTTGTATTATCTACTATAACTCACAGAGGTATAGAGGCTATATATATCAATCTCCTTGTACTGTCTTGAGTACTTGGTAAATCAAGTACTTGGAACTTGATATCATAATAGTATGTAAATCAAGAGAAAACCAGACTAAGAAACAAGTAAGATATTATAATAGCAGTATGTAATAAAAAGTAAATGAAATCTATCAAAAAAAAAAAAAACAAACAAACAAAAGACGAAGAAAATTCAATTACAGAAATCAAAGGGAGACCCTTTCATTTCAGCTAGTAAATCCTATTTTGTAGGATGATATATTGAAACAGTATTAACAAAGATTTCAATTGCCTATAAATCTTCTTTACAGGAGATGAGAGCCACCCTGCCATTTCACTATTTCAGATAGTAATAAAAATCATTGTCTTCAGTAGTTCATGGATTCATCATACCTCAGAGCTCATGTAACTGAAAGGCACAATGCTTTTTCAATATTTGCTAAGGCGAGGTTCAAGTTTAAATAAAAAAAAAAAACAAAAAAAACAAAAGCTTAAACCAATAAGCCCAACATGTAAGAAGTTCAGTCTAAAAATACTAAGCATCAAAGTGATGAAACCAGACCGCAAGGATTAGACATGATGAAACCAAATGGAATCCACATATTGGAAGAGAAGAAAGTAAATAAAGTGAAAGAAGAAAGCCATATTCTGATCAAAACCAGAATTAGTATAGTTGCTAATCCAGAAAATTTGCATACAGAATACCCAGAAAATTAGTACAAAAGAACTGACAAAACCAGCATACAATTGCTAATCCATCCCGATACATATAGAAATTAGTATAACATTAAGCGCCTGGGCCAGGAACCCAACTTTTAGCATATCTTTTGCATTCACACCAGGAGCGTTCGAACCCTATATTTTATTCTTTTTTTTTCTTTAATCTGTTCTTTTTTTCTTTAGTCAGTTTTTGCTTGGAATCTCTTCTCTTTGTTCTTCGAATGTTGATGGGCAATGGCGAAAGAGAAAACCCAGTTTCATCTAGGAAATCAAGGGATTCGCCACTAGGGTTCCTCGGTTAGTATTTAATCATGCGCAAGATTATGCCTTCAAAATTCTTAAAAAATCCTGAAAATCTAGGGTTCTGCACAGCTGAAAATCAATTTTTAAAGATCTGCGGAAACTAGGGCCATCAGCAATTTAATGTATGCAAAGAAGTAGGGAACAAGAGCCGTCGGAGAGAACGGTTGCCGGAAAGCGAGAGGAACCTGCTTCCAGTCTTGTAGATTTCCAGAGTTCCAGAGATAAGATTCGAGTGTTTGAACAAGGATTTCAGCCTTAAACCTCGAATAGGGGTTTCAAACGTGGAGCCTTCGAAGTGTTTCAGACTTCCAAGGTTTCTGTTCAGTTTTGATCTGTTTTAAACGACAGGGTTTTGGCCTTATGATCGGTAGGGGTGCAAGTATATCGGATTTTTATTCGATCCTATTTTGTCTAATTCGGATCACCTGTTCGGAATCTTCGAATCTGATTTGATTTGGACCATTCCTATCCGATCCGATATATATATTATTTATTTATTTATAATCATATCATTTGTAATACATTTTTGCAAATTTATTATATTAATTATTTTTTATAAAAAATATTTATATATATGATGAAACTAGCTGAAAAGGAACATGTTTTTTTAATTATTATATTTTATTTTTCTATTAATAATTTATTAACTTTTTTGAGAAATTTAAGTTGGATTGGATTAGATCCAAAAATCCGATTTCTTCATCAAGTTCATATTGGAATCCATACTTATGATCAACTCTAAATAGTGTCAGATCGGGTTCAAATATACTTAATTCGAATCCAATCCAATTCATTTGCATCTCTAATGATCAAATTATTGGGAATTTGGATTAGGTCCAATTCAAACCGATAAGAACATTGATCAATTTATTTTGGATTGATCCAACCCAATAATTACAAGGGACCAATCAAATCCAATTTAATAAGATTTGAATCAGATTGGGTCCAATCCAAAATTGGTCCATTGACACCCCTAGATAGAGATATTGGTGTTCAACCCGAAAACCAACTAAGCGGGTGTTTGATTTTGTTACTGTTTTGTGAAAAAACAAAAAAAAAAAAAAAAAACGGTGCCATGTCAAATCCAACTAGGCGTGGCCGTTTCTTTTTTTTTTTTTTAAGGATTGCTATTTGGTTTACACGTTTTTTGAATAAATACCAAAAAAATGGCAATAAATCGAGATTTGAACAGTGCGGAAAAGTATTTTGTTTCTCTTTACTAACCCGCAGGTAAGGACGGCATTCTCTTTTTCGATAAGTATTTTGTTTCCTATTCTTCTTGTTTGGGTTCGAGTTCATCCAAAAATACCATAGAGGCAGTTAGATTGGGCATCAAGCACATGGTGGTACCGGGTTAAAAGAGAAATTGCCTTACCAGACAGCATAAGTTGAAAAACGTTTTGAACAAATGGTTCTAAACAGTTTAACACCAAAAAATTGGATAGACGTGTGTTGTTGGGCGTGAGCGTTTTTTTTTTACATTATTTAAAAATTAGGTTAGCAGTTCAGTAATATCTAGTTTTGGTTAATATCAATAATAATTAATATAGATTAATAATTAGTTTCAAGTAATGAAGGAAGCTTAATATTATTTTGGTATTTTTTTAGTATTGTACGTTTCTAGTCATATAGCAATGACTTTGAATTTGTGTAATTGTTTGATAGGATAATGGTGCTATATCTGTTTGTCTTTGCATAATGGTTAAAAGCTATGGATATGTTTTTTCCTCTCTTTTAGGTTTCCTTTTAAGGGATACTTTAAAATGTTCACAGTTTGTATTATGAACACTTATATTTCTTTGTACAAGGAATTGGTGCTGATTTTATTCCTGATGTTTCGAAGGTTGATTTCAGCAGTGAATTTATTCAAGTAAGGAATAATGTATTGGGGTTGCAAGGAAATTTAACACTTTTTCGGTGTTAATGAGTTGTTAAAATTACAAGGTTCTCATGAACAAAGGACTGCAAGGGAACGAATGTATTGGGGCTAAGTGATGTAATTTACTGCAATATTGTCTGTTATTGTATTCTCATATTATGTTGTTGTTAGTGGGGATTAACAATCTTATTGGTGTACCTATAATCATGTACTTTCTCTTAAACTAGAGAATAACCTCGTACTAAGTACGGGGTAACTAATGTGTGTATAATTTAGTTTGAATTTTACTATTTAGTTATCAAAAATTAAATTAAAAAAAATAATATGGGTCTTGCATTTTTGTAATTGACAATTTATTCTGACCTATTTTAATTGAAACCCACTATTAATTTATGTTTTTTTAATTTGATTTAAGATATTAAATGAGATCTTATTGGTAAACAATAACCTACTTTATTTAGTATTTAGTATTTATATAATAAATCTATTTTGAGTTATTTATTTTTAAAAGTTAAATTAGGTTGCTTCCTAAAATTTAAATCAATTTATAATTAATAAAATATTTTCTTTTTGAAAAAAATACATTTAAAAACAAGCATGGGTTTATGGTAGTCTTTTAATGGGTTCCACCATTTGTTTTTAATAGACTATGGATGAACATGTGTTAAGCTAATAAATAATTGTCTATTGGGAATGTTTAGGAGTGAAACTACCTACTTTTTGAATCATATTTCTTGAATTAATAAGATGCCACGTGTTTGAATGGTGGTAGTGGATTGTGGGATTTAGCAACAATTTCTTAAAAAATGTCATGTGTCTAGCTTTCTAGAAAAATGAGAATGCCACATGTCTAAATGGTGGGGGCTGGGTTGTACCTTGGTAATGGATTGCGGGCTTTTGCAGGAATTTCTAAAAAATTGTCACGTGTCTAGCTTTTCAGAAAATGAGAAGGCCACTTGTCTAAATGGTGGTAATAGGTTGTGGGCTTTAACAATTTCTCAGAAAATGCCACATGTCTAGATTTTCAGAAAAATGAGAAGGCCACTTGAAAGCACGAATCTGGAATCTTTCTTGACAAAAATTGTCCATACATTTAAAGATGTTCATACATGAAATAGAAGGTCAATAATGTAAAATTTAATCAATTACAACATTTATAGCATTTATTTCTCTAGGAAATAATACAACTTTTTAAGTTAGTTTTATTGATTGAAATAAAACAGACATTAATTATAAAGCAGTTCCGATCCATGCAATTGGATTTCAATAAGAATTTTCCATGTCCATATTGATTAGCACAAGGTCAAACCTTCAACCTGATGGATCTCTAATAAAAAGTGAAAACTAATAGAAGAGTACTTTGATTTATTTATTTTATTTTTTAAATATCAAAACCAAACGTAATAGCTCACCCTTTGCTTCCTTGACTCCCTTTAACCCAAACAAACATGGAAAAACACCAATATGCCAAATCAAATTTCAAGTTAATGGTAAGAAGGCAAAAAGTAGGAAAATCTTTCAACCCCTTGAGAAACAATGATGTAAAAGCTACACTTCACCTTAACAATATAGTAACCATTCAAAGGAAATTTCTTATTATTTGCAATTAGTGGGTTAAACAATGAATGTCTATTTGGTAGTGTAGTAGAGTGTTGTTGTAATCGATTCGCTTACATGGGTTGCTTTCAACGATAATAGCAATGGATTAGAAGTAGCAACCCATTGGCCTTGTATTGGAGGTTTATACGAAAATGATGTAAAACTCTAGAAAAATCTCATGTTCTGTTATGGATGATAGTTTAAATGATAAATATTTTTTTATCAAAAGAAACAACACATTTTAAGTGACTTTATTTCTAAAGGGATTTAATTATGAATCTTACTTAAACTCATAAAACAAGAAAGGTTGTTATTTGTCAACACAATAGCTATTGGCTACCAACATTTTAGGGAAGATCTATAGTGCCAGAAAGGTATAATATTGGAAGAGGTTTGACCACTCAAAAACCCTGGTTAATTTTGAGAAATGCCACTTAATTGGTTACAACTTTTATGATACCAGTTGATTGGTTACAAAAATTTCTAGTATCATAGTTGAACCACAAAGTTTTGCCATTCATCATTAAAACGGTCGAGAAGGGGTTGTTGCCATTTCAAGTTTATATCTCTTGAAAACTAACAAAAATAAATTGTTTTCATTTTAAAAACAAAATCATATATATTGACATACTTCCAAAGTGAAAATTTCTCCAATTTTTATTTGGTCATTGTAGACACAAATATAGAGTATATACACTAATATCTAGAGTATATTAATCAACTTAATTATATATATATATATATATTAATATCTAATATTTTAATTACTGAAATATTTATTAAAAAGTATGAATATCATGACAAGGTTGTCTTATGTTAGTCCCAGCTAAAACCTCATCACAAGACATTGACTTGGTGCACATTTTCTGAGATGTATCACTCCCTTGTGATCCTCCAATTAATGAATCATTGAACTTTAGAAAATAAAATGTAAATCCTAATAAATTCAAGTACTGAGATTTGTAATGAACCATAGAAAACTAGAAAAAATTGTTAATAGAAAAAAAAAGCCTTATAATTCACAACAATGTAATAAACAAATAAAATACAATAAAAAATCCTACGGAATAGTTGAATATGTATTTTCTTTCATAAGCTTGGTTGGAAAGTTTCTCCATTGCTTCTCTCATATTGCCATACATATCAAACATATCAAAGTATGCCTTTAACATAAATAACCTACACTTTGTTTTTCCTTCTTGTGATGACTATAAATTAGCGTAGTCATGATCCACCCTCAACTGATGCAATCCTCTATGAACCCTAATCCTTTTCATTATACTTAATTTGTAGTAATTACTGAGAGGCCCTTAAATGGGTTGTTAATTTTAAATAATCATAACATAAGTAAGGTCCATTACAGCATAAAATATAAACAAAAAATAAAATAAAGTAGTCTATAGGCCATTCGGCCCATCCTCTATCATCCATTTAAAATTTAATAAATGAATGTTATTTTTCTAAACCAAAAAAACAAAAGAAAAAGAAAGAACAAAAATGTTATCAAAGGTTCTTTTAAACTTAACACATGGATATTAGATCTCTTAATCTAATTTCTTATAATTAGATACATGCTTCTCTCTCTCTCTCTCTAGCATTAGTAAATACTAAGGGTGGATTCGAGCTGGGCTGAGTCGAATAACTGGCTATTCGAGCTCGATTTGCCAAAACAATGTTAGGCTTAAACTCGATTCAAACTAGAGATTTGACCTTGAATTCAACTCAGCTCAAAATCTCGCAAGTTCAACCTTGGGTCAGCTCAAGCTCGACTATGAGCCAAGCTTCCTATAAAAAATAAAAATTAAACATATAAAAAATATTTGTTATTATACATAAAAAATATATTATATGTAATAATATTATTATACATATAATAAAAATTATATGTTAGGCTCACGAGCCTCATGACCTGAGCTTCACTAGGATCAATCTTGGCTAGAAGCTCGATTAAAATTAAGCCGAATCGATCATTTCACAAGCCGAGCTCAAATAGCTTGTGAAAAGCTCGATTCATTTCCATCCCTAAATACTATGAATTGAAGCTTTCAAAAAAAGTTATGGGTTCAAAGATGTTTTGAATTTTCAATGTTTTGAATCAATATTATTTTGTTTTTAAAATGATAAATTTGGAAATACCATCACGTGCAACGCATGTGCACATTTACTAATATATATATATATAATATATTATTTTTTAGTCATATTTATTTCACTTTTTTGTTTTTTTGGCATGTATGAGTTTTTTTCTTTTTCATTGGTCTTGGATAATACTTTAGTGATTACTATGTGATGTACTAAGAGTTTTGCTCCTAATCATCTTTAATATACAATTAACACTTCATAATGGAGAACCCAAGTGGAGATATTTAAAGGAGACCTGTTATATTTAGGGGTGAACATTTGGTTTATTCGGTTAAAAACCAAACCAATAAACTAAAAATTTTAAAGCTGAAATAAAAAATGAAAACCGAATTGAAACCGAATTACAATAAAACCGAAATAATTGAACCAAAATTTTCGGTTCAGTTTTGGTTATTTCGGTTAAAAACCGAATTTAATTAATATATATATAATATTATATATTATAACCTACAATATATATATATATTATGAAATTTAATTTCATTATAATACATTATATATAATATATTAATATATAAATATATAGTATACTATATATTATATATTATATAATGAATTTTAGTTAATTCGGTTTTTTTGGTTGACCGAATTTCTAAATATGAAAACTGAAACTGAAAACCGAAATTGCTTAAAACTGAATTAACCAAACCGAATTACCTAAAAACTGAAAAAACCAATACAAGAAAACCGAAACCGAAATTTTTGGTTCGATAATTCGGTTTTAACCAAATAATGCTCAACCCTAGTTATATTATTGTTTATTTTGACCAATGACAACAATTCTAGTTTTGCCTTAATAGATTGGTCCATTATCCTTTTAGCAATTTTGTTTAAGGAAAAAGAGTTGTTCTCACCTCATAGAATGAAAACTTTGGGGTTTCACCAATTATATAGCTAAACTTTCTTCAATGTTTGTGGTTTGGTTGTATTTCTTAGTAGTGGTATGTTTGTTTGTTGTCTTCCTCGCCTCCTCACCAGGATGGCCGATGCAGGTCAAATTGCCATTTCTAAATGACATATTTTCATTTCAATTTAATCATTTCTATCATTATATTGAATTTTCAAGTATTCTAATGCATCACACGGGTCACCGCTAGTCAAAACATATAAATGAGTTTTATTATACCCTTAACCTATTATTTAAAGGGTTATGAATGTAATATCTAGTATCATTATAATATATAATATCATTAATTGGTTTATATTCAAAGTCAACTGAATATCCAATTTGAAATATCATAAATTGATTCCATTAAAAATCAGGTTTTTGAATACTGTTACAAATTTGTGAGAATTAGAGGGTATAGAAAAACCTCAACCCTTATTTCATAGGAACTGTGGTCATAAAGTGAGACCCGGGTTCATAAAGTGGTATGCTTGCCAATAAAGAGGGCTGTGTGACCACATTTCGTTCATACACTATACAATACTTTTAACATGAATTTGAGAAGATCCTGATGTATGTTATCATTTATGGGTCCAAGCTCATATTGCTCCTCTTACCCTCTCATTCTCATTCTTAGCTAGGGGTGCAACTCAAGTGGGCCAGGCTGGGTTATACCTCAACTCAGGCCCAACCCTAAGAATTAGGCCTAAAGCCCGAGTCTGAGGTCAAACCCGAAATATCCAACCCAAGCCCAGTCTACACTAAAATTTCAGGCACTCGGGTTGGGCCCGGGCCAAACTTGGATTGGTTAATCAGCCCAAAGTCCCAAACTAAAAATTAATATACATTTATGTGTATGTTAATACATGTATTGCATTTAGAAAAGAAAAAATGCAATATAATTTTCATCATAAAATTAAAAGGAAGATTGTTTCATCTAGAAAATATAAGATATACCTGGAATTTTCTTTGAATCATAAATTGAAAACTTTAATTTCAAAAGGGGGAAAAGAAAATGTAACTGGAATTTTGATAAGTTTAGTGTTAACTTCAACCATCAAATATAAAATAAAATAATTCTATTAATCTAAAGAGCCATCAAACTAAAATTTCACCCATCACTATTAGAAATTAACAATATCATGTAAACTTTGCAATACACCCATCACTATTAATCTAAAGGGCCGGACTCAGGTTACCCAAGACCTCAACCCAAGCCTAAACCAAAAAATATAAAAACTCCTTTTCAAGCCTAGGCCCAACCCAAGGCTCAAAAACTCCAACCCAACTTGTGAAAAAAATTGGGTTAGGTCAAGCTGGGTTCGGGCTAAGCCCGCCCAAATTGCACCCCCTATTCTTAATACAACCACTAGTAGATCACCCTTATTTTTTTCCTTTTTGGCCGCAATGCATCAAATCAACAATACATTAATAACTCTCCATCAAAATCGTGGCAACTGATAGCGGAACTCAAATCCCCATCTTTGTGGGACAACCTAGGGGGTGTTCTGTAGTGTGGATGAAAAATTGGTGGGTGTGGACTGCTCCACACCACACCCCGTGACAGGGACCAATCCACATCACACCACAATCCACAACTATTCTGAACTGTGGACAGATTGTTTGGACCGGACCAGTCCACACCCACGGTGGCGTTCTGGTCCATACCACACTTTTTTATTCCATGTATCTCATATATATTTTATAGGAGATCTACATAGTCGGTCATAAATGTCTAATTTTTGCATTTTATATGGTAAATAAATTGAAAAAAAAGGCATCACTATGTAGACAACAATTTCATTTTTTAAATAATTAAAAAATATTATTTTAAATATTAAAAGAATTAATATTTTAAATATTGTTTTATTGATAAAATATTAAAAAATTAATATTTAAATAATGAAAAAAAAGTTGAGAAGGAGAACCGTCGAACTTGTGCTAGAATTAACATTAAAAGATTAAATATTAAAATGTAAAATTTAAAAATTATTAAAAGATTAAATAAAATGAGAATAATTGGACCAATGTAATGCAGGTACATTACATTGAAACCTTCCCACAAACTGTCCACACTATAGTGTGGACCATCCACAAGAAAATATTGTGGACAATAAATTGGGGTGTGGACATCCCTATCAACGCTATTTTGTGGACAGAGACTGATGAAGGGCAATTTGGCCCAACCTAGTAACAGGGGGACACGTGGACGCGGCCTAACTAGTAAGATGACAGCTCACCCCGACATGCCAAGTTTGCAACAGATCGAGCTCGGATAATCAAACCACCTCGGGACGAGTTCACCTCGATGTAAGGTCGGATCTGGACCACTTCGATCCCAAGGCACTTCGGCGTTCGCCCCAGGCCGGATCTAAAGAGCGGTAGCTCAGGTAATATTAACAGACCACTACGTTGCAACCCTGAAGGTCTTGCCATCAGACTCCGGGCCTCGCGGGATCACGCCGCGTAACAGCTAGCGCTATCTCCTTCGACCGATTCAGGCGGACTCGATAAGCCCCATCAGTTATCTCCATTATCGCGGAAACGGATCTCATCGTGTCGAGGATCCCGCAACCACTCCACGGAACCCGCGAGGACTCCACTATATAAGGGCTTCACCCCCGGGGGTGCAAGGTATGCGTGATTTCCTGCTCTCAAGCTCTCTCATTTTCAAGCAATTTTAGCTCGCTAGTAGCCTACTAATTTAAGCATCGGAGCGACCTCACCGGGTTAGCATCCCAGGGTTCTCTGACATCCTTGCAAGTTCAGTCTACCGTCTGTCTAGAAGCCAAGTCACCTCCATCTTGAAGCAGCCAGATCACGCTCAATCAATTGGCGTCGTCTGTGGGATGCGCTGCTAGAAGCCTCTTTCCACCAAAAATCTCAAACTCATAATCAATGGCATCCACCAGCAACGTCGGACAGAACAGAGAAATGAATGTTTCCGGGGGGCAACCTCAGATCCCGACTGTGTGCATCGGTCAGTTTACCATACCGCTCTCCACAGGTGGGATCCCTACACTGACTGTGCCTCAAGCAACCGTGCTTGTGAACGCCCCACTTCCTCCTGTAGTGAGTGTGAATTTTGTTGAACCAACCGTGGTTCCCCCTGGAGTCGGACAGAATCAACTCGTTGACCTGGTACATTGCGTGCGGGCTATTCAAGCCCAAATGCAACAGGTCCAGCAATTTCAGCATTACCAGCAGCAGGTTTTGCACCACATCTATCAGCAGCAGTTCCCACCACTACAGCAAAATCAACAGCCAGTCCCACCTCGACATCCGGTGACACAGCAGAACAAGTCTCGCCGTCAGAACAATCGCCCTCCTCGCCGGGGAGAGACTTCCCAAATCCAAAATCCTCCCGAGAGCCAGGTCTCGTCCCGTGGCAGGAGGGAAAGGCAAGTCACTCCTCCCGCCTCGCAGCAAGTGAATAGGTCGGGAGACACTCAGCCCGCCATAGCTACTTCACCTCGGCCCTTGAAGGTTCGCTTACAGGGAACTGGTTCGGGGTTTTGGCCGTGGACTCCAGACAAGGCCCCTTTGTCCACTGCAACCAACGTCAACAGTCTAAGCCACTCCATGCCAGGACATTGCCTGACAACACAGAGGTCAGCAGCACCAATTCGGAGTCAGTCAGGAAGCAGCAAAGGCAACGTCCTAAAACACGTCGAGCAGTAGCTCCAAGCTAGCTCGCGGGACCCAGTCAGCCCAAGCACCCTAAAGATAAAGAGGAGGCGAGCTCGGAGGCCACGAAGACCGCTCCCCTCCTCTCCATGTTATCTCCTTTGTCCTTCGAGCTCTTGGCGACCTCGATGCCTAAGGACTTCAAAGTACCTCCGTTGGATAAGTATGATGGGTCATTCGACCCGAATGATCATGTAGACTCCTTCCAGTCACAGATGCACCTAGCTGGGGCTGATGAATCTTGCATGTGCATTGCCTTCTCTACGACCTTCAAAGGAGTAGCACGCACATGGTACAAGAACCTCGTGCCCAGGACGATCAAGAGTTGGGCGCAGTTCGTGCAGATGTTCACCTCGCACTTCATCACCAGCAAGAAGTGTCCGAGGTCACAAGAAAGCCTCCTCAACAAAGTTCAGAGGGAGGGGGAGTCGATTCGAAGCTACATCAAACGCTTCAACGACACTTGTTTGCAGATCCCTGACCTGGATCCCGCTATAAGACTCACAGCAGCAAAGAAGGGTATTACCCACAGGGAATTCAAGTGGCACGTAGTGGCGAACAAGCCCAAAGAAATCACCAAATTCCTCAAGCTCGCCGATCAGTTCATCGGGACCGAAGAGAAGATGAACCAGAAGACTGAAGCCCCAGCAGAGAAGAGAAAAAGGGAAGATGACAACCCGAACAACGGTGACAGCAAAAGAAGAAAAAGCAAGTCCCCAACCCGGAAAAGAAACAAGTTAGATCAGCATTCCCGAACTCCTCCGGTTGAAAGGACGAGCTACACGCCCCTCAACGCGAAGCGGGGAGAAATCCTCATGGCGATCAAGGACGCCTCTTATGTGAAATGGCCACCTCGGTTGAGGGGAGATCCCACCACTAGGAAAATAAATGTTTATTGTCATTTTCATAAAGATCACGGTCATAGCACCGAGAATTGTAGAAATCTCCGCGACGAGATAGAAGAACTCATCCGTCGCGGATACTTGAAAAATTTTGTACAAAAGGATAATAAAACCAGACAGATCGGTAGGGGGAGCAAAGGAGAGATGCTCTAGAGTCCAACAACAAACAGAATGAGCAACCACAAAGACAGCTACCCGAAGAGAAACCAATCCGCGGAGTAATCAATATGATTATTGGCAAGTCCATTGTCGCGGGATGCACCTCAATAGCAGGGAAAGCCTCGGTCGGGGAACTAGAATGTGAGGGGCAGAATCCACCGAAGTGACCTAGGCTCGAAGATCCAATATTCTTTACAGAGGTTGATGTACGCGGGGTCCAATATCCCCATGACGATGCCCTAGTCATAAAGATGAGGATCAACGACTTCGAGGTGAAGCGCGTCCTGGTTGATTCAGGCAGTTCGACTGACATCCTGTTCAAGGACGCATTCGACAAGCTCCAGCTCCAAGAAGGTGATCTCAAGCCGACAGATACACCCCTGTTAGGCTTCAGCGGAGAAGAGGTCAGACCACTAGGTCGAGTCTCAGTACCCGTAGAGGTTGGCACGTGGCCCAACATTGCGAGGTTCGAGCATACATTCCTGGTGGTTGCGACTCCCTCCTCGTACAATGCCATAGTAGGTCGGCCTATTACCTACGCACTTCGCACAATGGTTTCCACCTACTACCTGGCCATGAAGTTCCCTACGGACTACAGAGTAGGGTTAGTGCGAGGCGACCAACTTGAGTCTCGCAAGTGCTATGCCGCCGCTCTCAAGGGGAAGGCCAAGATAGCAGCTGATGTCGAGCTCGAGCGACCTGTGGAGTATCTTGAGGAGCGAGCTACACCAACTGAAGAGACGGTCCACATCCCGGTCTCGAAGGAAGATCCAGCCAGAACTCTCCAGATCGGCGAATCGATCGAGGAACCCCTCTGTTCTCAGCTGGTATGTTTTTTACTTAAAAATTTAGACATATTTGCATGGTCCGCAACAGAGATGCCCATAATAGATCCTACTATTATAACTCACAAATTGAATACTAATCCTTTAGTTAGGGCAATTAGACAGAAAAAACAAAAGCTCGCCCTGGAACGCTGGAGGATAGTCGACGAGGAGGTTGGGAAGCTCCTTGCAGCCGATTTCATCAGGGAGGTCCATTACCTGAGCTGGGTGGCTAACCCAGTTCTGGTAAAAAAGGCCAATGGTAAATGGCGCATGTGCGTCGATTATACCAACCTGAATCGAGCTTGCCCGAAGGATTGTTTCCCACTCCCTAAAATCGACCGTCTAGTGGATGCGACCTCAGGGCACGAGTTGTGGAGTTTATTGGACGCGTACTCAGGAAATAACCAGATCCGGATGGACCCTACCGATGAGAAAAAAATGGCATTCATAACCGAACTAGGATTGTACTGTTACAAGGTCATGTCCTTTGGGATAAAAAATGCCGGGCCGACCTTCCAAAGACTTGTAAACAGACTATTTGAGTCGTTGATCGGCAATAAGGTTGAATGCTATGTAGACGATATGGTCGTCAAGACTCAGTTTTCAAACTATTTAATAAATGATTTACAATGTGTTTTTGAAATTTTGCACAAATATAATATGAAATTAAACCCTAACAAGTGTGTATTCGGTGTCACCTTGGCTAAATTCCTGGGTTACATAGTCAACCGACATGGCATCAAAGCCAACCCTGAAAAAATAAAGGCCATCCTAGATATGAGGCCACCTCGTAAATTGAAGGAGGTTCAGAGGCAGAATGGTCGTACAGTCGCTTTGAGCCGCTTCATGTCCAAGTCGGCAAATCGCTACCTGCCTTTTTTCAAGGCAATTAAGAAAAGTAAGGACTTTGAGTGGACCGAAGAGTGCCAGGCCACCTTCGATGAGCTCAAAAAATACCTACCTAGCATCCCGGTTCTTACCCGACCCGAGGAGGGAGATGTTTTAAAGTTGTACCTCTCCGTGAGCGATGAGGTAGTCAGCTCGGTACTGATAAAGGAAGTAGATCAGGTCCAATGACCTATCTACTATGTCAATAAAGTTTTGCAGGACGCTGAAACAAGGTACCCGGAGATCGAGAAACTAGCGTACGCGCTAGTCATTGCAGCTCTGAAGCTTCGTCCGTACTTCCAAGCCCACACCGTCGTCGTCCTCACCAACAAACCTCTGAGGCAAATATTACTAAAGCCCGAGCTATCTGGTAGACTGACAAAGTGGGCCATCGAACTCAGCGAGTACGACATCCGGTATGAGCCTCGGACGGTGATTAAGGCCCAAGCCTTGGCCAATTTCGTTGCAGAATGCACCTTCCGCACCACAGTCCCTGAGTTGATCAAGCTCGAGCACAGAGTGGAAGCTTCAACCAGTGCGACACCAGTCCCGGTTAGAACAAGGCCGACCTGGGACGAGGAGCCCTAAATCCTCCACATCGACAGCTCATCTAATCAACAAGAAAGTGGAGCCGGCATTATTCTGTACGGTCCAAGGGTGGTGAAGCTGGAGTACGCACTTCGGTTCGAGTTCGTAGCATCCAATAACAAAGCGGAGTACGAGGCACTAATAGCCGGGCTCGCTCTAGCGAACGAGGTGCAAGCAAAACACATCGTCATCTATAGTGATTCCCACATCGTGGTCAACCAGGTCACTGGCGATATGAAGCTCGTGACCCCACCATGGTTGCTTATCTAGCCAAGGTCAGGGAAGTTCTATGCAGCTTTCAGTCATACTTCATCAAGCAGATTCCAAGGTCCGAGAACGCTGAGGCCGATGCCTTGTCCCTGTTAGCCAGCACGAGCAGCAATACCATGAGAACCGTGTATATAGAGAACCTACCTCAGCCCAGCATTCTCGGGGGGGGGGGGGGGGGGCAGAAGAGGTCGCTCCTATTGCACAAGCAGAGTTGACCCACTCGCGAGCTACCTGCTTCATGGGACCCTCCCTGTAGATTGCAATGAGGCCAGAAGGGTAGAGCGTCAGGCAGCCAAGTACATCATTGATAGACGGACGACTGTACTGGAGATCCTACACGCTCCCCTACTTGCGCTGCTTGCGACCCTCAGAGGCCGAGCTTGTTCTCCGCAACACTCATGAAGGCCTGTGTGGCGGACACTTGGGGGGGGGGGCAAGACTCTCGCCCAGAAAGCACTACGATAGGGGTACTACTGGCCTACAATGAAGGTAGACACACTCGAGCTCATTAAGAAGTGTGATAAATGTCAAAGGCACGCCAACATCCACCACCAACCTGCTACCGACCTGAAGTATCTCACTAGCCCATGGCCCTTCGCACAGTGGGGAATCGACATTCTTGGCCCATTCTCGCTAGTGACAGGATATAGGAGATTCCTGGTAGTAGCAGTGGATTACTTCACGAAGTGGGGGGAGGCGGAACCCCTAACAACAATCACAACCCGCAGCATACAAAACTTCTTTTGGAGGAATATAGTATGTCGCTTCAGGCTACCTCGGGTGCTTATCTCTGACAACGGTAAGCAGTTCAAAGATATCAAGTTCCAGAATTGGTGCGCCGAGATGGGGATACAGCAAAACTTCACTTCGGTGGCACACCCTCAGGAAAACGGGCAGGCGGAAGTCACGAACAAAGCTATATTCCGTGGACTAAAGGCCCACTTAGACTGAGCTAAGGGACTATGGGTAGACGAGCTGCCCAGTGTACTATGGGCTTATCGAACCACCGTTAAGACTGCCACATGTGAAACCCCTTTCAACCTCACCTATGGCACGAAAGCGGTAATCCCAGCCGAGATCGAGGTACCTACGTTACGCCTGGAGGTATACGACGAAGAAGCAAACGATGACGAGCTCCGTACCAACCTCGACCTGGTGGAAGAGGTACGAGACCTAGCGTACATTCGGACTGTAGCCTACCAACAAAGGGTGGCTCGGTACTATAACGCATGGGTCAAGAAACGGCACTTCCGTGTCGACGACCTGGTCCTTAGAAAAGTCATGGTACCTGAGCCCGGTGTTGGTAAGCTTGGACCGAACTAGGAAGGCCCCTACCGAGTAAGACGGGTACTCGGGGAAGGTACATATGAGCTCAAAACCTTAGAAGGAAAACAAGTACTTCGAGCGTGGAACATTGACAACCTAAGGCGATACTACCTGTGATTGCCGAACTGGAGAGAGGACTACCAGTCACTCCCAGAAGTCCAAGGACTAAAGTGCCGAGCTGACAAAAGACTTCGGCACTACGATAAGTCCCAGTTGCCTCTTCGGCATGGGCATACAAGACCCAGTCGCCTCTTCGGCATGGGCAAAACCAAGGGTAAGGAGAGCAAACTGTGAGTCGCTCCCAAAGCCTAAGGGTTAAGGTGTCGAGATAACAAAAGACATCGGCACCTCATAAGTCCCAGTCGCCTCTCTGGCATGGGCGAACTAGTCCCAATCGCCTCCTCGGCATGGGCATATAAGCCCTAGTCGCCTCTTCGGCATAGGCAAAGTACCTCTAATGCTTAAGGCATAGACAACTCAGGTGTGAGCCCTACGATGTCTAGCCCACTTCGGCATATAACAAGAGGTTGGGCCCGTTAAGGACAACCGACATTTAAATGAGTAGCCCGTGCGCGGATAGGTCGGGTATATACCCTGCAATGTCGCCCACCTCGACGTACATTACGTTGCCCCTACTAATAGTCCTAGTAGACATTTCGGGGTGACAAACACTTAGAAAAATTTTTACTTTGGTTATCCTTACTTGTTGTCCACCTCGGTAGCTCGACAATCTAGGGTAACCTATACACCTACTCCTACCCCTGTCTGGTTTAGATCGCCAGATCGGGAGTCATTTACACTTTGAATATTTTTGCACAAGGATTACTCAAAAAAGTTCGTATTTCATTGATGGAAAGATTTTAAGTACAAAGATCTCATTTAACCCGAGCTCGGTGGCCTCGGGGTGTACATCCAAATAGTAAAAAGAAGAAAAAAGTCAGGATCATGCATGCGGACTGCCAGGCAGATCGGTCTCCATACGCTCCTCCGCATCCTCTTGACCTGATGGGCCCACCTCTAGGACTTCGTCGTCGCTCTCTTCTTCAGATGAGCCGGGCTCTTCGTTCGCCGCCTCCGCCACCTCGGGAGTAAGGTCAGAATAGAGACGACTTTGAGGTCAAGATCGGGGAATTTCTGCCGCATTAGGTACTTGCACAGCTTGAAGATAGAACGATAGGAGCTCGATCCATATTCGACCTGGAGATCATGGAACTCCGAGGATTCCTTCAAGCAGTCAATGACGTGGTTTCTTTCTTCAGCTCGCACCTCTTGGATGGCGGTCTCGAAGATCTCAGTCCGCTCTTGGATCATTGCTTCAAGGTTCTCGACCTCTCGTTGAAGCTTCGCTTTCTCCTCGGTCATCGCTGAGATCAACTCCTGTTATTTCACCTTCTCCGAGGTCAAGGCCATGACCAGCTCCTGTTGCTTCACCTTCTCCTCGATCATGGCCATGATCAGCTCCTGCTGGCTCTGAACTCCCTTCTTGGCCCGAAGAACCTCACCCCGAGTTATGTCTAGCTCGCGGTAAAGTTTTCACACCTTTTCCTCAGCTTCCTGAGCTCTCTTCAGGCAAATCTCGGATTGATAGACCAATGAATGAATGGTGAAGTTCACCTAGCAAAGAAAACCGAGGTAAGTACGTTTGAAAATTTGAGAAGGAAATAAAATGAAAAGTAAGATACTTACCACCATGCAGTAGTTGGCAGCCCGACCTCTGAGCTAGCTTGTAGGCATATCAGCCCATTCCGTGACCACAGCAGGAAAAACGACACCCTTGCTCTTGAGTAGTCCGAGCCGAGGCGTCATTATGCTTTCCTTGGGAGACTTAGGCTTCGGCGCGGAAGTGCTCTCCGGTTCATGAGGCTGAAGGTCTTCCTCCTGGTCCTCGTCCAAGTCCACTGCAATGGGTTGAGGGCAGACCTCCTCCTCAAGGAGTTCATGAGGGTGGACCTCCTCCTCGGGGAGCTCAGCAGAGATCGGCTCCAGAGCAAGGACTTCGGATGGAGAGGGAGCAGAAGAATCGGCCTCCCGGCGAGATTTCTTCGAAGCCTTCCTCTTCTTCCCTCTTTGAAAGCTCTTAAGAAGGTCCTTAGCATCGACCTCTGGCATGGTAACTGCAAGAGTAAGAAGAAGGGTTAATCGCAAACTAAAGAAAACCTTAAAATAAAAACCGAGGTGGAGACCTACCAGGAGGGCTCAGCCCAACTTGCACAAGCTTCTCCTTGGCCAAGAAATTCTTCATCTCCAGGCTAAGGTCCCTCCAAGAGTTGATAACTGCCCTAGTCTCTGCATCTAAACTCACCCCGGGATCCTTGATAGCCACCCTCCAATGAGTTGGAAAAGACCACCCCTCAGGATTTCGGACAAGGAAGTATCTCCTCTTTCAGGCCGGAATCTTGTCCGAGCAGCCAAACAGGATTTTAAACCCAGGCCGAGGAGAGATGTAGTAAGTTTGTTTGACGTCCCCGCGCAGACAAGCGGAATTCTTTTTGATAGAACATATCGAACTAAAGACGTTTAGGGACAGAGGTCGGCTATACTCATGGAACAGGGAGATGGTGCCTACTATGTTCCAGATACAGTGAGCTGCTCCTCAAAAACCGCGAGCTCGTAAGGGTCGTGATCCCAAGGATACTGACCTAGAGGAACACTGAAAACTAAGCTATCGGGAAGACGATAGCGGGCTACTAAGTACATTAACCTATCCGAGGTCAAGGTAGAAGGACCAAAGTCGTCCGGATCCAGACCCCGGGAAGAAGATGGGATCTCCGTTCTAGAGGTCGGTCCATCCTCCCAAGCCTCGAGCTCGCCAGGCCGAGATGGCCCAACTTCAGACATAGAAGCTCCCTCTAAAGCCGAAGAGGGGAGTCGTCCAGCGATGAGCTGGCCTCCCCAGCAGGGCCTAGGGAATGCACCTTGGCGCCCCCGACCTCACTAGAATCACCTAAGAGCCTATCTATTCTAGAACTAGACATGATTAAAATAAAAAAACAAAGGAGAACAAGCAAAGGAAAACACAAACTCACCAAAAGAAGGACGACCTCGAAATACAAAGGGAGAGCGAGCTAAAAGACTCTGACGCGACATCGGGAGAGCTCAATCACAAAATTTATGGCAAAAAAGAGAGGTCCCTCGACCCCCTATTTATAGTTCACCGCAAGGCGATTAACGGCTGAGATCTGCTCGATCCAACGACTTTCATGAAAACCGGTTGCATGACGCTCGAGGACGAAATCGGTTGAGCGCGTTTTTGACGTTCACAGAGTCCATAAACAACGTGACGTCCGCACGTACACCAAATGCGATCTAGGCTACGGCTAGTTAAATCGGAGGTTCGAACAAGTCCGACCGGCTGATCCGCTCGGCAGATCGCCTAAACCTTGTGCCAAATACACCTGGACTCGTCATGAACTCCCCGCACTGGGTCGGGACCCCCGGCTCGGGGAGTGGGGGCAGTTGATGAAGGGCGATTTGGCCCGACCTAGTAACAGGGGGACACGTGGACGCGGCCTAACTAGTAAGATGACAGCTCACCCTGACATGCCAAATTCGCAGCAGATCAAGCTCGGATAATCAAACCACCTCGGGATGAGTTCACCTCGATGTAAGGTCAGATCACACTTCGATCCCAAGGCACTTCGGCGTTCGCCCCAGGCCGGATCTAAAGAGCGGTAGCTCGGGTAATATTAACAGACCACTACGTGGCAACCCCGAAGGTCTTGCCATCAGACTTCGGGCCTCGTGGGATCACGCTACGTAACAGCTAGTGTTATCTCCTCTGACCGGTTCGGGCGAACTCGATAAGCCCCATCAGTTGACTTGATCAATCACCCATTGACCTAGGTGATTAAACCATCGGTCCGTTCAACCAATTCAATGATTTTGACCTTTTATTTTAATTAATTATTATTTTTTAAAATTTTAATTTTTTTTAATTAAAACAGACCATTCATTCAAACCGAAGGATTAAACTCTACCCAAAAACTGATAGTCAGAATGGTACCGGTTCCGAATCAGCTTTTTAAAACATGATTTTTATGATAAACAAATAAATAAATGAACATAATGCCAGTAGATGAAGCACATGCCTACTCATAAATGTATTGTGATAATACAGAAACATTAAACTTTCAAGCACCAGATTTTCTTTAATGGGGATAGAAAAATTTCCATAAATCTAACAATATGATGTGACTTCATCGTCAGCATTATTGGTGAGCATTTACTTCTCCAACCGTTTCTGATAGAAATTGGTAAAGGAAGCATTTAAGTCTTCCAACAATATTCAATACACATTAGGTGTTACGGCATTAAAATGAATAATTATATTACTACATGTATTATGTATAGCAGATTAATTTATCATTCTATTTCGATTAAATTTTTTTTCTCTATATAACCAGAATGAAAGTAGCATAAAATATTGTATTTATTTTGATGAAGGTCCAAAGTATTCAGTGGATATTTTGAACACCGCATATTATATAATAATAGAACGAATGAAGTTATTCAAATCTAATGAAATCTGTTGCAAATTAATATCTCTCTGCCTTTCGACTCGTTTAATTTTGTGAAGGGCTATTAGCTAGCGTGTTTGGACTTTGGACCTGGATGTATATGATCATGTGGGTCTGATTTAACTGAGTTCACATCTCTGCCCCATAATGCCCCACAGTACATTCCGACTTTATATTGAGAATATCTTTTGATCTCTCATATTTATCATTGGGAGATGTTCAACATTGTAGGGTGCCTCCCTGTGGGGCTTAAATGTGAATTTGATTTAACTTGCCTCCTATAAAAATATATTCATAAAATAGAATTATATTTAAATAAAAAAAAAAAACTTGATTAGTATCTTGTACATTGGGCTTAGGCCCTCATCGATAACGCTGAACGCTTACCTCTTATCACTCACCGTACGCGTTCAGCGATTAAAGGCCCGTTCGATAACACTTATAGTTGAAAGTTACAGGGCATTAAATACAGTATACAGTTATTCGCTGACCATTTCACGATTTTGCCCTTCTAACTTTAAAAGTGAATGAACGTTGGACCTATAATTAATAATTAATAATCATTAATAATAACGTTATATTTAAAAATTAATCATATTAGAATCAAGTAATAAAAAATAATAATACATTACTTAAATAAAAACAATAATACTAATAATTAATTCATAATAATATTAAAATTAATTAATATAAATATTAGTAATCTATATTCAATAATAAATAATTAAAAATAATAATGTTAATTAATTATTGAATAATCAATTCAAAATAATTCCCAAAAGTAATATTAGGATTAATTCATTAATGATTTTTCATTTAATCATTGTTGTTAATTAATATTATTAATAATTAATAATACTATTATACAGTTATTAATAATTAGTAAATCATAATTATTAATAGTGAAAAACAATTACTAAAAATATTACTTAATATTAATTGTTTTAAATATAAATTAATAATAATCAATTATTCATTAATTGTTAATTTGTAAGTATTTAATTATAGTTAGAATAATTTATTAATAAAAATAATTAAGTAATGAATTAATTAACAACAATAATACTATTAATCAATTAACAATTAATTAATAATTAATACTTAACATTGATTAATTAGTATTAATCATTAATGAGTAATGAATTATTAAGTAATACCTAGTAGTTAATTAATCATAATATTAACATTCGTTAAAAGTAATATGAATAATACTAATCATTGATCTTAATTATTAATACTATAAATAATATTAATTATTAAGAATTGATAATATTAGTAATCAATGATGATGATGATGATGATGATGATGATGATGATGGTGATGATGATGATAATAATAATAATAATAATAATAATAATAATAATAATAATAATAATAATAATAATAATAATAATCATAATAATCATAATATGTAATTAATGATAACTACTTAAGAATAATATTATTAATAACACATAATAACAATATTAATATCAATTCAGTAATGACTAATTAGTACTTAATATTATTAACAATTAATAATCAATAATATTATATAGTATTATATAGTTTTTAATAATATTAATAATTAGTAATGCATAAATTAAAAATAATTGAAATTAATAAATAAAAATAATAATTTAATAAGTATAATTAAAATAATTAATTAATTAAGTAATAACAATGATACAAATATTTACTTAACAATGATTTAATAATTCATAACAAATTGAATATGAATTAATAATAATTAATTATTAATTACTAATTAGTAGTAGTTAGCAATAATAATAATTGTTAATTACGAATAATAGTAATAATAATGAATTAATAGGATTAATTATTAATGAATTAGTAATTTTTAATTATTAATTAGTGATAATAATAATTGATATTAATTCTTATTATTAATTAATAGTAATTAAAAATACTAATAATTAGTAATAGTAGTAATTATTAATAATATTAATTAATAATTATTAGTGTATTTAATTACTATTAATTAATAATAATTACTATTATCACTAATTATTACTAATTAATAATTAATTATTACTAATTAATAATTAATTATTACTAATTCATTAATTGTTAATAATTAGTAATAATAATGAAATAATAATAATAATTAATTATCAATTAGTGGCAATGAATTATTAATACTAATTATTACTGATTAATAATAATAATCATTATTAATTATTAATTATTAAAAATTAGTAGTGATAATTATTTAATAATAATAATTAATTATTAAATGAATTACAAAAAATTATTAATATTTAATAATTAATAATTATTATTTGTTAATTAATTATTAACTTATATATTAATTATTAATTAGCAATAATTATTAATCATTACCCTATTTTTTAATATTATTTTTCATTGAATTACATAAAAAACAAAAAGTTCTTAGATATAGGATTAAAGTGGACATTTGACAAATTTCAGAGTTCAGAACAACATTCTTTGTATTCAAAGTTTAGAGGAAAGAAAAGTTCACCAATACCAATATACCTCTTAATATAATTATTGCACTTTCATATGTCAAACTTCAGAGCAAACGAACAGGCCCTTAGTGTCACTTTGGTCCCCGAACTTTAAAATGCGATAATACAATATTGGAAGTTTTAAAATGTACCAATTTAGTACCTATCATTAACTAGCTGTTAAGTGGCATTTAAAAAGACACAAATACCTTTTGAGTGTCATCTAATTTTATTTGATATGATCCCAACTTTTTTGAATAGAAGAAGTAAATATTTGGAACTGTTCATTTTTTATCAATATTTGGATTGTTTATAAATAAAGTTAAATGACACTCAAAAGTCATTTATGTCTTTTCAAATACCACTTACTAATGGGGAATTTTCTCTTAAGAAATAAAATTTTAATATTTTATTTATACCCTAATTTTAACCAACAGGTGTGTCAGATTTTTTAGAAGCCAATTGGGTACATGGCTTAAATATGCCCATTATTCCATACAATTCAATTCAATAGTGTGGAGCAAAAAGTGTCATTGTCTTTATTGAAGCAAAACCGCGATTGTGATAGCGGTGGGATGAAAGTAATTAATATTGAAGAGATTGGGTTTAATTTAACTTTGCAAAATCTAGGGGCCTAAACAAGCGAAGCTCAAGAGCTCGTGAAATCCATAAAAGAGGAGAGGCGGCGAAGACATCACGAATAGATACTAGAGAGCAAGCAAGCAAGGCTAAAACACAGAAACGAGAGACCATAAACATGACGGTAGCAGAGTTTGGGCTGGGAGAGAGATTGGGGGAACTCAGGCGGACATTCCAAAGCGGGACGACAAGAAGCTTAGCTTGGAGGAAAGCTCAGCTGCAGGCGCTCCTCAATCTCGTACGCGACAATGAAGAACAAATCTTTCAGGTCGTCCATGAAGATCTTGGCAAGCACCCTGTCGAAGCTTTTCGTGACGAAGTAAGTCAATTTTTTTTTTTTTAAACTTAAAGAAACTGAGAGTTTTATCTTGATTCAGATTTCTTAATTTGCTGCAACTCATGATGAATACTTACATCCAACTGGCTAGTTGCTGCTTCCCCAAGTCCTCCAAGTCCTAACTAACCAACCAAAGCTTTATCAGCCAACTGATCAACTGGCTGCTGCTTACATCGCTGGGGCATTCTGATCTCTGATACTTAATTCCACTCAGAAGTCTAATAACCCAAATTCCCCACCAAATACTCCCTTGTAAGGCAGGTGCTTCAGCTATCAGGCACCGTGTTTCCTTTCCCTTTTAAAGCGCTACCCAGAACCCCCACCCAAACAATTTGAGAATTTATTCATTTTCTTTCATTTGTATTATCTACCCTCTGATCCATTAGATGGGCCCAGCCCCAACCCAATCTAACGGGCGGGTGGAACATATGAAAATACAAGGTGGGCTATGTCCAGTCTACGGATGTTTAGAAGGTCCCAATCTCTCCTAAGAGAATGTAATCCCCTGGGGAAGGGGTAATCATGGCCAGGCCGGGGCGGGTTTAGCATCAATGATAAAGGCTTTAACTTAATTAAGCCCAGGCCCGGCCCAGCACACCCCTTGGGCCTAATGAGAAATGAGTTAGGCCTATGATGTCTAATAATAAAAATTTGATTATTTATTTTTTTAATTAAATAACATGTGATACATACAAAAAATGTGACACAAGCCCAAGTTAAATTGGGAATGGCTAAATTTTGGGTCTACATATAAAAAAAAAAAAGCATGGGTCTCATTTAATTCCTATAGTTGGTTTGGCGTGGTTTACTTATACTTGCCTTCATTCTCATTCTTGAGCAATATGCGACTTGGAACAACATTAAATAGTAAATATTACCATTGAATGTTTTTCTAAGTCTCACATTGCTTAGGCAATGAAAATGAAGACCTTGCCCTCATCTATATAAGGCCTTGTTTAAGTGAACAATTTGCATCTCAAGTATTCATACATGTGTGGATATGTGTCAATTTATTAATATTTATTTATTCTTTATATTTATACGTTCAAACTTAATTTTTATATTATATATTAGATAATAAACATTTAATATAAAATAAAATGTATTTGTATATATATATATAACATATAAATATAAAATATACTATAATATTATTATATATAATATATATTATATTATATATTACAGGTTGACCAGTCTAGGCCGGGCTTGAAGTGTTAGGCCCAAATCCGGCCCAGAATTTTCCGGGCTTAACACAAAAACCTAGGCATAGGCCCAAAAATTTGTGGGCCGGGCCGAGCCAAGAATGGTCACCCCTACCCCTGTGTGAAGTGTGATACAACTTTTTTCTTCCACGCCGTAAACTGTATGCACCAAAAGCATGGACCCCGGTTCATACTTAATAAATTCGAATTTTGGTTCAGTAATTAACCCATGCCATGAATGATGAGAGTCCTAGAAACAAAGTCGTATACACCGGATTAGGCAATAAGCATGGACCCTATGTGGGATTTATCCCGTCCTGTTATACTGTCAAAAAGAGTTATATGTAAATATTGCTTAATGATGTGGTGTTGTACTGTTTATGAAAAGAGGATTCAGGCATTGATTCATACCGAAAATAAAGAAAAAAATTAGGCAATAAGCATTAAACACTTGTGAAGAGAGTCAACATTCCATTGTTCCATACGCAAATGGTGTCGGCTAGCGCGGTTTACATAGACACAAGCCATACAGTCACAAAGCACGAGAATTGATCGATCATAAAAGGGAAAAATAAGATAACCAAAGTCTTCGCAAATGCAAATATTAGAGTGCAAAATCTTATATTTTGTATTATTTTGTATGTATTTATATTGTATATATTTGAATTTGTACTGCTTTGAAACTGAACCTCATCAAAATTGATTTGCATCTCATCTTTGGGTACCAATCCAAAGTAAAAAATAAAAATAAAAAGTTGTCGTTGACCTGGTTTTTGTTTATAGGTCGGAGTCATATTAAAATCACTGACCCTCAACCTGAATTGCTTGGAGAAATGGGCTTCACCCAAAAAGGTAAGATTTTTCATTGGTTATTCATATTCACAATTCCACATCCCTTTTTCTTTTATTTACATTTCATTAAATATAAATTGTCAAATTATCCACATCTATTCTTTCAGAGGGTGTTGGACAATATGATTCAAGGTTTTTAAAACCGATCCGGAAATAGAATCGGTCAGGGGTTTGTTTTTCAGTTCGGTGGTTCAACCGCCTGGGTTGAATGTTTGACCCGTGATGTCATAAATCAATTAAAAATAAAAAAAATGTTTAAAATAATAATAAATAGCATAAATTAAATAAAGTACAGAACACATAGAAAATACAAAAAAAATACAGGAAAAACACAAAATTTTCAAAAAAATACAGAAAAAAACATAAATTAGGATGTTCATAATATACAAAAAAGTAATAATCAAGAAGTAATTAATTTAAGCAAATAAACATCATTTGATTAACTAATCAAAAATAAAAAAAGGGATTTTATCATTCTTCATTTCTTTGACATCATCATTCTTTGACATAGCAAATAAGCAATGTAATCTTACTTCAACAAATCTGTACATGAATCAAGAAGCAATTAATTTAAGCAAATAAGTATCATTTGATTAATTAATTGAAAATAAAAGGGATTTTATCATTCATAAATATTATCATTATCATCATTCTTTTACATACCAAATAAGCAAGGAATTGAAAAAAAAAAATTAATGAAGCAAGATTAATTAAGCAAATGTGAATCTGACTCTCTATAACTAATTAAGCAAAAAAATAATTAATTAAGCAAAGAGTACTAGAATAGAGAATCTCTGTAAAATAGTATGGTATCCCAAAAATTTTAGATGAATGCATACGAATTCAAAAGAAAAAACATGTTGGGATCACAAAAATATCAATAGGAATTCAAAAGGAAAAACATAAATCATAAAAAAAGCCAGATTCCATAAGCAAAAACATGAAAACAATCAAATGGTATGATGAAAACGGTGTTGGGCTCACAAAAATCGCCGCCGGTGGATTTTACTTTGGTTGCCGGTGATTGCCGCTGCAAATTCTGGACGCCACTGCAATGTAAAAAGCAGAAACCACCTAGTCACCTACAGCCGCTGCAAAACTGCTGTAGATGAAGCCTCACCGCTGTTGCCGGTCACCGTAGGTCGTCGGGGTACGAGGGCTGAGAGTTGGGAAGGATTAAAGTTAGAATGAAAATGAATTGGGGTCGGGGACACGGGAGTCTTTTTTTGTTTTTATTGTTTTTTTAAATCAGCAAACTTCAAAATTATAAACCTGTGAACCGTTGCCCGGGTCGAACAAATTAACAGTTCAACCGCCTGGGTCAGCAGTTCTCTGACTTTTTCAACGGTTTTGGTGAATTAGTGTTTTACAGTATAACCAGGACTGGGGGCCTGAACGATTACCAGTTTTTCCGATCCATCTCGGTTTTGAAAACCATGATATGGTTGGTTTTGTTTTTGATAACAAATCAATTCTTACATGAGAAAAAAATCACATTGGATTTCCAACCCACTACTCTCTACCCGCCTTAAATTGCAGCCACACGTAATGAATTGTGATCTGTGTGGCTGCAATTCACGGTGAGTAGAGTGTGGATAGAAAAAGTTAATAAGAAATCTGGGTTCAGCAAAAACAGTACAATTTTTCTGATGTGGCATAAAACACAAAAAACAACCATGTTGTTGAACATCCCATGAGAATACAATCATTTTACTTTAGGAACTATTCTCTACCTGGGTAACTGATACCGAAGAAAATAAACTTTCTCTAGTCCCCAAATAAATCTGAAAAAAAAAAACATAGGATTTTTGGTCAATGGGAACCAAAATTCCATTGACCAACTTTCCCCCTCTTAAAATCTGAAAAAAGAACGCCCCCTAAATAATAATTCAGTCTATTATTCACCAAATATCCAGTTATTTTTTTGTATGTGGGAAGGGTATGATACTAGAAGGGCTTTGACCGATCAACCTCTATTGGAGTTTTTGATGAATACAACTTGTTTTTTTTTTTCTTTTACTTTTTTTTGAAAGCCCCCAAGGGCAATTGCATTTAATTAAGGGAGAATAACTGATAACCCAGGGTCAGAATTTGTAAGCTCAAAATACATTTGGAGTAGATGCCAGCTCGAAATTGACGTCAATTCAAGGCGGTGGATATAAGTACATAAAGTATGGTTTTTGGACCTTTATAACTTTACAGTAAGAATCAGAAATCTGCATTAGGCCTGTCATTACTTTTCGTTTAACTAATCTTGGAATTTGCATCTGTGCAATAATAACACACAAAAAATCCGGACAAGATGATCAATACCTGATCGGCTGATCCCACAACAAGCTAAAAGCAAATTTAGTAATTTTATGAGTTGTTACATTAATAGGTGTAATAATTTTAAAGCCTGACATCATCAATTTTGCATTGGGTTTATTAACATGGAGAAATTTGCAGAGGTCAAGGTATCGAGAGATTAAATGCATTTAATATAAAACATAAAGGAAGTTTGAGTAGTTTACTCTTCTACATAATCATCTTTTTCTAACATGGTTTTAAAAAACGATCCGGAAATGGAACTATTTTGGCCTGTTCTGGTTTGAATGGATGGCCCATTTTGACAAAAAATTAAAAATAAAAAATGGCCAAAAACCGTTGAATGGGTTGATAGTTTGATCGCCCGAGTTAATTAGTTGTTAACTTTTTCAATTATTTTTTATCAGAAATTGGTTTTAGGATAAAATGAAACTGGTTGCCTGGATGGCTCCCATGCCAAACGGTCCGACCGTCCAAGTCAATGGTGATTCAAAAACCATGCTTTCCAAAATCACACTTAAAACTCTCAATTAAACTAATGTGACCTATATTACTGTTGAAGCCACTGCTAATTTCCTAATGGGAATTTGTGTAAATTGGCAGAGCCCACTACCCTTGGCTTTCTTCCCTGCAACTGCTGAATTGCTGCCTGAACCTTTAGGCGTTGTTCTCATATTCTCTTGTTGGAACTTCCCTATATGTGAGTTTTTCCTTTTGGTTTTTTATTTGATAATATTTCCTTTTGTTTTTATTACAATTCAGTTAGATATATGATGTTAATAAAATATTAATTTAGGTGACATTTGACAAGTCTTTTTATGTGATCTCCTATGTTTTGACAAATTTAAAAGACTGAAAATTGGTCTTTTTTCATTTGGTAATCAAAAGCTAATAAGACTAGAAGACACATGCACAAAGGGACCCAAAAAAATTGAAAACACTGAATTTCAGTTAACTTCAAATGAAGCTTTTTTATCTATATAATAAATAATCTCTAAATGCATTTTTAAAATCCCGTAGACCAAGCCACTTGCCAAACGATCTTTATCTTCAAAGACAAGGCCCAAAAACCCAATATATCTTTTGATCATTTGTTCTGCAAAAAGATCTTTCTAAAAAAAAAAAACTTTTCTAACGGCACCTTATACAAGGTCCATGATCTATCTCATGGTAGGCTATAACCAAAATAATCAGTTGAAGATTGATGGAGATGTCCATGTTTTGGCATGAAGCAAAAAACATAGTCTCCTGCAACCAACCATGCGCAGCACTTCCATGGTTGTTTGAGTACTCCTGCTACAATTTTATGATCTCTTCAAAATACTCTTCCCAGCTAATGAGATTTCTGATTGCAGCACTGGCATTGGAACCATTGATTGGAGCCATATCTGCAGGGAATGCAGCACTTATTAAACCTTCAGAGATGGCTCCTGCGTGCTCTTCCTTTCTTGCCCGTGTCATTCCACGCTACCTGGACAATAAAGCGATAAAAGTTATTGAAGGTGGACCTGAAACTGGGGCAAAACTCTTAGAAGAGAAATGGGACAAGATATTCTTCACCGGTATCAATTACTACTTCATCTTTTACATTTCATAGTAGCTATTAATTTAAGCACCCTCAATTTTTAGTAGAGAATCTCCTCTTAGCCCAGTTCTTTTTTTTTTTTTTTTGGGATTTTGAGAGGGGGAAAAGTTGGTCAATGAGATTTTGTTTTTTATTGACCAAGATATCCATGTTCTTTTTCTCCAGATTTATGTGAGGTTCACAGAATTCTCAGATGGATAAATAATTTTCTCACTTGGAAAGTTGTCAACACTTAGATGGGAGTTGGGACATAATTGTTCCTTTTAATAATGATTTTTTTATGACTAAAATGGTCATTTTCTTATTTACATAGGAATTAAAAGAACATGGGTTTATACACTTACCTGGGTAATGATAAATGCATTTACCCGGATAAATAACTTCCCAAAAAGCCAAGAGAGCCTAAGAGTAAAGTCCCAACAGGTCAAAGTTCAATTTGACCCGACTCAAATATATGGAGCAAATCATAGTAAACACCTTGATTTAATTGAAAGCTAACATTTGCAAGAAAGATTATTTTGGTACTTTTTGTAATGATACCACCATTTTTTACCTTTTTTTAATCTATGTGGTGTCTAACTGGCTTGAATATATAATAGTGTATATACACATATAATTAATCCAATATCATTTTAAAGATTTTAAAAGTATAAAGTTTCATGAAAAAAAGCACTCACATTCTCACAGTACCAAACACCCTCTTCAACCCAAACATGACACAGTCAGGCTTAAACGAAACCTAATTAAAGCAGACCCCAACCCCATGAAAGTCCTTGCCTGTTTCTTAGCTTTCCATGAAACTGGGCTGAAATTGAGGTAAATGCAATAGCCTGATATCGATCATCGAGTGGTGGGGGCAAGAAGCCCAATCTGAATCAGTGTAAGCCCGTAGTTGTAGATCTGAGTTGGCGGGAAGAAGAATGTCGATACTTGGTGATGATTTAAGGTACCGTACCACTCGGACTGCAGCATTCCAATGAGAGGTGCAAGGACGAGAGAAACTGACTAAGGGTGTTAACAGAGTAGACAAGGTCCGACCGAGTAATAGTGAGGTAAAGGAGGCGGCCAATGAGACGCCAATATGGAGATGGGTCAGTCAAAGGTTTGCCATCATCAGGAGAGAGCCTCAGATTTTGTTCCATCGGGGGAGAGCTTGGTTTTGACTTTTGAATCGAGAGCATCCATGTCAGTAAGTATATCAAGAGAATATTTACGCAGTCATAGAAATATATCAACGCCGGAGCGGGAGACCTCGATGCCCATTAAGATATTTTAAACGATCAAGATCTTTTTAAGGGTTTTTTTTTCGGATTTAAAGGGAAAGGTTGGTCAATAAGATTTTGGTTCCAAGTGATTAAGAATTTCATGTTCTTGGATCAGGAAAAGTTTAATTTTGTGGGTACCACTTACCCATCTATTAAGTGGATCAGGGAAAGTTGCAACACTTGAATGGGATAAAAATGCCTCTTTTAATAATAGATTTTTATGACTGAAATGGTCACATTATTTACATGAAAAATAAAATAACATGAATAAATGCACTTGCCCGAATAAGTGTTTACAGATAACTGCATATTTAATCAGATAAATAAATTAGGGAAAAGTGAACAGGCCTAATTGAAATTGGTTGCGAAAAGAACTTCTTCAACGATTGAATGGCCTGATCATCGCTGCCTGCAATTACAGTGTCATCCACATATACGAGAACGGTAGTAAATGAGGAACCATGCACTGTGGTAAAAAGTGAGTAATCAACTGCTCTTGGTAGGCTGTGGTTTTGAAGGCACCACAGGTACACGAGGCCGGTGTGATGAGCATTGACAATTCATCCCAGAGAGACTCCAGTTTGCTGTAGTACGTGGTAACACAATCAGTCCGTTGGTGAAGCATTGCAATTGTCCTCCGCAGCTGATAAATCCGAGGTCCATTTGGAAGGTGAGAAACGATCCTCGAGATCTTTCCGACAAACTTCGGCTGCTGAAGTGGCGTATAAAACGCTTGGTGCCAAATCACAGTGCAGGGAATTTAGCAACCCAAGATAACACCATATTGTCAACTCGTTTGCAGGCAGGAAAGACTGGATCTGTAGAGGACGGTTGCTTTATAGTCCCATCTACAAAATCCTAACTTATTTTTGGCAGATAAGGGCATCCTCATGGCTCTCTTCCAGCTTACATAATTGTCGCCGGTGAGGAGCGCAGTAACCAATACCACCCCTGGGTTCTCCGAGTGATGTAGGTAGTAAGGATTGGAGGAATCCCCTGTAACTGAGGTTTGTGAACTTTCCATGATACCATGTGAAATTTCATTGAAGAGATTTTTATATTTAATTTAAGCCGAATGGCTTTGATTAAATACAACAGGTGTCTTGTTCTACTATGACCCTCAAAAACCTAAGTTATAGTTATAGTAGGAGAGGGAAGAAACAGCTATCTTATAGAAAGGCAGAGAGTCCAACACGTTTTTGGTGTTGTGCATGAATACGCCACTCGTAACAGTACTGACTGAGTTCATTGTTCTCAAATCATAGGTCAGCTTCTTTGTTTCTCTTTTTGAATTTGGGTTGCTGAAATACCCCTTTCGAAGTATATCTTTCAGTGGGCTAAACTTTGCTTCTTAACATTGTAAATCAGTAAATGCCAAGTATTATCTGGTCTGGTATTTGCTTTCAATTAATATTTTCTTTCTCTTGTATCTATACATCCTCAGGAAGTCCACGAGTTGGACGCATCATTATGTCTGCAGCTGCAAAGCATTTAACACCTGTTACTCTGGAATTGGGTGGAAAATGCCCTGTCATCTTAGATACCCGATTGAGCTCCTCAGAACTAGAGGTAGTTTCTGTACTGTAACTCCTTTTATTGTTTATGGGAAATCCATATCTGGTATGGAAGACACCTCTGAGTAGAAATTGTTAAACAAACAAAGGATGAAATTGATTAATATAACCATCATTCTTAACCTTATTATACAAAGCAGTGTTGTCAGACTTTTGGACAGGTGTGGAGAGTTGAATTAGTGTTGTCAGTTTTCCAGTTCTCTGTCTGGTCCAAGTTTGACATTTTCTACTCTTGTTGAGTTTAGATCCCCTACATTCAAATGAATTAGAGATAAAGAGTTGTATGATCAAAGCAACCTTCTTTATCCTGTTATCCCTTTTCTCTTATTTAATTATGTTTTAACCTCAAGGTTGCCATAAAAAGAATAGCATGGGGGAAATGGGGCCTGTGCAATGGCCAATCATGTGTAGGAGTTGATTATATTCTTGTGGAAGAGAAGTTTGCACCAACTCTGGTAATATACAAATAATGTTAGTTCTTTTTTTTGGGACTTGATTTAAGATTCAGTAGTTACAGAAACTTCAGAATTTAATCATTCTTTTCCTTGATTTCTTGTTATTTTCAGATTGATTTATTGAAAAAGTCTATTGATCAATTCTATGGAAGAAAAGCAAAGGATTTCAAAGACCTTACCAGGATTGTCAACAGGCACCATTTTGAGAGATTGCATAATCTTATAAAAGACCCAGCTGTTTCAGATTCAATTGTTCATGGTGGTCAAGTAGATAAAGAGAGAATGTAATTTTTATGACCCTTCTCTTCATAGTCACCATACTCTTTTCAGTTCATAGAAGAGGATGACTGTCTCAGTATCTAGAAGCCCGGTTTGGTGCAGAACCTAATTAATAGTTCTAATACATAATCAATGTACAATCATCTCTTTCTTCTTCGATTATGAAATCATAATTTTCTTATGCATCTCGTAGGTTCATTGAGCCCACGATTCTGTTGGATCCTCCACTTGAAGCTGAGATCATGACTGAAGAAATCTTTGGCCCATTTCTTCCAATAATCACTGTGAGAAATCTTTCACCAAGATTTTTTGAATAATGCTTCAAATTAGTGTGCTATTGATTCAAATATTTTTCACATCATGATCGTCCCTGTACAGTTGAAGAATATCGAAGAGAGCATTGAGTTCGTAAGTTCAAGACCAAAGCCTCTTGTCCTCTATGCCTTCACCAAGGATGAAACACTGAAGAGGCTGGTGTTATCACGAACATCTTCAGGAAGCGTTACATTCAATGACATTGCAGTTCAAGTAATGCAGCATAAAAACCTCTCCTACTCTTGTTTCTTGACTTCTAGCAAATTCCATGGTACAGAAACATGTTCTGTGGTATTAGTACTGCGAAAACACATATATAGACTGTACAATTATACAGTGATTTTGGGGTGCAGCATTTAGAGCCATACAATTGCCTAAGATTTACAGCACTAAAGCGTTTTAGCAATATATTTGTGGAGTTAAGATCTGCTGCACTTGTTAGTAAACTAACCAATTTTCTTTTTATGTGTATGTAGTTCATGTCAGACGACTTACCATTTGGTGGCATCGGTCAGAGCGGCCTTGGAAAGTATCATGGGAAATTCTCTTTCGAGGCATTTACCCATGAAAAAGCAGTTCTCAGAAGAAACTTTATATTTGACCTGGAGTCAAGGTACCCTCCATGGAGTGATTTCAAGCTGAACTTCATCAGATTGCTTTACAAGTATGATTATTTTGGGATAATTCTCCTCTTTCTGGGGTTGAAGGGATGATCATCACATCACAATATATCAAGACCCTAGTAACAATAAATGGCACGAACATGCTTAATTAATATCAAGTATTGCCCAGATAATCAAAATATCACTTTGTTGAATTCCAGATGCATACTAGTGAGATGGTTCTTCTAACTTCAGCTTGAATGAGACTTCTTTAGTTTTTAAGGTGTTTTGTTTCTTTTTTTCTTTTCTTTTCTTCTGTCCAAAGTCCAGAATGAACTGGTTGAGTTTGAGCTCGGCTTTGAACAATATACCATTTGGACTGCTAGATTAGATTTTGGATTACATTTGGGTGGTCTAGATGGATCATGATGAGTTGGAACAAAGCTTGGAGTGCTACACCAATTGAGTGGTTCAGATCAATAGTTATATATTGGGATACTACTTGAATGACTTAGGACAAAGGTTGAATAGTTAGATATTGGCAAGCCATTAAAGGGCCAGTTAGATGTTCAATAGTTAGATCTAGCTCTCGATAGTCGATATGATCACTGATAATTTTGAAGCTTGTAAAGTGGATTTTGGGAAGGATGTGATGTTACAGTAGTGTGAGTGGCTGAGTGGGATCTTTTGTCAAATACTTATAAAGCCTTGTTGCCTTTGACCTTATACCGTCGATGCAAATTCTGCCACATTTATGGCGCAGTTGGTTGAAGTGTAGAGCTGATATTAGTGGCAATTGGCTGCACTGGTTGGCCTTTGCTACTTGTTAGGAATTGGCTGGTTGGGATGGGTTGAAGTCTACATATGGGCAAAGGATATTCTTATACCTAGTCCAGCCCAAGCCCATTACCATGCTTGGGACCTTAGAACCAACCTTTACCCCCTTTAAGAAAAGCCCAAGCAAAATACGGTCTTTTACGGCTGCCCAATCCCGGCCCGGAGTCCACAAGGTTAAGTTGCTCATTGTATCAGGCTGGCCCAAAGAGGTGATATTTCGATTAGGAGGGGTGCAGCTTGGGTGGGCCTAGGGCCGGGCTTGGATTTTTTATCCTCGGGCTAGGCTCGGGCCTAAAGAGTCAGGCTTTTTATTTTTCAGCCGGGCTCGGGCCTAGCCCTTATACATATATAATTTTAGAGGGGGCTCATTGATCAACCCAAGCCCAGCCTAGGCCTGACCCTACTTGAGTGCATCAAATTACAATGTGTCTAGGCTCAGGTTGGGACGACCGGGGCTTGACCTCGGGTTCGGGGCTTAACCCCAAATTTTAGGTCGGACAAAAGTTGACCATAAACCCGAACCAACACGCTCCATTTGCATCCATAATTACTCTAAGATAGCCAAAGTAGATGTAGAACAAAATACGAAACGGAGTAATTGATCAATTAAGGGAAAAATAGCCCTTCTATTGATTCCATGAGATATAACAGTGTTCTATTTCGAGGGGGAGGTTTCAGTCCTTGCAAAAAAAGAGAGGTGAGATAAGTCTTTTAGCCTTATTTTAATGTCTACTATTATCAAGGTTCAAAAAATCATTATGTATCGACTGATACGTATCATATCGAGAGCACACCGATATGCCCCTACAGAAGATGTGTCAGGGTTTTAACCGGTTCAGGGGGTGGAGTAATCTTAAATCGGCCCCCTTGAACTGGATTTGAAAAAAAAAATAAAAAAAAACAGTACCGATACTGCTTGGTACACCCCTACTAGCGTATCGGGCGTAGAACCTTGACTGTTATAGTTGTGCAAGTGATGCCGCCTAACAGTACAGACATGGACCTTCCTTTGGAAGAACTAGCGGTGACCCGTGCAATACACGGGATATTGTCTTTATACTTTTTTTATGTATAGAATAGTAGAAAAAGGTTCTTTTCAATTTTTCATTTTTAGATAGTTTATATATTATGAAAAGCACATAAACTAAGTGATAGTGGCTCAATTGATACCTTATCTAATTAGTTGTAGGAGAGAATTGGATTGGAGTAATGGGTTTCCTCCCATTGTATAGTCCTATAAAGCCAAAAAATATGCTTAGCATGAGATTAATAACCGAGTTAAAAAAAAAAACAATTTCAAAATTGAACTGATGAACATAACCAAAAGCTTGCATTTAGTTCTTAGTACATTTTATTATTAAATCAAAACAATCCACTAAACAAATCTACATTAAATTAAATTAATAAAAACAAAGAAAAAAACCTAAACCAAGGAAAGGAGCAAAATAGGGGGAAAAACCTAATAACTCAAAGAAAGGAACAATGATTTGTTTAGATTGGTTTTTAGACATTAATTTGGGTTCAAGCTAAGGTTCAAATTTAGGTTTTTCTTTCTTTCTTTCTTTCTTTTTTTTTTTTTTTTTTTTTTTTGATAAGCAAGGTTCAAACGTAGGTTGATCCTTAATCTAATCCAACTCATCTAGTTAACACCCTACTTTATTAGAGAGAAAATAAGAATTTAATAGGAAGTGAAGATGTTACAAACATTGACTATTAAGGCGAGAGAAAGATTTATTAAAGAGTAATAAATATGCATGAATTTTATTAGAGACAATAAAGACCCATGAGATTTTTAATGATTTAATATAAAAATAAATATGCACATGTGTAAAAAAAGGAGAGAAGGAGGAATTACAGGACCCTCACCTCCCTTCTTTCCTCTTTATATTATATATATAGATTACCATTGCCGATGACCCTATTCAATCATTACAGGCTAGACCGTTCATCCTCAAGATAAGCATCAATGCCCTTTGATTTGTAGACGAACCATTCATTGTATTTTTTTTTTCTTATTCTTTTTTATTCTTATTGTGTAAATTAAAAAGACCCCCTCTACCATGGGGTTAATGACAAATATCCCCTTGAACTTTAATTTATGATAAAGGCTTCCTGAATTTTCACTTTACGACAAATACCTTTGAATTTTCACTTTACCAGATATATCCCTGAACTTTCACTTTGTAACAAATACCCCCTAACTATTAAGTGAGATAATGAAATGTATTAAATTATCAAAATACTGAAGAACTTTTCTTATTTTCCTTTCCTTACCCCTTTTCTCTTAAACCCTATTGACCAAAAATACCTTCATTTTCTCCTAACAAAACTGGTTAAAATAACAAGAATCATTTCATTGGCATAAAAAAAATTAAAATTTTTATTCATTTCACCCACAAACATAAAAATTATCCATTCCTCTTTCCAATGAATTAAGAAAAATCAAACAAAAACCATAAATTTATATCCATTGGAAAGAAACCTCTATCATTTTATTTGAATATTGAATCTAACCAAAAATCTACAAGAATCTATTAGAACAATTGGAAGGACTTCAATGTTATATTTAGAAAATTAATCAAAATTCAAATAAATAAGAAAAAAATAATTTGAGAATTAAAAAAAAAAAATAGTTGAATGAGAATCTTTTTTAAAGTTAATTGACGAAACTCTAACGTAAAGAGATTTTTGCCACAAAGTGAAAGTTCAGGGGGCATTTATGGCAAATGAGAGTTTTGAGTATTCAATTTCACTACCGACTTCACATTCCAAGGGGTTCTTTATAATTTACCCTAGAATTTAGTAAAGTACTCTGATTCTCGGTTTCAACCATACTTTCTGCTTCGGTATTTAGCGATGGGTGGAAATTGGATTTGGAATGTTCGGCATGATCAAAATTCAAAACATCTGCCTCATGCAGCTTCTGCTTCTCGATGAATACATGAAGAAGAGAGGCTCCGAGGTGATGAAGAATTGGAGATGAGCCTGAGACGGGTAGCGGTGAAGGCTGTTAATCCCATTCCATATCGAAATCAAAAGGCTTCTTGTCCTCCTCGACTTCTCAGGTATCTTCATGACCGAGAGGTGGCAGCCGAGATGGTCTATGAGGTGAAAAAGAATCAACAAGATATGTTGATTGAGAATAAGGAGGAGGATATTAACAAAGACAACCAGTGGGCAGCTGAAAATTTTCTCCCGCCACCGGAGAAGCCGTTGCTGGGGGACTGCTGCGGCAGCGGCTGCATTCGATGCGTCTGGGATGTGTACCACGAAGAACTCGAGGATTATAACAATCGCTACAGGAAATATTCTCAATTTCAATTGAAGAAATCCAAATAAAATTCCAGTTAAGGGTAAGACCACACAACCTCAGGATCTGTATTATTTTATTTCCTATCATATATCTGAAATCACTTCCTTTCTTTATTTTGCTTCCGATCTGGAATCACTTCTTTTTGTGTACCATTTTTTTTTGGTCGAAGATTTTATTTGTCTAATTACACCAAGCTTTTCTTAAGGGGCTTTGATCATTCATTTATTGACTCGAGAACCTGCGTTTTGGTAATTCAAATTCCGGGTGGAAATTGCGGTCCTTCCTTCGGAGAGAGGGAACCCGTTGGTTGGGGGCGCAGAGAGTTCATAATTTCTGCAGTTCTACTCATAATTTTAATAAGGCAATCACATAGACTGAAGACTCGTTTGGGAGGGCTTCAGTCTTTGACTGAACTGCTTTCATTGAAAAGCTTTGAAGAATATACTAAAACTAGCTTCCTTAGAAAGTTGTTTTCTTGTTTTTTTTTTCTTTTGAAAATATTGTTTATTTGTGGAAACGTTGAATATAAACATTTAAGTTCAGTTTGAAAGGAGTACAAATACAAATATATAAAGTGCAAAATCTTGCATTTTATATTATTTTTTATGAATTTGCACTGTACGTGACTATATATTTGTATTTGTATTTTTTCATGTTTGGAAAAAGTGCAAATGTAAATATGTATAATGCAAATACAAGGTTTAAAAGTCCTGATAATTACAAGGATTTACGTTATACATATTTGGATTACAAGGTTAAGAAATATCTTGTCTTTGCTATCTTCCCAAATTGAGGCCCCATTTGGTTTATGGGAATAGGGGTTTGGAATGGGAACTGGAATGGACTATTCTAATTCCAATTATTTGATTGAGGGGAATCAGAATTATATTCTCATTTTTTCTGGAATGGCATTCTCCCATTTGAGGGAATGGTCATTCTGTGCCCCTCCCTTGGGAATGAAATTGCATTCCTGTTTATTCTAATTCCCATTCTCATTTCTGTCTGAATCAAACAAACTATGGGAGTAGACCATTCCGATTCCAATTCTAAAAGATTTCGATTCCGGTTATGAACCAAACAGGCCTTCGCCTTAATCAAATATCTTTGATAGGAAGTCCCTTGAAAGTAATTAAAACTCGAGAAGTTTTAGACATTGTAAGAAAAAAGTGAAGGTTTTAGATAATTTCCCTTATCACAACCATGGTTGAACCAAGACTGTAATAGACTTGTACTAATAGTAATATACATGTGTGTTGATAAAAGGGGGACAAATTCTTTCCGATGAGGAGAATGAAATTTCCCAAGCTGCTTCACCACAAACCCAAATCGGTTTTTAACATCAAAAATTGCAACTCACTTTTTTATAGAAAGAAGAAAAAAGAGAGCCATTGCAAAGAACACTTGATCAAAACCGAAACTGAATTGAACTATCGGTTTTCATGTATGAAAATTAAAATCGAACTGAACTATTGGTTTATATTTTTTTGTAACCTAAAATCGATCGATACCGAAGAAAAACCGACCAATTCGGTTTGGTCGGTTTGGGTCTTATTATGAACAGCCCTACTTCCGTTCCTTCTATAAATCTATCGGCATGAGATACAGATTTTTGTAACTAGCTCACTACCTCTGATTGACTCAGGGCGATTTTCTTGCAATCTGAAACATAAACCGGCAAGCGAAGATGTCGTTGAAATAGGACTGGTCACCACCACCATCACAAGTGGAAGAAGCTATTTTCTCAGCGAGTATTTGTTATGATTTTCGTATTCGTCATTATAGTTTTGTTACTGATGGTCATGATTTGTGGACTAACCTTGGACTGGTTCTACAGTAAATCCTTTAGGCCATCAATTACTTCATGCCATTGGTTTGTTGCAATTTTGTTGCTGATGGTCATGAAAATGCAGACAGAAAACCTGCAGAATAGATTTACATGTGGAAAGATCAACTTAAGGTGAATGGGTGGATGATGGAATGAAGTACATTCTTCACACTTGATACAAGTTCTAGCTGATCTCTAAGTCTGTAAATGAAGTTACAGGATTTGAGAGATCCAAGTTAGTCCTCTTACGGATAGTAATTATAAAAATTAATACAACGGAATCTGATCACTGAAAAGCAAGTAATTCTCATGGCCCAAAGGTTTAAACTTTGAAAAATAGAAGGCAGTAATTGGAGCACCTTTTGCAATTCCTGGGAAATTATTTTTGATACTAGATCTCATTCAACTTCATCTAATTAATGAAGATATGATCTTGGGTCCTTAGTTCTATGGAACATTTGGAAGTGTCGAAATGACCATTACTTCAATCACAAGGTTTTCAGCCCAGAAACCGTCTTATTACAAGCTAATCCCTATTATACCACACTTTGTGCTGCTCCACAACTTTCTTCCCATTACTCATTCTGGACACCAAGATAGTCACTCTGGACACCAACAACAGTGGCGTAGACCACCTCACGGTATGGTCAAACTAAATGTAGACGAGGCAGTTGGAACTCTCAAATCTGGTGCTGGATTCCTCATTAGAGACCATCTGGGCACTTTAGTATTTGCCAAATCAACTCCCTTGGACAATTCATCTCCTCTAGAGGCTGAAGCTACAGCGATGTATGAAGGTCTAAAAACCTGTTCTACAGGTTTTCTATCTGCATTTTCATGACCATCAGTAATAAAATTACAATGAACCAATGGCATGAAATAATTGATGGTTCAGAGGATTTACTGTAGAACTAGTCCAAGGTTAGTCCACGAATCATGTCCAACGGATTCTGCACTCGATCTAGAATCCCTTGTAGATCTTCATAGAAAAGGATCTCCCGCATCTACAAGGCATAACTGTGAAGCTGTCGGATGATGAATATCATGGAAGAGAAAGCCTTATTCATGCTTCTCTAAAGCCTTCTTGCCATTGCCTATTCTTCTTAATCATCCGAAGGGACAGGGGAAGATCAATGCGGTTCGCCTTTCGCTCTATACTCGTTGGGATAATGTCATTCCTTTTTGGCCAGTCGAGGGGTTCTGGACTGATCACTAGCCACGGAGTCTCTACGGAATCAAGAAGATTCGAAGGGGAAAATGGTATGGGACTCTATACAGGGTTTATGATACTACTCATTATGGATAAATCTTCATTGAAGCAACCGTTGTTGCTTCCACTTCTTCATTCGTGGAATTGTTAGCTCAGGATTGAATTGGACGGAAGGCTAATGGAAGGGGGTCTTTGTCTCACAGTCATAGTACAGTGGGATCTTTGTTGCAAAACAAAGTATAGGGGGCCTTTGTCACAGACCCCATAGTACATGGGGGATTTGTAATTTATTATATGTCACGTGGTGTCACATGTATACAGACGGAATATTAACGATGTTAACGATAGGGATAGAGCTAACCAATTGTCAGAAATAATAGGAATACTTTAAGATAATACTGAAATAGTAGGTATAATTAATTAATTTCTTAAACTTAGGGGTAGTTTGAGAAATTTGTCCTATTTTAAAATACAAATATTGAAAATTAGTTAATATTTCAATAAATTAAAAATTACAGAATTTTGAAAAATATTTGTATAACTAATGAATAATTACTGATATGTTACTGAATTATTGTATTTTTTCGATACAAGTACAGCACTGATTTATTAGATTTTTCCATGAATCACACGGGTCTTGAGTAGTAAATTTTATATTACTGCTAGTGGTAATGTGATATTATCATATTACAGCGCCAAGTGGTAATGTGGCTTCCCAAGATTCAATCGGTTTTCTCTTGGAAAATGGTTCAAGAAATTTCTTTTATTTTCATATAACAGGGAAGAGATCGTATGAGATCGAAGAACTCTAAAATATTGTTTATATGGCCAACTTAAAAAGTAGGGTAAATTACAAAGTACCACCCTGTTCTTTAGGGGTAGTGACACTTAGTTCCTCAAACTTTTATTTGCAAAAAAGACCCACTTCTAACTTTTAGATCTCAGCACTTTTGCCCCAGTTGTTAGTATTTTGTTTGGATTGAAGGAAAAGGTAGGGAAAGAAAAGAAAAGATAGGAAAACTTATACAAATTTTGCATTGATTTCCTTATTTTTCTCTTCCCTTCCCTACCTTTTCCTTCAAACCAAACATATGAATTTCGAAAAAAGATTCTTATGTGATTGTCATGTCATGTGTGCTCAAATATTTCTAAAATTGCAGGCTGTTCTTATATCATTTTATGAGACCATTTTTATAGAAAATTGATAAAATTCAACAAAAAATAGAAAATAAATAATTCATGGGAAATTGCATAAAATATAAGAAATATAACAAAAAATGCAGGAAAAAATAAGAAGCTAAAATAAAATAAAAAGCATAAAAATGCAGAAATATATAAAAAGGAAAGGTTATTAATTTATTATCTAAAACCCCCTTTCACTTTTCCCGCATTTCTTTTTAAACTCACCTTGAATTTTCTAAACCCCCATAGACCGTCCTCAGAGATTTGCTATTAAGATACAGACAAAATTACTATTTTAACCCTCCATTTGGATTTGCAATTTGTATCATTTTCCGAACATACCTTTCTCACTTGAACCCAAAAATCTATTTTGCTTTGAGACTTTGTTCAAGTAGCAAATTGGCTGCCAACTAAGAAAAGGAATAACCTAATCCACACCCAAAGACAACCACTGTAAGAGAAGTCATCTGAAAAGAAGTAGTGGCCACGAACCACTGTATTTCTCATTATCACTATAAGCAAATTCTTTTTTATCTCTGTTCTTACCCTGAAACTTTACCCGTGGCAAGCATTATATACAGTGCTGTCATTTGAAAGAAATAGTGGCCGCTGACCATTGAATTCTAACTTTTTTTTTTAATACAATCATCATTATGATAACATATCTACCGTCATCATTTGAGAAGATTACAACCATCATTATCCAAGAAGAGATATATTGTGAATTTCTAGTTAAATGGAAGAACATGAACAAATGAGCTATCAAGTGGAAGCAAGGTTTTTAAAACCGATCCGGATAACGAACTGGTTTGGGTCCGGTTCCTGGGTCTGATCGTTTGAACTGAATGATTGGTCTGTTCTAATAAAAAAATAAAAAATGGTCAAAATCATTGAACAATTTAATCATCTGAATCTATGGTTTGTTGACTAAATTAACATTTTTTTGGGGTAAAAATTCGATTTTGATGAAAAACGAAATCGATCACCTGACTGATTCCTGATTTTTCTGGTCCAACCATTCGATCTGATCCAGTTTTAAAAACTATGAGTGAAAGAGATTCATCCCCAATAACTCAAAAGCTCCTTTCATATTAACTTACTTGAGTAAGTGAATTTACTTGAACAAGTGCTTCTCAGGCGTGATGTAACTTACTTGAATAAAGGAAGAGGTAGGAGGGGGAGAGTGTTATGGATGGGTGGGTAAACAATTTACCCACCCTCCAAGAGGGTATCAGTTAGCTAGGTAACTGACTCCGAAAAATTCACTTACTGTGGGATACATTATAGTGGCATAAGAATGCGAGGGCCAACTTACCCTCATGAGAGACAGGAAAATGAATGGGCCAAAGAAGCAATAAACAAATAAGATAATTTTTTTGCAATGGTGTCAAAACATTTTTCCTAAGGCTCAGTTTGGAAGCAGTACAAATGCAAATATGTACATTGTAAATACATACAAAATAATACAAAATATAAGGTTTTTCACTCTACGTATTTGCATTTGTACTCCTTCCAAATATGTATAGTACAAATGCATACAAAATAATACAAAATATAAGGCTCGGTTTGAAAAGAGTACAAATACAAATATGTACAATACAAATATATATAAAATAATATAAAATTCAAGGTTTTGTACAATACATATTTGTATTTGTACTCCTTCCAAACTGGGCCTAAATAAAATAGCTACCTGATTTTAGGGCAGCCTAGTTGCACAAGGATGTCACTCATGTGGGATATGGGAAGAGATAGATGTATACAACTTTACCTCTACACATACAAAGAGGCTGTTTTCAAGATTTGAACCTTAGTCACCTAATTTGCAATAGAGCAACCCAACTGTTGCACCAAAGCCCACTCTCAACTGTTTGATGTTGAGGATCCAACAAATTACCAACATCCTCAAATAATGACAGGCAACCATCATAGAGCAAGAAAATACTTAACCCTCATAAGATTGATCATTGACAATAAGGCAGTGTTTGGTTTGAAAGAAAAGGGTACATGTTCAGACTTTAAGAGCTTCATTAAACCACATCTTTACATTATAGGTAGGGGTGAGCATTCGGTTTAGTTTTAAAAACCGAATCGAAACCGAATTATAGAAAATCGAAATTTTCAGTTCAGTTATTCCGGTTAAAACTGAATTTTAATAATATATACTTATTATACATTATAACATATAATATATATTATAAAATCAAATTTTATTATATTATATATTACATATATAATAATAAAAAGTTCAGTTAATTTGGTTAACTGAATTTCTAATTCTAAAAACCAAAACAAAAAAATGAATTAATTAAAAACCAAATTAAGCGAATCAATTTAACCAAAAACCAAAAAGATTGAGCCAAACAAATTAAAACCAAAGTTTTCGATTTTAACCAAATAATACTCACCCCTAATTATAGGTGAGAAAAACAACCATGAACAAACAATACTGGCACTCAGTCATGAACTTTGAAGTATATAGGAAATAGCATGTTCAGTACACCTCATCATCAAAAGTGCTGAAGACCACTAGATTTTTCAATTAATCGGTTAGGCAGAGAAGTTGCGTTTCATCAGAACTCCAATCTTTTAATCTTAGTAAATAAATATTCTCATATATTTCCTCAGATCGTCAATTGTGGGTGTCAACGTAGTAGTTGTGGGAAGTAAACCGTTAAGGCTTAATTAGTTCGGTCATTTAAAATATTTAGTTGCTTTACATGGACAAACTTTGTTAATGGTCACTAATTGTGACCTAACCGAAGGTGAGTTTAAGGCGATAAAATAAAACTCTCTGACAGGGGCATCTTCAAGTTTTGAAAAGTTTGGATAAATTTAAAAAAATGACAAAAACAGAAGGAAAAATATGAAAAAATACAAAAAAAAAACATGGAAAATTGTAAAAACAACAAAAAGGAAATTCAGAATGCAGTAAAAAGATAGAAATTCATAAAAAAAAAGAGAAAAATACTTCATGTTTGAAAAATACAAAAGAATGCATGAATTTTGAATGGCAACTTTATCTGTATTATCAACCCAATAATTAAGTACTAATAAAAGTTTAAGGTGGGTTTTTGTAATAAATGAGAATTCAGGGGGCTAAGTATGACTTCGCCCATAGTGCATAGGGTGATAATATGTAGTTTATCAAAAAAATATGGTAGAATAAGAAAATGTTGATAGTTGGGTTTCGGGAAAGAAAAATGGTATTACCAATCTGTCTAGTTCTAAATTTCTAATACAAAGAGAGAATCATCATTCATCTCCCCGGCTTCGGCCTCGTTTATTTTGTCCCTCACCGCATTCACTTCGCTTTGTCTCATAAACGCGCGCGCGCGCGCACACACACTCTCTCTCTCTCTCTCTTGTTGAGGCTAGATCTACGAGAGACCTCAAAACCCTCTCTCTCTCTCTCAGCTCCCGATCTGTGTGCCCCTTTACCGGCACCCCTTCTCTCAGCTTTTCCACACCCCTTGTCACTGACTTATCCTTTCCTGCCGTTGATGGTGGCGATTGCAGAGGTGATGAGAGGTTTCGCTTGATCCGACTTTCTCCTTCTCAGATCTGAGGTAAAATTTTGTATCCTCTTAAAAATTTTTTGTCATCTCGAAAAATTGATCCTTGTAGATCTGTATCTGATTGACACTCTGAGACATCTGGATCGAAGCCCTAAGATGGTTATGGGGACAAGTTATGATTGGCAATTCGAACTTGATTCGATCTCTGGAGTAATAGTGGGCATACGTTAGTGGGTTCTGTGATTGAGTAAGTTGTGGTGAAATTTGTTTTATGTTTTGATGCAGTTCTTAGGTTAGGGTTTGAAAATTGATTGGAAACGATGCTAACGAAATTCGAAACGAAGAGTAATCGGGTGAAAGGCCTAAGTTTTCATAGTAAAAGGCCATGGATTCTTGCCAGTCTTCACAGCGGTGTGATCCAGCTCTGGGATTACAGAATGGGTACCCTTATCGATAGATTTGATGAACACGACGGACCTGTTCGTGGCGTTCATTTCCACAAATCTCAGCCACTCTTTGTCTCCGGAGGTACACAATTCTACTACTCCATTAAGTCATTAATATTTGGTTCCCATCTTCCATGCATTTGAAAATTCTCCAATTCCAATTTGCCACATTCATTGGAAATGTCTTGATTTTGCTCGTGTTATTTTCCGTTTCCTTTTAAAATCTCAACTAAATTCGTTGATAGAATTTGTTACTATGCTTGGTGTTTCTATGTTGTGTTAGATCCATGCGGCAGAACTTCTTCCTCACGCTTCATTATATTGCATGGGTGATATTTTTCTGACACCACCTTAATTCAGCACCTCCTTGTTACCCTAACTGTCTTGTAACCCTAATATTGTCTATCTTGTTCTGTTCTATTGTGATTGTAGTGTTTGCTTATGGTTATTATTTTCTGTAGAGTTCTGGACACACTATCTTTTATTTTTAATAGAGAATGCTGTCTTTTGCAGGAGATGATTATAAGATCAAAGTTTGGAATTACAAGATACATCGATGTCTGTTTACTCTTCTTGGACATCTCGATTACATACGTACTGTTCAATTTCATAATGAATACCCGTGGATTGTTAGTGCTAGTGATGACCAGACAATCAGAATATGGAATTGGCAGTCTCGCACTTGTATTTCGGTACTAACTGGTCACAACCATTATGTCATGTGTGCCTCATTCCATCCTAAAGAGGATTTGGTTGTGTCAGCCTCTTTGGATCAGACTGTCCGTGTTTGGGACATTGGTGCCCTGAGAAAGAAGACTGTGTCCCCTGCAGATGACATTCTCCGACTAAGTCAAATGAATACAGATTTGTTTGGTGGAGTTGATGCTGTTGTTAAATATGTATTGGAAGGACATGATCGGGGTGTCAACTGGGCTGCATTCCATCCCAGCCTGCCTTTGATTGTTTCTGGGGCTGATGATCGCCAAGTGAAACTCTGGCGCATGAATGGTAATGCTGTTAAACCTGTTCTCTCCACTCTCCGAAAAAAAGAAAAACATTTCCTTTTATTTCTATCTATTGATTGATTTCTATTTATATTTTTTGTTTTAAAGTCAATTAACCTCTGTTTTCAGATACAAAGGCTTGGGAAGTAGATACATTGAGAGGGCACATGAATAATGTGTCATGTGTGATGTTTCATGCTAGACAGGATATTATTGTGTCAAATTCAGAGGACAAAAGTATTCGTGTATGGGATGTTACAAAAAGGACAGGTGTTCAGACTTTCCGTAGGGAGCATGACCGTTTCTGGATTCTTGCATCTCATCCAGAGATGAACCTTCTGGCAGCTGGCCATGATAGTGGTATGATTGTGTTTAAGCTGGAGAGAGAACGCCCTGCTTTTTCTGTGAGTGGTGATCATTTGTACTTTGTTAAAGACCGGTTCCTGCGCCTATATGAGTTCTCAACTCACAAGGACAACCAAGTCATCCCAATTAGAAGGCCTGGTTCAATCAGTTTGAATCAAGGCCCTAGAACTCTATCTTACAGCCCTACAGAAAATGCTGTATTGGTTTGTTCAGATGTTGATGGGGGTTCCTATGAACTCTATATCATACCAAAAGACAGTATTGCAAGGGGTGATACTGTCCAAGAGGCAAAAAGAGGTGTTGGAGGATCAGCTATCTTTATTGCTCGAAACAGGTTTGCTGTTCTTGACAAGAGCAACAACCAAGTGTTAGTTAAGAATCTCAAAAATGAGATTGTGAAGAAGAGTGGACTTCCTATTGCTGCAGATGCAATATTCTATGCTGGAACTGGCAATTTACTGTGCAGGGCTGAGGATAGAGTGGTCATCTTTGATCTCCAACAAAGACTTGTTCTTGGTGATCTTCAGACTCCTTTTGTTAAGTATGTTGTTTGGTCAAATGACATGGAGTCTGTTGCATTGCTAAGCAAACATGCTATCATTATTGCTAGTAAGAAGCTTGTGCATCGCTGCACTCTACATGAGACTATCCGTGTGAAAAGTGGAGCTTGGGATGACAATGGTGTGTTCATATATACAACCCTGAATCACATCAAGTACTGCCTTCCTAATGGAGACAGTGGAATCATCAGGACCCTTGATGTCCCAATATATATTACAAAGGTATCTGGAAATACCATCTATTGTTTAGATCGTGATGGAAAGAACCGTGCCATAGCAATTGATGCAACAGAATATGTTTTCAAGCTCTCGCTTTTAAAGAAGAGATACGATCAGGTTATGAGCATGATCAGGAACTCGCAGCTCTGTGGGCAGGCCATGATTGCTTATCTGCAGCAGAAAGGTTTTCCAGAAGTTGCTCTTCATTTTGTGAAAGATGAGAGGACTCGGTTCAACTTGGCACTTGAGAGTGGTAATATTCAGATTGCTGTTGCATCAGCTAAGGAAATTGATGAGAAAGATCACTGGTATAGGTTGGGAGTAGAGGCCCTGCGCCAGGGGAATGCCAGCATTGTAGAATATGCATACCAAAGGACAAAGAACTTTGAGAGGCTATCTTTCCTTTATCTGGTAACTGGTAATATTGACAAGCTGTCTAAAATGCTGAGAATTGCTGAGATCAAGAATGACGTGATGGGCCAATTTCATAATGCCCTGTATCTGGGTGATGTCAAGGAACGCATCAAGATTTTGGAAAATGCTGGCCATGTGCCCCTTGCGTATGTTACAGCTGCTGTTCATGGTCTGCAGGATGTTGCTGAACGGCTTGCCATTGAGTTGGGGGATAACGTTCCCACTTTGCCCGAGGGGAAGGTACCATCACTTCTGATGCCTCCTTCACCTATTCTTTATGGAGGAGACTGGCCCTTGTTAAGGGTTATGAAAGGCATTTTTGAGGGTGGACTGGATAATGCAGGTAGGGGTGCACAGGAAGAGGATGAAGAAGCTGCTGATGGTGATTGGGGTGAGGACTTGGACATTGTTGATGTCGATGGCATGCAGAATGGGGAAATTAGAGTGGTGGTAGAGGATGGGGAAGTGCATGAAGAAAATGAAGAAGAGGGAGGATGGGACCTTGAGGACCTGGAACTCCCACCTGAGATTGATACTCCAAAGGCCACTGTTGGCACCCACTCTGCTGTATTTGTTGCCCCAACTCCTGGCATGCCTGTAAGCCAGATTTGGATCCAGAAATCATCTCTTGCTGGTGAACATGCAGCAGCTGGCAATTTTGATACTGCTATGCGCTTACTTAGCCGGCAACTAGGCATAAAGAACTTTACTCCTCTGAAGCCCATGTTTCTCGATCTTCACACTGGAAGCCATACCTATCTACGTGCTTTTTCTTCAGCCCCAGTGATCTCACTGGCACTTGAGGGTGGTTGGAATGAGTCAGTGAGCCCCAATGTGAGGGGTCCACCAGCACTGGTGTTCAACTTCTCTCAGTTGGAAGAGAAGCTTAAGGCTGGCTACAAGGCAACCACAAGTGGGAAATTCACAGAAGCTTTACGTCTTTTCCTGAATATCCTGCACACCATTCCTTTGATTGTGGTTGAGTCAAGGAGAGAGGTAGATGAAGTCAAAGAGCTTATTATTATAGCAAAAGAGTATGTTCTGGGCTTGAAGATGGAGCTGAAGAGGAGGGAACTTAAGGACAACCCAGTACGTCAGCAAGAGCTTGCTGCATACTTCACGCACTGCAACCTTCAGATGCCTCACTTAAGGCTTGCATTGTTGAATGCCATGACTGTTTGTTACAAGTCAGGGAACCTCAACACAGCAGCCAACTTTGCCAGGCGGCTCTTGGAGACAAATCCCACCATTGAAAATCAGGCAAAGACAGCCAGGCAAGTCCTGCAGGCTGCTGAGAGGAACATGCGAGATTCAAGCCAACTGAACTATGACTTCAGAAATCCATTTGTGGTTTGTGGTGCAACTTATGTGCCAATATACCGTGGACAGAAAGATGTCTCATGTCCATACTGCAGTTCCCGGTTCGTGCCAGCACAAGAGGGGCAGCTTTGTAATGTATGTGAACTTGCAGTTGTTGGAGCAGATGCATCTGGTTTGCTATGTTCTCCTTCTCAGAAAAGATGATTGAGCTGCTGAATCAGGAGTCTTGTTAAACTTGTACTGCTGGCAGTGGCACCAGTAATGTTGGATGTTTGGTCTTCGCGAGCAAGGGTAGGAATATTCAAAAACAAGAGTTTAGTTTCCTTGAATTGTTTGGTCCTTATCTTTCCATGTTATATTTTTCTTTCTTACTTCTCTCTCTCTCTCTCTCTGTTTTGTTTTGAATTTTGACAATTATGATTTTACTGTAATAAACTATTCGAGAATTTTGACTTTAGCCATTCTTGCTAGTTGTTATTAAACAAGAGTGGCGAAGGACCTTGTTAAAATGTTCAGCCATTATAGGACTCGTCTTTGTATGCAGATGCAGTTGGTAATTCACTCTTTCTGGTGAATTAATTGGGTTCAGGTTTCAATTGGATTGTAGGCTCTGTTTGGTTGCACATATAATGAAGGAAAATGAATGGTTTTCTGAAAATTGCTATTTTGCGGTGTTTGGTTGCACATAAAGTATATGTTTGGTATGACTTTCTTTTATTAAATAAACGTTTGTACTTGATTTGTCTTCAAAACCGAGAAAAAGTGGTTGATAAACGTTTTTCTAGTATTTGTTGACAGGTATGTGCCATTAGGAGCCACATAAGTGGAACAGTAAATAAAACACCTTTGTGTTGGGGGAAACATTAAAATGAAGTTTCTTATATTGTTGGTTTGCATGTAAACCAAGACAAACATTTATAAGATAAATAGGCGTATGAAATAGCATGATGGGACAAATGCCCATATGGCAATAATCCAAGGTTCAAAGTATCGACACATAGTGGCCGATACGTATCGTTTCAGGACCCCTCTGATATGCCTCTATAGTGGGTGTATCGGGGGTCTGACTGGTTCAGGGTGTGGAGGAGGCTTAAATTGTCTCCCCTGAGCCAGTTGCGAAAAAAAATAAAAAAATAAAAGCACTAAAATGATGTATTGATTCGCCTGATACGCCTATACCGGCGTATTGGGTGTATCGATATTTTGAACCTTACGATAACCTGGCACCGTTTATCAAATAAACGAAAGTCATACCAAACAACCTCAAAATGGCTGTGAAAATGAATGATTTGCTCGATTGATAAGATAAAGAGCGATCCATGATAAACATAAAGGAGAATAAAAATTAAAAAATTGTAGAGAAGGGAACCTTCCAAGGTCTCCCATGGATAAATGAGCCCATCTTTGTTTATGTCAAAGAAGACAATGTGCTTTTGGAGAGCAGTGTGATTTCCATTAATGGGCTTCCCACCATTAATACTTGCAATGCTCCATAGGGATTAGAGAAGAAACAAGGGTATAAGGAGGAATAGAGCAATAAGAAACGTTAAATCCTGGTAGAAACATTATTTTGGAACGAGAGAACCAGAGAAAGTTTTTAAATTCAGAACCGCTGCAGAATAAGCAAAATCTGTTAATTTCACAACTTGTACATGTGTATCTCAAGCTTGCAACAATTACATTACACTACACGTCTACACCCATAAGAAAGTTGAGACCAGAGAGCATTCTTTTCTTTTCTTTTTTCAAAATTTAAAATGAAAAAAAAAGAAATCCAGAGGAAAATACAGAAAATTGGATCACGTAATTCATTTTTTTTTTTTCTGATTGGGATTACAGATTAGGAATTCTGCATAGGACTATCAGCCGATGAAATCCACAGCCACGTTATCCTTTTAAGATTCTTTCGGAAATGAGAGACACTGCTTTGTTGTCTATCTTCCCAAGGAGCGCTTCTTTCCTCCCTTTATCCTTAGGAGAGAGTTTTTGTTTTTGGAATGGCGTCAAGTAATGGTTGCCGCGGTATCTTAAGCAGCCGATACTGAAAATATATATTAAAATAAAAATTTTTCCTTTTTTTTTTTAATTTTTTATTCCATATTATTTTTGAAACAACCAATGATATGCACTTTCCCAATAACCTAAATAATTTCATCTTCTAAAATTTCTTCTAAATTACCTCCCCCACTATCCCCTACTTTCTCTAAAATTATCTCTAATTTCTATTTATCTTCTAAATTATCTTTAATTCCTATTTATCTCAAAAATTATCTCTAATTTAGTAGAGTCTCCTAATTTATCTCTAATTCCTATTTATCCTCTCCCCAACTTTTTATCTATATCTGTCCAAAGAAAGTTTGGATTAAAAAATTTAAGAATTATTTAAATATTCTAACAAAATTATATAATAACTTTAAAATATTTATTAAAAACATAAAAAAAATAATTTTATATTTTTACATAATATATCATGAAAGTATTTAACATAACTAAATAATTTTAAATATTTTACGTATTATTTAAATATTTAAATAACTAAATATTTACCATAACTAGATTTTAAATAATTAAAATAACGAAATTATGTAATAAATTTAAAAAATTTATTAAAAGTAGAAAATAATTATAGCATAATATTGAAATTAATAATAATTCAATATCTTACAAAATTAATAATAAAATTATGTAATAATAATATAAATTATATTTTTTATGGATTATTAAATTCAACAAATAATTAATATTTTACATATTATTTAAGTAGTTAAGTAACTAAATATTTTAAATAACAAAATATTTAACATAACTAGATTTTAAATTAGTTAAAATAAATAAGTTATGTAATAAATTAAAAAAAATGAAAAGTAGAAAAATAATTATAACATAATATTGAAATTAATAATAATTTAATATTTTACAAAATTAATAATTAAATAAATTTATTAATAATTTAATATTTTTACATATTATTTAAAGTAACTATTTTCACTTATATCAATTAATATTTCGAGAAAATAACTTTCACAAAAATTAATATTTATTAATAATAATTTTAAACTCTTAATATATATTTATTATATAATTATATATTCTAATAATAATATTTAGTATTTCAGTAATTATTTATTGTTTTTTGTGATAAATGTATTTTCAATATAATTATGTATAAATTTATTTTTATTTTGTTATTTATCAAAAAACTTTCAATAATTATTGGAGATTAAACTACTATTATTAAAATTTTTAAATTTTGTTTATTATATTTTTTATATAACTTATTGATTAATATTTATTAGAGATTATACTATTATTTGAGATTATACTATTTATTGACTATTTTAATATATTTTTAGTTCTTATTGTATTTTTGCAATTATTGTATTATTTTCATTATCAATATATTTTTCAATAATTGTATATTTTAGCTATAAATTTTCAACAATTATTGAAGATTAAAATATTATTATTTATCAAAAATGAGATTAAAATATTGTTATTTATCAGAGATTAAAATATTTCAATCTCTGAAGATGGTTACAGGTTGCAAACTCTCTCGTTCGGTTACAACCTCTCTCGTTCATGGTTTGTCTGAAGTCTTCATTCTTCACTCTAGGCTGACTAGGACTTATGAGACTTGGATTATTTGAAAGTTTGAGTAGAGACTGATGTGCTTAAGAAGAAAAGGAATTGTTATTTATCAGACTCTAGAGAGTAGAGACTGGTGTGCTTAAGAGGAAAAGGAATTTTCGTACTCTTTTTAGTTTTCCCTTTTTAGTTAAATTTTAGGCTATGTTTGGTTTGAAGGAAAAAAGGTAGGGAAAGGTTTCCCTACACCTTATAGTCTTGACATTTGAAGTTTCCTTGTATTGGACCGGGCAGCTTCCACTTTCTATCAAGAGTCCTATGCAAGTATGCAGAGATCTACATATCAACTATCAATAATATTAAAAAAATTTATATTACTTCAAAAATAAATCAGTTTTAGTTAACCAATTTGTGAATAATGACAACTGAAATAAAAAACCAAAATATAGAAAAAATGATTTTGACAACCGAAACTGAACCAAAAATCGATTAAATCGAACCAATTAAACCAAAACCGAAATTTTAGTTCGATTTTAACCGAATTATACTCACCCTACTACTACTTATAAGTTATAACTAACGGAGGGGTTGCAGGGGCTAGTGGAATTGTGAAAGTAATTTCAATAAAATGATAAAACAAATAAATCATATAAATATATCACTATATATTTCTAATACAAAATTATATATAAATAACATAACGCTTGCAACATTTGGTGAAGCACTAAATTATATGTATCGATCTTTTAACAAAATGAGAGGGGGAGAGTGTATTGAACCCTATACCCCAAATCTTAAGAGTAGCTAGGAGAAAGAAAGAGAGCCCCCTCCCTCTTTTATGATTTGGGGTGCATAGAAAACCGTCTCTTTCCTTTTCTTTCCCCCATTCTTTATATGCCATAGAAATATGTTAAAGTAACTAATTTAATTTAAATAATTACATTAATACTAATAAATTAATTAGTTAAATCAATTAATTAATCTAAATTTAGTTGATTAAGTGATTTAACTAACTATTTATTTTAACTGAATTGTATAAAATAAATAAATAATTAATTAATTTTAATTGAGAGGGGGAGAGAAAGTGTACCTAAGAGAAGAGGAGATAAAGAGTGTGTAGAGTACCGATGGTTGATGCTTGGACTGAGAAAGAAAGAGAGAGATGTCTATGGTCTGAAAAGTATTCAATATGAACAAAAAATGACAAGTTGGGAGTTTATTTGTAATAAAAATCTTAAACAATAAATATATTATAATCAACATCGCATTGGTATTAATTTAATTAGCATTAGCCACATCTCAGAGAGCGCTCCTCACACCGACCTCACAGCCACATCCCACCGTGTAATTGGAACATGTTGTGACTGCCTTGACCTCCTCCCTTTCGGAGATCGCAATATCTGACCGCCTCATTCTCATCTTCGAATACCTGAAATGATTTATAGGAAAAGTGGATGAACAAATAGGCAAAGATGGCAACGACAAGTTCCAAGTTTCCAGCTAATTTCTATGTGAAGGATATTTTTAATCCTTAAGTGGCCTATTTAATGGATCACATTACTTATCAATCATATATAGAATGTCTAGCCTCACACAACAGATTTGGCACAAAGGAAGAAATAGTTGTTGCTCAAGAAGTTCATCACTATCTAAGGCAGCAACGACAATATCAACTCATAGCATGAATCTCAAGGTGATACCAAGATTTTTAAACACGGGAATAACCTAAACAAAGTTAGGACGTCATTGACTGGCTCACGTTGAATCCTGAATTTCGGATACATAAATCAGAGGAAGATTAGGAAGATTAGGAATGGAAGCAGAATGATTTGAGTCTGGCTTTCCTGCACTAACCAATCACTGAGTGGCAGGTGTCCAGGACTTGGTGTAAACCTCAGTTACTCTCATATGTATGGGCTTTTTACACAAGGAGTCAAATAACATATCAAGCAAATGAATTTATTTATTGTTGGAGTTGTCAACACATACTAAAGAACTGGATTTATTTGAGTGTTGTTTTTAAATGATCACATATTAAAATTAAATACAGCAAAGATCATTTGCCAAAGGAAACCAACCAAATCATAGAACCGGAGCTGTTATAATTGGTTCGATCGGTTTGGGTCCATTAGATCGACCCAACCCATTGATAACCCTAATCTAGTTTCCTTTTTGCTAGCAATAATAGTTTGTTAGTAAATTATTCCTAACTAAATAAATACTTTAAAAATAAAATATAAAAGGAGTAAATAAAAAGCAATAATATATTTAATTTTATTAAATAAATAAATAAATGTTTAGATAACATTTTATTAAATTGAATAAAATAAATAAATAAATAGATAAAAGTTTATTGGATTGTTGAACTGTCTCCTGTCTCATGCTTTGTGGGCATAAACAATCCTAGGATCAACATCTTAATTAAAAAAATAATTTAGTATGGTATAGTATTAGCAACATATAATAAAATTAAAAAGTGAAAGAGAAGATATCCCATATACAAATTTTAATCATTGTTTAATTATGTATTGTATAGTGCTTTTAATTTTAAAGTGAAAGGCACAAGAAAATTAAGGTGCAAGTTTTAAAAATACATAAACCTGAGTTTTAAAAGAAATTATAAGTTTTGAAAGACCCAAACAAAAAATTCTCATTCCATCTCCTTTATCTTTCATATAAAGCAGGGACCACTTCATTTTAATTCCTATTTGTTTCTCACAAACAAATAATAAAAATTAAAATTCAGAGTGAAAGAACACCCATGCATTTACACCAGTGCAAATGAAATTTGCACTACAAACAAGTTGAGCCTTAAGCACAAAATATAAAACAAATTCAAATTCAGAGTGAAAGCAAATAGATGCAGAATATCAAAATGCTTCAAGCACTTGATAATCAAGTAGTGTGAAACTCTCAATGTATTTGTATCTCCTACTTGCATCACCTCAAGTAACTAGTGTGATGTTAAATGTCTTGCATTTTCATTTGCACTATGCCATATTTGTGAATTAGTTTCAATCAGATAAATATATCTCTAGATTCACAAATATGGCACAGTGTGAAATATAGTTAAGACCCAAACATGAAAGATTATTGGAACTGCCAAGTGGAATTTGTGGTACAGACTTCTTAATAGGCAAATAAAGATACATGTCGGTATTAAATTTTGAATCTAAATATTCAGGATTTAGACAACTATCAAATGCAACAAGATAATAAAATATGCAAGCTTTGTTGTGCAAGCAAAAAAAGAAAAGCAAGAAAGATAGGGAAAAAAAAGTGTTTTGAAAGAAAGCCACAACTTAGATAAAACCACAAAGACTGCATATATGAGACCCTTTGACCCTCTAACATCCATACTGGCACTTAAAAGTATGAATATGCAGAATGTCTCCAAGGACACAATTGCTTTCAGTGGCATCTCCCCAAGGATATTCCACTTCTCCCAATGCCCATGCCTTAGCATTTTCTGAATCACCTTAGACTAATAAAGGTATCCGCTTGAAATATATTTAAAACTTAGGCATTCAAGGACTCCCACATCTATCCCATAGGATCTCTTAAAATCAACTGTAGCACAGAGTCACTACAAACACCACCATCCCAATCAAAGAAAAAAAAAAGGTAGAAAAGAAAAGAAGGCAGCTAGGAAATTTCCAATGAGTACCATTTGGCCTTAACTTCCCTATCTCCAATCTTATCAATAACCAACATGAAACATGGGTACCAATAACCATGCACCATTGATTCATGTTACAATTTCTGGGTCTATAAGTTTTCAAAGCATAAAATAAAAACACAATTTATGGGTTTGTTAGGTCTCAAAGAATGAAAATAAAGGCAGATATAAAGAAATGAGGTTGAACACAATTTGTGGGTCTATTAGTTGTCAAAGTATGAAATAAAAACACCTAAGAACTCAGAATTCCATAAGAAATGTATAGCTCTAATTATATTTTTCATTCTTAAGAAAATGGAAATAATGTCTGCCATGTTTACATATATAATTTCATTACCTAATTAGCAAGCTACTCATGTACATTGCATAAATTTATATATCAAGAAAACTGATACAACTTTCTTACCTTATGCAAGACTTCAACACACCAACCACGAACCTGCCTCTAAGCCCAAAGATGGAGATGTTCCCTCTTTCTCCTCAACTTAAATCTGAAAGATCACAAAGCAAATAGATTAAAATAACAAACAAAAGCATCAAAATCCAAATTGTATCAGTTTGGATTAAAATAACAAAACCAGTAATTTGATGTTAAACTCTGAAAATACTATATTGCTAAAAGCCCAAAATCCAAACTTTCACAAACAAAAGCATCAGAAAATTTAACAAAAAGGAAGACATAGAGAGACAACAAAAGATGAAATCATGTTTCGGCCCTATATTGTTGAAGCCCCTATAAACACCCCAACCCAACTTAAACAAAGAAACCCTAAAATCATGATTTCATCTAAATACAAAACAAATGAGAACTAAAACCCTATTCAATTGAACTAAAAATAAATACTGCAAAGCCCTATTTTAAACAACAAATCATCCAAAACATCGAAAAAGGAACAAAAATCAAAACCGATGGTGAAATGATTGAACTATTAAAAAGTTTATTGCTTCTGTCTCTTAATAAGCTTTTGTGGAGGGGAGCTAAAAACATTTAAAAGAAAATAGTGAAATTATTATTATTACAAACAGATATAGAAATGTGCAATGCAAACTTATCACTTAAAAGAGACAAAAGCATTCCATAAGGGGGGGGGGTAATTGAAACCTATATCTTTATATGAGAAATGCAATGGAATTAAATCACAAATAAACACCAACCCGCAATTAATTTAACATACCATCAGTCACATAATTGACAATTTAACATGGGCGAATGGTGGATGGATTGGTTAGCCTTCAACCTCCATCTCCAACACAAACCAACCTAATGCATCCATTGGCTACCCCTAATGGCAATACATAGATCCAACTAAATTAAATCATAAATTACAAAGGTAGTGGGAATAAAGAAAACTAGGAAATATCAAAGAAAACAAAAGCCAAATATAAATGCCAAGAAATAAAATACCTTGCAAAAACACAAATCAAATAAGCAAAAAACAATTAAATAAAATACCCAACAAAACATAAATCAAATAACCAAGCAAGCAAGAAACAATTTAATAAACTGGAATCAAATAAGAACAAATAATTAAATAGACAACAAATTAAGGGAAAACATGAATCATACAGAAAGAAGAAGCCCTTTTTGAAGCATAGACCTAATCATGATCCATGGAGTAGATATGTAGAAATTGCATAAACAAGGGTTGAAGCAATGACATGTGAAATAAATATACAATAGCAAAATTTCTTAAATTTCCAAATGTTCCAAATACAAAAAACAGAGGTGAACCAAATGAAAATAGTGGTCAAAAAACTTTTTCCTGCACCTGTTTAGTAATAGATCAAAACGAATAAAACCAAGGAACATAGATGTACCATGTAGGAACCCTAGGAAAAAACTAAACAACTGCCAAATCGGAGTACAAACTACAAAAGAAAAGTTGAAACACCAACCGAAACCAGCAACAACTCTACAATAAGCGTAGCCTGCAATACAAACCAAAAGAGACACTTTAAAAAATGGAAAACAAATTAAATCAATAAACAAAAATGCGAATGGGATTTTTTTGGTAGAACAATGGAAATTAAATCAGAAATTATAAAGATAGTGGAAATTAAATCAGAAGTTACCAAAGACATTTGTTAGCAAGAAGGTCACTGTGGGGCACTAGTGCTAGTACAAGAAACAAAACTCAGAACCAGCCACAAAACCAAAAATTCAAGTCAGAAAAATTTGAAAAAAAAATGAAAAGGAAAATTTTCAAAAGAACGTAACCGCATTGAGAAAACAAATAGTAATATTAAGAACCCAAATGCAACAAATTATGCGAGAAAATCCAACCAAACCCCTATAATACAAAAGCAAATAGTATTACAATCCATTACAATGGAAATCAACCTTTCCAACGTCAGCAAAAACCCCTACAATCGGAAAACAAAGAGAACCAGCAAAATTAAGGGAAAAGCCAAATAAACCCCTACAATCAAAAAACAAACAGTAATACTCTTCATGGCACCATAAACCCAAATCCTCAGAACAAAAATAGAGAAAATCATGAACACAAAATAAAATAAAATAAAAAACCAGACCTACCAGATTCAAAGTAGCGACAAACCCATTCCCAGTCCTTCACTTTATCAACTGAGCTAAAATCAGGGGAAAAGAGGGTTTCATTTAGAACAAAAAATAAGAAACCCGAACTGCTAGACTTAGGGTTTCTTCAACGGAGAAGGCTGCTCAAGCATGCAAATAAGAAACCAAACCACAGAAAAAAGCTAAAAAAGATAGAGGAAGAGAGTGAGGGAAGTGATGAAATAGGATGAGAGGTAGAGTGGGAAGAGGAAGCGGAGAAAGAGAGAGAGGGGGCAGTGGAAAGATAAACAGGGAAGAGAGAGGAGAAAAGTGGAACACGTGTTATTCATGCAATGTGAGCTACGGTGCATGTTTACATGCTACATGCGATCTACTCACACGGTTGGGTTTCTCTCTGGTGCGATCATTGATCTATTCACACGAGTAAATTCCATTTAGCGCACGGAGAAAACATTGCGGTTGCATAAAATAAGATAAGATACGCTCTCAACATTATTCCAACAAACCATTGCGGTTGCATAAAATATGTCCTCATTCATGTGACATGTTTTTATGTACGGTTGCTTGTTGGGGCGTTGTTGGCACCGTTTGTTGGTATCTGATCCAAACTCATCTCGCGCACCGCAGCGAATTGCGGAATTGTGCGTCAACTACCAATTGTGTGTGTCTCACCCAAGTCCTCCTATCTACAGCCGAGCTGGGCCGTTTCCCGCCCTGGTCGGAATTTTACACACAATGGTCTAAGACGAGTGAAAAATTACTCTCTGGAACGCCAAACTGTGGTAGATAGAAGACGATGAGAAGGTCGATAGGTGTCGTCGGCTCATCTCCTATGGTTCTTCTTCTAATTGTTGGGATTTTCTTCTCATCCTCACCGAACTCAGCGCTCGCCTCCAACTCGGCCTCCGCATTCGTACAGAACGTCATATACTCCAACAGGATCGCCGTCTTCTCCAAATCCTACTGCCCGTAACTCTCTCAATCTACACCATCATCGTTGCGAGGATATGAAAATGTTTAATTTTATATTTGCCAATCAAATTGCTTGAGTTTGAACCTAGGGTTTCATAGGGCAAAGATTTAAGCCAATGAAACCTCATATTTTTTCCATATGTGAATTCATAATAGGGATTATTTTGTCTAATATTCACTTAAGAAATATTTGAATGAAAAACATAGAAATATGAATATGTGGACGAGCTATCTGTCTTATAGTGTCGAAAATCCCGGTTTTGTTGCTCTTACACATCTTTTTTAAGTGTATATGTTCCCCTTCCCATTTGTCCACCATCTTGGGACCATGTATTGTGCCGGCTAACGGACTATTTTTTAAAATGCACCTGCAGATCGTTTTTAGTGAAACATCCTTCGATGTGTAGAATTTTCTTTAATCCTTAATACCTCAATCGGCTCTTTCGAGATGGTTATATTGATACAGGATGGAGTTCTAAAGTTACTCAGAAGTAGTGTAGCATGTACTCTCCTAAATGGATGAAGTGTCCGTGTTGGGAACATGTCTGTTGTCTGATTCCTACATTCCTTTGATTCTTGACATGAATGAACTACACAATGGATGATATTTTTCCTATAAAATGTTATTATGGTACAAAGATAAACTTCTAAACCTTTTCCTATAGGTATGTAGTGTTGGAATTTGAAAAAAAGGTATATATAGACTATTTTAATAGTTATACTTTTCGACATGTCTCCTCAAATCCTTGTTTTTCCATCTCCCTGAGACAGATTCCTCCGGACACACATCAGGTTCCGATTCCTGTTTCTAAGCTTGTAGAAATTAATGATAACCACTCTATGTGATTATGGGGTATTGTGGCATCTACTACTACTTCCAAAGCTATGATACAGGAAGTTTGGTCCCCACTGGCACAACAAAGGGTGAAATTGAACTTTGATGGAAGCTCTATAGGTAATCCAGGCCCATATGGTATAGGAGGTGTTTTCAGAGATAATGGCTTTGTTTTCAGGTCCAATAGGAGTTGGAGATTCCTTAAGAGCGGAAATCTTGGCACTACATCAAGGTGTAAAACTGGCCAAACAATTGGGGCTATGGCAGATTGAGATAGAGGGAGACTCCAAGTTGGTAATTGAGTGGATGCAATCAGGGCAGTTGGGAATTTGGCAATACAGACAGCTGATAAGGGAAATTCTTAGCATAACAAGGGAGGTGAGTGTTTGGTTCAAGTGGGTAAGGAGATTAGCAAATGGTTTTGCTGACACCCTAGCAAAACAAGGGACTGTAAGGGAGAGTCTTTATTGGGCAGTTCTGTAATGTTTGATGTTTATTGGATCAACCTTTTCTAATAAGGGTTGAATTCTGTATTTCAGTTTAATTTATCTCTAATGAAAGTTATCGTTTCTGATAAAAAAAAAACCACTCTATGTGGTGAAGGAAGGCTTTTGCATCATGTCATAGTAATTGGAACTTGTTCCATTCTGTATTTTAAGTGCTTACTCCTTTCACATGTCATCATAACACTAGGAAAACCAATATTGAAAGTCTAACTCTTAGGCTGTATTTGGTTTGTATAGGTTTCCTTACCTTTCTCTTCCTTTCCCTATCTTTTCCTTCAAACCAAACACAGCCTTAAAGTATGCAATCGTTTGCATGATGCTTTAAACCTATGAGATCACAATTATGAAGATCTAGGTTTCATATCATCATTCATTGACTTACCCTAAGGACATTCTCTCTTGTAGAAAAATTATTTTCTTAAAAATTATCATTTCAGTTCATCATCATCATCCATGCCTTATCCCAACTATATGGTGTTGGCTACATGAATCATTTTTTGCCATTCTGTTCTATTTAAAACTATATCCATTGTTAAATTATTTAGTGATTAAATAATTTCTTACTACTTCTACCCATGTTCTTTTTGATCTACCCCTATCTCCACTTGTAACAAATCACTTCTTCTAATTGGAGCTGTTGGTGGTCTTCTAGGCACATGACGAAACCATCTTAGTCTACTCTTTCTCATTTTATCACTTATTGGAGTTACTCCTAGGTTTCTACAAATGGCTTCATTCCTGATCCTATCATTTCTTGTTTTTCCACTTATCCATTTTAGCATTCACATTTCTGCCACACTCCTTGTTTGAACATGTTGTTTCTTGACTGTCCAACACTCTAATTCATACAACATAGTTGGCCTTACAACTGTTTTATAGAAATTTTCTTTTACTCTTAAATGGTATTCTTCTATCATATAAAAGTCCTGATGCACACCTCCATTTTGCCCAACCAGCACTAATTCTTTGGGTGACATCATCCTCAATCTCTCCTTTGGTATAAATTATTGAACCAAGGTATTGGAAATGGTCACTCTCCAATCCTAACTGTATCCTGATTTGCACTACCATTATTACTAAACTTACATGTCATATACATTGTTTTAGTTCTACTTATATTACAACCTCTTGTTTTAGGGCATTTGTCCATAGGCTTAATTTTTCATTCAATCCTTCATTAGTTTCATCAATTAAAACAATGAAGGATTAAATGCAAGGTATTGGATGACATCCAGCTCTAATTCTTTGGGTGACATCCTCCTCGATCTCTCCCTTGTTATGAATTATTAAACCAAGGGATGGAAATAGTCACTCTCCAAGCCTAATTGTATCCTGATTTAAACTTATATTATTACTAATTTTACATGTCATATGCTTTGTTTTAATTCTACTTATTTTAAAACCTCTTGTTTTAGGGCATTTGTCCTGTTGTCCATAAGCTTAATTTTTCATTTAATCCTTCATTAATTTCATCAATTAAAACAATGTCATCCGCAAACAACATGCACCATGGGATTTCTTTCTGAATTATTTAGTCAATTCATCTATGATCATTGCAAATAGATAAGGGCTAAGTGCTAAACCTTGGTGAAGATCCATCTTAGCTGTAAAATCTGAAGCCTCTTCCACTGATGTTCTAACATTGGTTGTTTCCCCCTCATACATATCCCTAATTAGGTAATTAGGTCTATATACCTATTTTGAACCCCTTTCTTTTCCAAGGCCCACCATATTATTTCTCCAGGCCTTTTCTAGATCAACGAGCACCATATGAAGATATTTTCTTTTTCTCAACCTTTTCAATTACTGCTAATAAATAATCAACTATTACAATTTCTTGTCAGAAATGCTTTTTTATTTAATGGAGGTTTACAAAATGAACATGGAGCAGCAGCCCAGGTAACATCCAAGGCTTTTCATCCAAAAACGTGGGAGTTGTTGTTTTAAGCAGTTGTGTGCTACAAGTTTAGAAGGATCCTTGGTTGATCACTTAAATAATCAATGGGATTTCAGAACTAAAAAGCTGGCAGGGTGATGATTTTAGCATCATTTAAAGTGATACCGTTGGGATGGAGAATACACCTTTTAGATGTAATTGATAACTTAGGAGGGAGTAAAGTTATTAAATCTATCTTGAGGAATTATGAGTTGACAAAATGAAATTATATGAAGGAATTCTTGATGGTGCTAAGGATGTTTGGTGTAATTCAAAAGTGACAATACCATGGACCTGGAACAGGTTATTTTTTTTTGAAGGATCAAAGAAAATTCATTAAAATAAAAAGAGAATACAGAGAGAGGTGACAAGAAATCACCCGAGAGAAAAGACAAACACTAAAAGGCAAATACACCCAAAGACACTGACATACCAAATATATTCAAAACAAAGAAAAAAAACTCCAAGATGACCACCTGCACCTTGCTCCTAATTGAGTGACCCTGAAGCAAAGCCCAAATGCCAAGGCTTCCTAATCATCTTCCTTGAAACTTTCGTCCTACCCATCATCTTCTTCATCCCACTTGTCTCCTCTTTCTCTAGCTTCCAATTTCTTCAGCCTCTCTTCTGTCCTCTTTCTCTGGAACTCCTCAAAGGCCCTCTTGGCAAATTCCTTGCCCCCCCAAAGTATAGACCAAGACTTGTACCTATTTTGACTTCTCTCTCCACAACTTTCTTGATGGGACTCTTCTAAACCTCTCCTCCTTTTCTAGGCTTTTAACGGGATCACTTACTTCAACTGAGAGATCAAATTTGTAAGAACCACCTGAGTGTTCGTCTTACCATCCTCTTCCGGGTGTGGAGCTACCAATGCCTTCCTTCCTCTTCTTTTGTAGACCTTTTTGTAATTTTTTGTAGGTCCTATCCCCCACCAAACCAGGCTTCAAATGAGAGAAGACCTTGGTTACGTGAATGATGTGTGAATTCCTGGCCCCATGCAGTTTCTTGTGACACTCTTGAACTGAGTTAATTGTCACATTCTCTATCACCCTTTTTCGTCCTAGATCCTCACCTAATCTTCCAACCTTCACTTCCTCATATAGCCATTTATCAGAGTTGTTTTGTTCAGCCTGGAGGAGTGAACCACTAACAGCGCCTCCATTGTTACTCCCTGAACTCCCTCCTGAATCCACTGTAGTACTCCCACTCAAATCCTGATTCTCCTTCTCCACCCTGAGCTCTTATTCGCTGACCTCTTTTGGGGTATTGGTCAAGGCTTTCTTTGCCTGATCAAAGCCCAATGACATAGAGCTGTCCTCTTCCTTCTGGATCGAAGCTTCATCTCCCTCCATAGATTGATCGCAACCTACCAAAGCGTTCTCTCTTACGTTGGAGATCCAGGCAGCATCGGTTTCTGTGCTTCTCACCGCTGTTTTCACCAAAGTGTCTTCTCTTCCTTTTCCGTATCTGAAGATCACCAACTCCCATTGATCTTCAGTTCTTTTGATTTTGTTTGAAGTGATTTGTTCCAGACTCCACCTGGAACATTCTGACTGTTTAAAAGGGAAAAGGATCCTTCTATTACATTTTAAACCCAACAATCCAGGTAGATTTTTGGGCTTTTGAAAATGGGCCGCTCCTCAATCATCATTGAGTATGCCTGATTACTTCCTTTGTCAGACCCTAACCCTTTTTGCTCTTGGACTGCCAGGTGTCCTTCTATTTTCAGCCCTGCCCTCTTCGACATTAAAAGCTGAATCTTACGGGCCTCCCTTCTTTACTTCTCCTGACCCTGAGTGGACCCACCACTCAAGACCTCTTTCGAAAACTCCCCTGATTTGCCTCTCTTCACCTTCCCAAGATCTCGAAAGTCGATCAGCCCCAACTCGCCGACCCCACCTTCATCATTAGCTTGGAGCCCATTCGACTTCTGCAACTTTGAGCTAGTCGAATCAGTCGAAAGAGGAGCGCTCCACTCCTTTCTCCATTGATCCAGATTGGCTAACCAACTCCTAGGGTAGGACCCTTCCACCACCACTCTAACATCATATGGTTCTCCTCCGAAATGAGGTAACAAAGAGGTTGGAATGAGATGGATTTCCTCCATCTCAACAAGGATACAAGCATAGGTGAGGTTCTCCCAGTTTATGGTCCTTGAATCAATGAACCTAAAACTTCCACAAGCATCTCCAACTGCCTTGAAGGTTTGAAAACTCCAGGCATGTAGCAGAATGCCATATACATTTATCCAAATGAAACTTGATAGCCCCAGATTTCTCAAAGCCCCAACGAGGGTTCCATCTCCCCAACCTTAAGAAACCCGCATTGAGTCTTCTCACTTGGAAGTGACTTCTCGTTTTCCATTCAGTGACTGCCCAAGTCCAAATGTCTTCCACATCCGGTTCAGCATTAACGAAACGTCCAACCAAACTTCTATTAAGAACCTCTAACCGATTGCTAGTTCCTTTTGTTGAACTAACAACCACCTCTCTCATATTGAACTAACTCACCCGCATAGTCTATTCGGAAAACATAATTGGCCTTTTAAGGTGCATACAACAGAAGGCAGAGGATGGAACGATTACCAAATTTACCTGAGAATTGGAAGATGGAACAAGTTTGAGAATCGCCTCAATTATCCGCCCAGAGTCCTGATCTAATTGTTCCACAGAAACAGCAGGACAACTGTTGCTTACTATTGGAGCTATGGTATATTTAACCATCAAGTCTGCTACCTTTGCAAACCCATAATCAAGCATGCCAACCACCTGTAGATGGGAGACAAAGAAATTCAAACAATGCAGAGCATACAAATCTTAAAATGGCATTGGATCCAAACTGAGAGCAGAATCAGCTCATTTTTATTGCATCAGGATTCAGGCATCTTTGATTTTCATCATAATATGACATCCTTTCATATAGTTTCCGGCTGCAATTATTTGGCAGTTGAATGTGGAAGAGAAAGGAGTAGCCCTATGATGCAAACAAGGATGTAGCTGACACAACAGATAGGAAGATCTCCATGGCAATTTGTCTTTCTGGAGCAGGTTATGGATGGATTAGAATTAGTCAACTTATGAGCTTGGAACTTACATGGTACATTGACATCTGTGCTTTGGTCACATGAACCCATATGACCTTTGTTATAAAGGAGAGAAGAGAGGAAGAGAGAAGAGAGAGGAAAGAAGAGAGAAGAGAGAAGAAAGAAGAGAGGAGTGATTTGAGAGTCAAAAGATGATGTTGACGGCACCAGCTTTTAGTATTTATTACTAGGGCGACAAGACATAAAAAATAAAAGAAGGAAAGTACAATAGTACCCCTACGGTACTATACTTAAAGAATAACCAACTTTTAACACTCCCCCTCAAGTTGGGACATAGATGTCAATCATGCCCAACTTGTCACATAAATCATAATGTCGTGAGTTATGTAACCCTTTAGTGAAGATGTCTGCAAGTTGGTCTTCAGAGCTAACATAAGGGGTACACACTTCCACTGCAATGACCTTTTCTTTGATAAAATGTTTGTTGACTTCGATGTTTTTAGTTCTATCATGCAGCATAATTTCAACCACTCCATGACCTATGTTTTTAGTCATAGGTCCATCAACTGAAAAACCCAACTCACTCAACAAGTTTTTTAACTACATAATTTCAGCCACTCCATGAGACATTGCCCGATATTCAGCTTCAATACTAGACCTAGCTACCACAATCTGCCTTTTGCTTCTCCAGGTAACTAGGTTCCCTCCCACAAAGGTACAATAGCTGTTGGTCGACTTCTTGTCGTTCAAGGATCTTGTCCAATATGCATCGGTATACACTTCAACTTTCAAATGTCCGTGCTTTTGAAACAACAAGCCTGCACCTGGGAACTTCTTAAGATATCTGTGAACTCTTTCTGCTGCTTTGAGGTGGGTAGTCTTAGGGGCATGCATGAACTGGCTAAGAACACCCATTGCATAAGCAATGTCTGGTCGAATCATAGAAAGATATAATAATCTTCCTTCAAGTCTCTGAAACTGTTTCACATCCTCGATGGGTTTACCTTGACAGTCACCTAATTTGTGATTAGGATCAATAAGAGAATCTACCAGCTTCCCTCCCAATTTTCCTATATCCTGGAGTAGATCTAGGACATACTTTCTTTGGGAAATGAAGATACCCTTTTGTGAGCAGGCCACTTCAATCCCAAGGAAGTACCTTAGAGGACCTAGATCTTTCACTTCAAACTGGGTAGCAAGTAGACCTGTTCATGGGCCGGGCCGGGCTTTCACTCTGTATTAACAGATTTTTCTAAGGCCCGTGCTCGAGCCCGAGCCCGGCCCGACCATCGGGCCCACAACTTGGGCCCGAGCCCGGTCCTCATAAAAGGCCCGAAGCCCGGGCCTGGGCCTGAGCCTGAAATTTAGCCCATACTATTACTATTGCTGAAGCAGCTGAATAGAGAGAGAGAGAGACAGAAATTATAAAGAAAAGAATAAAAAATGTATATATTAAATTATAAATATATATTTCAATAAATATTATATTATTTATATATTTTATATAATATATAAAATACATATATATTTATAAAATATATAATGCTGAGTCGGGCCGGGCCGGGCTTTTTTGACAAATCCCGAGCCCGGCCTGAAACACAGTTAGGCTTACTGTGTTAGGCCCGCAGGCCTAATTACATGACCAAGCCCGACCGGGGTGTGGGCCGGGCCATCGGGCTACCCGGCCCACGAACAAGTCTAGTAGCAAGAAAACTCTTCAACTTTTGAATTTCATCATTCTAATCAACAGCGATAACTATATCATCAACATATACTATCAATGCTGCAATTTTCCCTTCCCCTCTTTTCACAAACTATGTGTGATCAGATTGACACTACTTGTATCCTCTTTGCTAAACTGCTGCATGAAACTTGTTGAACTAGGCTCTCAGTGATTGTTTCAGGCCATATAATGATTTTTTTAACCTGCACACTTTTTGTTCATTACCTTAAGCCCGAAAACCAGAGGGGTTGTACCATGTATGCTTTCTCTTCAAGGTCACCATTTAGAAAGGCATTCTTGATGTCTAGTTGATGAAAGTCCCAATCAAGATTAGGAGCTAAGGAGAAAAGGACTCTAAAGTTCATCTTAGCAACGAGTGCAAAAGTTTCTGCATAATCCACTCCGTACACTTGTTTTACCATTAAACGAGCTTTATACCGCTCCACCGTGCCATCAACCCTATGTTTTACTGTGAAAACCCATTTACATCCAATTGGTTCCTTCCCCTCAGGAAGATCTACTAGTTCCCATGTGTCATTTTTATGTAAAGCATTAATCTCTTCCTTCATAGCGTCTGTCCATTCAGGCACCAAAAGAGCTTCTGCCACATTCTTAGAAATAAGAACACTGTCAATGGAAGAGAGGAAGGCCTTAAAGGAAGGTGAAATGTTCTAATAGGAAACAAGGTGGGAAATGGGGTGTTTAGTGGTGCAAGACCTAACACCTTTCCGGTGAGCAATGGGAAGGTCAAGGCCATTAGCAATAGAAGTAGCAATAGCAATAGGGTCAGGAACATCAATGGGAACCAAGGTACCTAGTTGGGTAGGATCCACCCCCTAGAGAGTTTGATGGCATTGGTGGTACAACTTCTAGGTGCTCCACAACTCTTGAACATGGTTGGCCTTTGTGACGATGAAAGAAGAAAGGGAGGAGGAGCTAAACCAGTTTCTCCTCATTCCTACACTCCCCCTGAACTAGTAACCCCTAGGCCACTTCAAGAAGGTGTCGGTTCTTTCTTTCAGCAACACCATTTTGTTGTGGTGTTCGGGCACAAAAGCTACAGTGAAGTGATCCACGCGAAGCAAAGAACTCCGTGAGATCATTATGAAAATATTCTTTGGCATTATTGGATTGAAAAACTTGGATAACTTTTGGTACTTCATCCTTGGTTCACATGGGATACACCCATGTATATTTGGAGTAATAATCAATAAAGATAATAAAATACTCATAGCCACTCTCAGATGGTAAAGTAACAGGGCCCCAAACATCAGAATGAACAGTGTGGAAAGGAAATTCAGATTTATTATTCTTTGAAGAAAAATGAGTTCCACAATGCTTAATCAATTGACAAGTTTGACAAGTAAATGCTGACACTGGCACTGCTTAAACAACTTTGGAAACACCATTTTCAAAGACTCAAAAGATAAATGACCAAGACGACCGTGCCATAAATAGACCTGACTCTTAGACTCTTTGACTGTAAGACCAACCTTATTCTCCAACATGTAGAGACCATCCATCATGCGTCTTCTACCAATCGTCTTCCCCAAGGCCAGATCCTGGATCACATAGTAAGAAGGGAAAAAGGTCACTGAGCAGTTTAAAGAATTAGTGATACTACTAACAGAGAACAAATTAATAGGAAATTTCGGAACATGTAAAACATTAGATAGGATGAGGCCAAAGGGAAGAAAAATGGATCCTTGACTAACTATAGTAGAGTATGATCCATCAGCTAGTCTCACCTTGTTTCTTCCAGAGAGGAGGTGATAGGTCTGAAAATAAGAGGGCTTACTAGTTATTTGTTTATATCCAGAACCAATTATCCAAGGAGAGTTAGGGGAATGGGACGATACATGGAAAGCTGTGGCAGAGTTACCTGATGTAGATGCAAATGAAGTTGAGGGAGGAGGAGCATCCATTTAACGAATTGCCCTACCATAGAACACTAAATGGTCATAGAAGGAATTAATAATATCCTCCCTTGGGTCAGAACCAGAGGTGTGTGTCTGAGTCACAGTAGTAATAGGGGGCTGATTCTCCTTGCTGTCCTGACTTCTTATTCAGATCTGAACCTTGCTTCTTACTCAAATCCTGAGCTCATTTTGGCTTCCCATGAAGATCCCAACATGTATCACGGGTGTGTCGGGGTTTCTGGCAATGGGTACACCATAGTTTGTCTTTGTCATCCACCCTTTTATGAAAGTCCCCCTTCTTAAAGATATTTCCCCCACTTGTAGTAACATTCCCTTTCGTTGCCAACACAACTGCATCCCCACTAGAACTATTCATCAAATTCCTTCTACTTTCCTTTGACTGTACTAATGCATTAACTTCCTGGATAGATGGAAGATCTTTGCTGCCTAGGATCTAGACTTTGATAGATTCATATGCAGGATTCAAGCCATGGAGAAAAGCAAACACTCTTTGCTGGGAAACAAGTTTCTTATATGCTTTTGCATCTTCATCACACTTGCAGTCCACACTCTGACAATGATCTAATTCCTTCTAGACGAAGGTCAAGTTTGAATAGTACACAAAAAGATTCGTCTCCCCCTGTTTACAAGTGGATGATTCTACCTGTAACTGGTAGATTTTTGCATAGTGACACAGCTCAAAATAGGTTTATTTTGTTTGTTTCCAAATCTCATAAGCCATTTCAGCCCACATAAAGTTCCTTCTCACTTGAGGTTGCATAGACACTAAAAGCCAGGACATGACCATACTGTTTTCCTGGTTCCATTTGTCATACTTAGCATTCCCAGAATTAGGTTCTTCAATTCTCCCATTTATATATCCCATCTTTCCCCTTGCAGTAATGTATAACTTGATCCCTCTCGACCATTCTAAATAATTTAAGCCATCCAGGGGAATAACAGCCATGGGAAATGATAGATCCACACCCCCACTCATTCCATTCTGCATTGAGGAAACACTGGATGTGGCAGAATCTTCACCACTCATGATTACAATTTCAGATCACTCTTAAAGTGGGCACAAAACTTTAAAAAAAGGCAGTCTAACACCAAGGAAGAAAACACCTCTTTTTTCCTTCTGAAACTCAACTTTTTTTTGGTTAAAAAAGGTGCTGTTACAACACTAATGGGTCATCCCTTGACCTACAGAACCAAATATAGCTGCTGTACAGCACTAACAGGTCATCTCTTGACCTACAGAATCAAATATAGCTTCTGTTGCAGCACATACAGGTCATTTCTTGACCTATGCATCAAATATAGTTGCTGTTGTAGCATGTACAGGTCATTCCCTGACCTACAAGTTCATCATAAAGGCTGCTGTCACAGCATACAAAGGTCATCACCGACCTACAGCTTACACAGGGATCAACCGATCCCACAAATAAGGAAAGAAAGAGGTGCTGATCACCTCACATCCAACCAGCAGACCTAGTATAGGTTCTGTTCTGGCACACGACCAGAGACAAAAGAAAAGGAGGAAGAGAGAGAAGTTACTTCAGTGCGCTGTAAAAAAAACTGGATCTTCAATAACCCAAACAATAGCTGGCGAAGGAAGATCTGATAGTTTGATGCGAAAGAGGTTCACTCGATCTCTCCTTTCAGATCTGATAGTCCCGCTCTGATACCATGTTATACAGGAGAGAAGAAGAGAGGAAGAGAGAAGAGAGATTTGAGAGTCAAAAGATGATGCTAGCGGCGCCAGCTTTTAGTATTCATACTAGGGCGACAAGACATAAAAAATAAAAGAAGGAAAGTACAATAGTACCCCTGCGGTACTATACTTAAAGAATAACCAACTTTTAACAACCTTCATCCTCGTATTTCTCTAGACATTCACTAGAATACTTCATTATTGTTGTATTTTCTTCTATGATGTATTTTAGGCCATTCCCTGTGGGGGAACTGTGTAAAGTAGATGCTGCTGTTTCCATATCAAAAGCTCTTTAACACTGATTGGACAGGTTCACCATTTGAGGAAAGATCCATTATGGGGTAATTTGTCGAGATTTAAGAGTTGAAAAGCAAACAATTGGTGGTAAGATCTAGTGTAATGTAGATAACAAAGTATATATAAAAGAAGAAAAAGAAAAGAGAGATCTGTTGAATAGAGATAAAGTTATCTAACTTATATGGTTAAATCACTTGTGAAGGAGATGGTGTTCTATGAAAGTGGACATACTGAAATGCTTTTTGCTAGCAGGCAATTCTTGCATGGTGAGTAACTTGGTGTTCCAAGAGCACTTGATATATACTGAAGATTTGTGCTGCTTTTCTGGATAGTGTAGCTGTTAGATGATATGGTTAACTCACTTGTGAAGGAGATGGTGTTCTAGGAAAGTGGACATACTGAATGCTTTTTGCTAGAAAAGGCAATTCTTGCATGGTGAGCAACATGGTATCCCATGAGGGTTTGATATACACTGAAGCCTCATGCCACTTTTCTCGATAGAGTTTAGCTATCTGAGACTTTCATGTAAGGTCAGTAAATAAGCCGGATAAATTTTCCTAGTCTGGTTGTCATCAAGATTGTTTATTTTTGAGCTATACCTCATATGTAGGCTTTTGTCACTGTTCTCATTGACGTCAATCCTAAAGGCTCAATTTGGAAGGAGTACAAATGCAAATTTGTAGAGCGTAAAACCTTGTATTTTGTATGTATTTGCACTCTACAAATTTGCATTTGTATTCCTTCCAAACTGAGCCAAAGGGATTCATGTAGCATCTAATTTTTTTTTTTTTTCATTTTCATTTTGAATATACAGCACATATATAACTTCCTCATGCCCATTTTATTGGAATGTTTTTTTCCCTTTTCTGTCCTAGTGTACAGCATCTTGTTGTAAATGGGCTATTCTCATGCATTATGTTTTTATTTCTTTTTTTAACTATTGCAGTTATGCTTACCTTTCAATTTTTCTATTAAAAAAAGTGAAACATATGAAGAAAATAGAAAATGTCTGTAATGTAGGTCCCTTTTTTCTGTTTATTCTTCTTGTAACGAATAAATAAAAAGCAGTACTTAAGAAATATGGAAGAAAAAAAACCTAAGTTAAATATTTTTCATCTCTTGTAACCTCCAGTGTCATTCAGTTCATTATGACCCACCTAGTTTGCACAACCACTTTAAGAAAACTGGATACTTCGCAATTCTTGCTATTCACATTTTCTAGTTGTTAATTCTAAATGAATGTACACTATGCTTTTACAACCCTTCTGTTCATTCAATACATTTGTGTTAACACTTATTAATGTTGTTGAATGGGATGAGTTTAGCATTTACTGTCATGATGCCCAGGTATTCACTACGTGCCAAACGCATATTCAATGAACTGCATGAGAAACCTTTTGTTGTGGAGCTTGACCTTAGAGGTACATACAATCATGATTGTTATCTTCTGTTAGTTGCCACTATATGAAAATAAAGGTATTTATATGTCATAATTGATGTTAATTATATTCTTTTGATGGGTAAATACTAATACATGTATTCAATGCAGATGATGGGTCTCAAATCCAAGATGTTCTTCTAGATTTGGTAGGCAAGCGCACTGTACCACAGGTTTTCGTGAATGGCAAGCATATTGGTGGCTCTGATGGTTGGTATCTTTGAGTGCACTCATTTTACTTGGATGCTACCCTCTATCTGAGTACCTTTTTCTTCTTGATTTTTATGAAATTTCTGACTGTAATCCATTTTTTGATTCTTTAGATCTCAAGATAGCACTCTTGAATGGTCAATTGCAGAAACTTTTAGATAGAAGTGATTGAAGTGCTAAGATGAAGAAAACACATGCATCTTTGGGGAAGCTACTTATGGTTAATCAGATAATGAATCCTAGAGCTTGAAGGTAAATATTAGGACGGCTTGACACAATGATGCTCAAAAGTTGTCATTTCATATCCACAAAATAAAAAATATGATTGGTTTTGATGGTTCTTTCACTCTTAAATGTTCATGTGAATGCACTCAAAAGCATTAAATGAGGCAATTCTGAGGTGATGCAATGCATGCTTTAGCAAGTTCTGAATTTGAAAGTTTGAATAGAGCTCTAGATCCGTTGATACTATTGTTAACACTTCCTACCAATGTCACCTTTTAAGAATGGTCTACCTTTCATCCTGTTTTTCACTTTGCACTTGTAGTAAACTTAAATCAGCTTGCTTTTGTTGGTGTCTAAGCTGGATATGGGTCAAAATGAAATGTGCAATCAAGGTGCGTTTTTGTTGGTTTACAGTAAATTCTCATGGCACCTTGGCTGATAAGCCTGATATGATTCCATTGCGGTTGCATTTGAAAGAAAAATCTTCTCATGAAAAAAAGAGAAGCCCTTTCCTGTTAATAAATGACAATAGGGTGTATTGGTCTGTATTATTTTTTTTTTTTGAAACTGGTTCAGAGGGGTCGGTATAAGGCCTAGTTATCCTCTGAACCAGTGTCTGACCCGATACAATCCTTAGAGGGGGTGTATCAGGGAGCCATCGACACGATATATTGATACTTTGAACCTTTCTGGTAAGTGGTAAGCACTCAATTTTGCAAGAGTAGGACATTGTCGGTTCAAGTGCCATTAGAAAGTAAAACCATTTTTCATCCACACTACCCCATGGTAGTGCGTTGGGTTATAATCATTATCATTTTGGTATACTCACATAAGCTAACTCTGGGCTCCAAATATTTATATGATTGGTTCTTTTGGTGTTTGTCACAATTTGTGGCCGAACCAGACCTGGGGAGCTTGCTTAGTTCTCTGCTTGGTCCTTTGAACCCAGCCCCAGCCATATTCTGAGAACTGGTCTTAACAGAGATCTTAGTCCAAGTTTAAGAAAGTGTGTACAATGTGAAGTGAATTGATCTACAAATTCTAAATGAAAAAAAAAAGTCTATTATAGACTGGAGGGCTTGCTATATGTGAGGGAATGAGCAATAGAGAATAGATAACTTGCAAAGAGGGGAACTGGTAGGGGTTGGGACAGGGTGGTTTCAGTCCTGAATGATTAAGGGAAAATTCCCGATCAGTACCCTGTACTTTGACTCAAGTGACAATTTAGTTCCCAAACTTTAAAATGCGACAATCCAGTACCCGAATTTTTTAAATGCAAAAATTTGGAACTTATTGTTAATCAGTTGTTAAGTGGCATGTGAAAAGACACAAGTGACCCTCAAGCTTCATTTAATTTTCTTTATTAACCATCCTCTAAAAATCAAAACCAACACAAAAATAAGGCTAGTTATGCAGAAAATTCAAATTTCAGATGTGCGCTCAATGCTTCTTTAACCAGTTTTCAATTCCCCCGGGTTGTAAGTGATGAAAAGGACGCTCCTTCAGCAGCTAAAACGAAACCAGAAGAGAAAATCTCAGATATCTCTGTTAATGTTATACATCTCTCTTTCGGCCACCTAAATACTGATAGTGTATATTGAATCTTTTACAAATACAGCAGAGAAAATTGGACCTGTCAGGCGTCAGCTACACACCAACACCAGTACCCCTGGCCTCAATTTATTGCCCCGCTCTCTTTCATCTGTTGATCATTCACCTAAATTAATAGCATGCAGTTATATTTATAAAGCCGTACATAGATACATAAAATGAAATGGATTTAACTGTCCTCCCTACTCTTCCCCTCTCAATCGGATGGTCCAGCCTTGCTCTTTAGGTGCTGCTTGAAACCTTGTTGAGATGGTTGAATTCATAAAAAATGGTTTTGCATTTTAGAACAGAATAGAGTAATTGAAAAGGAGATAATGACAGAGACACATAGATACAGAGGGAGATACGTTGCAGAGAAGAGCTTTGGAGCTGTGAAGAAATTAAGCACAGTTGCTTCTTGCATACTTGGGGCAGCAGCAAATGTTGCATAAAAAATGGTTTTGTTATACAGTTGCTTCTTGCACACTTGGCATGCACATCGAAGCTATTGTCCATCGACAATCTGGTTGGAAAACCTAAATTGAGAGAAAGCTTTGGAGCATCAGTCCTGAAAAGCCCAGTCTTGGACCAAATTGTCATTCAAGCCAAAAAATCTCCTTTCTGGATTCTCCACTTGTATTACTATTACCTCAAGGCAACCTCTGTGAACATGGGGCATCAGTCCTGAAAGCCCATAAAGCAGAAACCTTCCTAACTAGTTCCCTCTCTCTCTCTCTTTGTATGTATATATATATATCTGACATAGAGATTGGGCTCTGTTTCATTTTTTGAGGAAGAAGAAGATGAACAAAGTGTTTTGTTTTCAAGGATAATTTTGACATTTTTAAAAGTCTTAAGTTGTACATAGGGTCACGTGATATACATAACTGACAGTCCATTAACGGCAGGTACTAGATTGTCGTGTTTCGAAAGTTCGGGTATTGGATTGTCGCATTTTAAAGTTCGGGTATTGGATTGTCGCATTTAAAGTTCAGGGACCAAATTGTCACACGAGCCAAAGTACAAGGTACTAATCGAGAATTTTCCCATTGATTAATTACTAATCAGCACAAAATCACAGATCATAACCGTTTCGGTTAATAGTTGGGCCTATTGGTTCTAGGTATATTGAAAAATATATTTGTTTATTTAAATAATAACTTAAAACTTAATTGGGAAAATTCCCGATCAGTACCCTGTACTTTGGCTCGAGTGACAATTTGGTCTCCAAACTAAAATGCAACAATTCAGTACCCAAACTTCCAAAATGTGACAATCCAGTACTTTCTGTTAACCAGTCCGTTAATCAATTGTTAAGCGATATCTAAAAAGTCAAAAATGCCCTAAGAATGCCATCTAATTCACTTTATCAACCATCCAAACATTGACAATAGAATGAACAGCCCCAAATTCTAGATTCTTCTACACAATCACCAACTTTTTTTGAATAGAAGAGGTTAGGATTTGGGACTGTTGAGTTTTTTTGTTAGCGTTTGAATGGTTGATAAAGAGAATTAGATGGCATTCAAAGGGCATTTTTTATCTTTCAAATGTCACTTAATGGTTGATTAACAGACTGGTTAACGGTAGGTGCTGGTTGCCACATTTTGAAAGTTTGGGTACTGGACTGTCACATTTTAAAGTCTGGGGGACTAAATTGTCACTCAAGCTAAAATACAGGGTACTGATCGGGAATTTTCCCTTTTTGATAATATATAGTCTTAATAAAAATGATAATGAAAATTTAAACTATTAATATGTTAATAAATTAAACATTTTAACTAATACTGTCTTATGTATTATTTATCAAATTTCTCATTTCAAATATTAATAAAATATGATAAAAATACAAAAAAAAAATAGAAAAACCTTATATATTTAATAAAATAATTGGCCCATAGAATCAAAATCCACAACCGGCTCATTTATAAATCAGGACAAAATCTTGGAGACAGAAACGACCCATTAACAGCCCTAGGAACTGGTATGAATCCATGAACCTGAAGTTGTATTAATTTGGATGATGCCCTTATTTCTTTTATTTTTTTATTTCCTAGGTATTAGAGGGATGCTGTTGAAGCCCCTAAAGTTTTGAAAACCCCCTAAAATTTTCTGCTGTGGATGGATATTTTGATCCTTGCCATGGACATATAACTGGAATTGGAAAGGAGGGACCAGTATGGTATGGTAGCACGTAATAAACAGGCAATACCTTGATATCCTTCCCACATCCCTACCCACTACCATCAAGATTCAATATAGTGGTCCCTACCTCTTTGCCTTTCCAGGGTGAGCCTGTTAGTCAGACAATTCTGGAGGTTCCTATTATTTCTATTCGGGCCCGTTGGAAAAAAGATTTGAGCCCAAATAGGTCGGAACTGCAGCAACAACCTCTTCTTATCCATCACTTGAAGATATTGGGCCAATCTAAGGGAGTCTTTAAGCGAGGGCTCAGAATCTCGTGTAGGAGCATTTATCATTAGGGACATGATTATTTCTGTTGAGAGAGACAAGGCTTAAGTCTTGCAAAAGTCTTGACTTCTCTAGCTTACTTGACGATACAAGGAGGGATGGATTTTTATTTTGTGTGCCTCCCTCAGAGAGTCAGAGAGGCTTCTTCTGCTAGGAGTGATTCTGCCTTGAATGGGGAAGCGGAAATGGAGGTGCAGGCAATCAAATCGGACATGGTTTCCGGGCTGCAGGTAGAGGTAGAGGAAAGAAAGGCGTTCTGGACCTAATATTCGTGTTGACAAGTGGATGGAGTTTGGCAAAAAGTTGGGGGGGGAGGGGGGGGGGGTTTCAAGTTTCAACTTCAATCCTGGATGGAGAGGCCTTGCGCATTCACAAACCACAATTGGTTCAAATCTCGAATTCAAAATCGGATTTTCCAATACCTCTACTACTCTATGTTGAAATGCTGATGCCTTGTTCTAGTCCTTTCTTGGCCCAGCCTTAGATTCCGGTCTGGGCCTTTTTAAGGTTTTGAGGTTTCAAGCTTTTGTTTGTTTCTTTGGTCTATGCCATGGTGTGGTAATTGTTTTTGTAATTGGGCCTCGCTTTCTTTTGGGGTGGCGTTTTGGGTGCTGCTCCTTGGTCTGGTGAGCTCTACTTACTTTTCTCATCTTGTTCTTCTCTCTAATAAAACGAAGCTTTACCATTCTCAAAAGGAAAACAAAGGACAGCAGAATTTTGTTCTTTGATCTTGTCCATATAACCTGCACTTGGAACTTCTTGTTTCACAACTCTCCTCTGTTTTTGTGCTTGATGTGGACCCACCGAATTTTCCACTCTTGTCTTTGGATAATGCAAACGTTCTAACCATTTTCCACTCCTTGCTTTAATTATCTTTATCTTCTATCTGCTGTCTGACCAACCAACTGAACTATCTCAATGTCGTGTTTGAAGCAATTTCCTCAAAACAATCCTTGGTATCCCTTTCAGTAATAGTAAGAGTTTTGAATGAAGTGATAAAGAAAAGTAGCGCAGACTGTAGAGAATCGTTTTTGCGTTTAAACGATATTTCATTTCATCTAAAGCCTCTGCACTTTTCACCTTCTTCCTTGCAAAAATGTTTCTTTGGTTTTATTCATCTTAGTGGCCTGCCAGCATGCAGCACGTGTTCATCAATCAGACTGCACTTTTTTTTTTTGGGTCCTTCACTTTCGACTCTATCCTCAAATAAACACTCTGCTAGCAATTGACACAGTCATTCATCGATGTGTGCTTTAGCACTAGAATAGCGACTGTTGACAGTTTGTGCCTAATCTACGCCATGTAGAGGATGGATCAGAGCCTTCACCTAAACACATTTGAAAGGTTTAACACTTAATATGAAGGCTTTGCAATTACAACTGAAGCATTTCTTTCACATTACTCTTGCACAGATTTGCAGGGAATCTGATAAATAAAAAAGCTGATATATTTACCTAATCGTATTCAATGAATTAACTTTGTTTTAGTGGAAATTAGCTTTAAAGGCTTATCATCCTAACAGAAGAGCAGCACAAATTTCACCAGTCTTTCCTTGGGAAATATTGGTGAAAAAAATAAAATAAAAAAACTCTACATATCAAAGCTTGGAACTCTAATCAATTTCTCTTAAATCAGAAAGAAGCTGCGTATGTTGCTGGTCGCCAATCGGATTTTTGTGCACTAAGGATTCCTTCTTTGTTTTTGGAAAAGGTCAAGTGAATTTCCCAGTGCAGAGATTTCAAAATGTTTTCAATTTCACGCATCGTGGTGGAATCATCACGGATAATCAGTTTTCCTCCTGGTTTAACTATTCTATCGATCTCTGCTATTACAGGCGCAAGCTTGCACCTGTAAAGTTCAAATCATACAAATATAATCATCAGAGATGACATGAGAAGAAAAAAAAAAAGAGAAGAGATCCCAACCCAAAAATTGAGTTGAAAGGCACAGTAAGTGGATGCATCCTACCTCTTCTTGAGCTTCGAGAATAAGTGGTCAGCATGCAACAGATCATAACTTCTGGGATAAGTGCTGAAAGATTCACACCAGTCATGATATATCCCAAAAAGACCACGCTCGTAGATGATGGGAAGTGTATCTGGGGAATCTATGTTCACCACATTCAGGACCCACACTTGTAGGTCCCTCAGTGCCGCTGCAAATCTATAAGCAAGAGAGAGAGAGAGAGATTAAAAAAAAAAAAGCTTCTTTTTACTCAGTTTCAAGTGCAGTGACAGACTGAAAGTGTTATAGTGTGTTCATGAAAAACAAAGAAAAACAGCAGATTTTCTTAATTACCCGCCATAAACAGCTCTCATGTCCATCACATTTCTGACGTTCGACCAACTGATGCCCAGTCCGGTGAGATAGGACTTAGTCACCACTCTTTTCCAATGCTCATAATCTGCAGAAAAATCATCGGGGGCTGGCTTTCCATAGACTCCCATCTGAGATCTGTTTAGCCAAAAGGGAGGGGTCTCCAATCTTTTCGGCCACTCCTCAGGCCACTGAGACCCCCTCTCAGTCCCGTCAACCGGAACTCTGTGCATGCACGATTGCAGAGGTACATACCTAGAGAACAGATAGATGCATTTATTGTTGGTTTTCCAACAAGATGAGATGAGCTAATTAATGCATAACAATCGAATTTTCTGCAACAAAAGTAAACAAGAAGAGTTTGGTGTGTATTTTGAGAAGACCTACCAAGCTGCATTTGGATCATCTTCATCCTTACACATGGGAGGACTGTTTTGCTTTCTGTTGTCGTAGCATTCATTGGAAGTGGGTTTTCGGTAAATGGCCGCACCAATAGAATTCAATTTATCATTCTTGATGGTGAAAAGATCCCAACACATGGATACTGTAAGTGCTGACATTGCTGCCATGCGTGCATGCATAACAGAAGTACACGAAAGTGAAACTCCGACCCACATAAACAAAAGCTCTATTTTGAATGGAAATTAAGATCAGAATTCTCATGATCCTACCCTTCCAAATCTCCACATCTTCCGGCAGTTTCTGGTACACAGGAGTAGCTGACCAGACAAAGTAACCCCCAGGACGCAGAACACGGTTCAGTTCCAAAAGAAGAGCACCACCTACAGGAAGCTCCAAATTCTTGATAACCATGAACAAGGTAAGCATTGTAATTAGCAACAGAGGAGCATCAAAGGGGGTGGAATGCAGAAATGAATTAGACCTTCTACGTGCCATGGGACTCTGCAACGTGCGCAGTGAACAAGATCAAAGACCCTGCTTGGAAATGGCAGCCGCTGAGTTCCCATCACGGCAGATATTGCTGGTATTCCCCGTTCAAGAGCAAACTGAACTTGGGCCTCGTGTTCATCTTTTGGTGCAAACGACATGGTAAGAACATCTCTCTCGAATAGATAACCACCAAAGCTGGCAACCCCGCAGCCAACGTCTAGTATCACTCGTGTGCGCTTCCCCCATGCGATGTTGGGCACAGACTGCCGGCAAATTACAAAGATGGGGTTTTAGTCTGAAACTCCGAACTCAGAGAGAGAGAGAGAGCATACAAAAATGAAAAGTCCGAAATAATATGAACTAACTACCTGTTGGATGAAATCAATGTAGTGCAGTGCGCCGTGTATGAATTGGGTGCCACCGCCCGGAAAAGTAAGAAACTCTCCGGTCACCTTCACCCAATTTTGATGCCCCTTCACCTCTGCCAGTTTTGTATGCGGAACGTTATGATACCATATCTGGACACGCACGCAAGTTGGTCACAATGAAGAGTTCAAATCTGACAATCGAACGGTTGAGATCCTTTGACATACCTTATCTCTGCTTTTAGGCCACTCGATGGATCTCCTGTATCCCTCAGGAAGTGGGACCAGGCAAGAGGGACTCTCATCGGGACAATGCCTCTCTCGATGCTCGTAGTGTTTGGTAGTACGAAGTTGCCTGAGCGCCTTCTCGTTGTCCAAACAAGGTATGTAGTCCGGACCTGCCGTAACGTTACAGAGTTCCCATGTGTATCCATATATGCTCCCGTCCATGCTGTTGGACTCTCCCTTCCTTCTCTCCTTCTCGTTCTCCGACTGATCCGCCTGAGTAGACCAGGTTTTTTTTGATTCTTTGGACTCCTTTGGGATCTCCGAGTGAGCCCCAACCGGAAACGTCTCCCCTTTCACCTCCGTCGTCGTCTCATTCTGAGTTTTCTGGTTGGAACCGCTGCCTTTCTCCTCGCTCTGTTGCCGAGTTTCTTTATTCTGAGATGCCATGCTTTCGCTTTGCTGTGATTCTTCATTCTCGTCTGGTTTATTCTCTTCTTCTCTAATTTCTTGGGATTGTTGATTGTCGGTTGTTTGGGTTTGCTGTTCGGGTTCCTGCTGCTCTTGTTGTTGGGTTTCATCGTTAATGGCCTCTTGAATTGCAGCTTGTGGAATACTGTTAACTTCTGAGATTTTGCTCTCTACAATCTCTTGTTGGGCTTGTTGATGATCCCCCTCGAATGTCTGCTGCTGTGACTGCTCTGTGTTTTCGTGGCTTTCGATCTCTAACTCCTGTTGACTTGTCTCTTTTTTGGCTTCTTCTGTTATTTGTTGAGTTTGATCTTGGCTTTTGTTACCTTCTGTCTCTTCTCTTTGTTGTCGGGTTTCTTCGGTTTCTGTGCTAGCTTGATCGGAGATTTCTTGGTCCCCTGTAGTTTCTTGGAGTTGTTGCTGGTTCTCTTGATTTTGATTGCTTTCCTTTGTGACCTGATCAGTTTCCTCTTTACCTTGCTGTTCGGCACCAGCAGATTCCTCTGTTCTTTGTTGAGTCTCGTCCTCCTTCTGATCTTTTTCTTCGTTGGCAGTAGTTGTAGCAACCTCGTCGTTCTTATTGGCCACAATGTTTTCTTGTTCAGTTTCTCCTTCCGCGTGGCTCTCTACAACAGGGTCTGAACGGTTCTCTGGCAATAATAGCGACAAAGACTGGCTATCGTCCTGAGAGACGGCATCGATATTAGTTGTCTCAACCGTCTGCTTGGGCTCGTCGGCAGCCTTGCTGACATCGTCGCCCTTGAGTGCGTCGTCAGGGAGGTCACGCTGAGCGTCTCCGAAGGCTGGAGCGTCCTTACGTGGGTCGACTTTGGCCAAGTGAGAATCGGCGGAAGAAATGTCGTTAGAAGTTCGTGTGCTTTGCCGGGGAATAAGGGTTGAGGATGTTAGCATCCACAGACCAATCACACAGGAAGCGACGAAGATGACTACGGTGATTGTCGATACGTAAGATGTCAACGATGACGACCGTTTACTGGAGCGTGCCTTCCCTAAAGCCATTTTCGACTCAGAGAAGAAGCAGAAGGAAAAGAAAGAAACTGATAAAAAAAACTATAACAAACAACCAACGATTGTTTTTGCTGTCGTACTTGGTGTATGTAAATCGGAGAGAATTCGTCCAGGCTGCAATTCCGAGATCCCAGTAAATCGGAGAATTTTGTGGACAATTTCTTCATCCTGACAGGATGGAAAAGTAGTTTACCAAAAAAAAAAAAAAAAAAGACAAGATGAATAATAACTAGACCGAGTCTGTTTTTTAATCACTACAAACTGTAAGAACCACGAACCTGTCTACCCTCCCAGAAGACTCTTGGTCTGTTTCTTGCAACTTGTAGATGTGTAGGGAGTTTTTGAGGAGACATCTACGCGGAGAAAGTGGAAGGCAGGCTGGGCTGGGTAGTTTCGTTGTCTTTGGCCCATTCAATTTCCGAGTGGGGCAGTCACAAAGGCCCAATGGGCAGTCATAACATGAATATTTCTGTCTGTCTGGACTCTGGACTCTGGAGTAATCAAAACTGTGTCTGAGACTCTGAACCAATTGCAGCATTGAAAACCATGAGGACAAGATACATCATGGAGAGCAATAATAGCTCATGAATTAATTCAATCACCAATCCGTCCAGCTTACAAGAGGTCAGCTACAGAGATTGGCCGGCCAGATGTACAGTGCCTGAATGGTGAAATGGCTTAGGAATTAGGATTATTCGACTTAAAAAAAAAAATTAACAAATCATTCTCTCCAGATTGTCAGTCAGGTTGTGGCGTTAACTCCAACCTTTATAATCACCAAAATCTTCTTTAAATGAACAGAGCACACACATTTTTCTATGATTCCTGTTTGACATATTGTTCGATTTTGTTCAGGTTCCTGTTATCGATAATTGGTATAAAATGCCTGTGACCTGACCCAAGTTGTCATACACCTTCGAAGAAAGCAGTGTTTGGATAGTTCAACCCAGTGCCAGCATATCCCAGATTAAGTAAGGTTGCAACAAGGAAATCCAATGGTAGGCCTAGTTTGGGCTGGGCTTGGGCAAATTGGGTTGTGTAATTGTAATAAGAACTCAAGGGTTTGAATTTAGGTATTGGAACTGGATTTGTTAGTAGACCTGTTCATGGGCCGGGTAGCCCGATGGCCCGGCCCGCACCCCGGTCGGGCTTGGTCATGTAATTAGGCCCGCTGGCCTGACTTCGGGCCTAACACAGTAAGTCCAACTGTGTTTCGGGCCAGGCTCGGGATTTGTCAAAAAAGTCCGGCCTGGCCCGACTCAGTATTATAAAAATATATAAATAATATAATATTTATTAAAATATATATTTATGATTTAATATATACATTTTTTATTCTTTTCTTTATAATTTCTCTCTCTCTCTCTCTCTCTCTCTATTCAACCGCTTCAGCAGTAGTAATAGTATGGGCTAAATTTCGGGCTCAGGCTCAGGCCCAGGCCCGGGCTTTGGGCATTTTATGAAGGTTGGGCTCAGGCCCAAGTTATAGGCCCGATGGTCGGGCCGGGCTCGGGTTTGGGCCTTAGAAAAATCTGTTAATATAAAGTGAAAGCCCGGCCCGGCCCATGAACAGGTCTATTTGTTAGAGAATAAAAACTTATTTAGGGATTTTAAAAGAACAGTCGTTCAGGATGATATTGTACGAATGGACCTGTATTGTCCACGCTTCAACTCTGATGGACCTTTGTCAGAGTCTGTATTTCCTATCCACAACAACTCTACCCACATAAGGCCGCAGTCACACATGGGGAATATCTCATCCTCTTACATGTTATTATGCATGGGGAGATGTTCCCAATGCATGAAAGTAGTGCTTTGTGGATAGGCATGTATAGTGTTCTTGTGGGTAGAATATCCGGAGTCCTTTTATCAAAGGGGTCATATTAAAGAACCTCACCCAACAACTAAAACTTTTGGGTTAAACGATTTCTTTAATATACTTGAACTCAAAATGGAAATTAATTGGACATGTTAACTCAAGAAATGGCTTCGATTTTCAGACCATCTGTCCGGTTGTGGACCCTGGGCTTTGAACCTGAAAACACAACATATTAGGCTGTGTTTGGATTGATAGAAAAGGTAGGGAAATTCCCTACATTTCCCTTCCTTTCCCTACCTTTTCCTCCAAACTACACACAGCTTTAATGATGAGCAGCGTTTAGTGGTTGCTGACTACTGATAGTTTCACCTTAAACTGTGAAAATGAAGCAGATCACACCATTCATTTCATTCTAATTGTTTTAATCATCTGGGCTTGTAAAAGAGGCAAAGTAACATCAACGATTCAATTTCTTGAATTCAAGGAAACTACTGGGGGAGCCAAACCCCTCAAAAAGCCTAGTGGAATATAAAGCGAAACCCAACTTGGGCTGCATGGAAGAACCTAGATGGGCTGAGACAGATGGGCCAGACTAGCCACCTGAGAATAATTGTTTATCGAAGAATGCTGAGCAACGAAGAAATCTTCCATGTGGCAACGCAGGAGAAAGTGGCCATAACCTTGTCAACTTGAGAGAGATATCCTAATTTCAATCTATGATCACTTTGTAGGCTACAGAGGGGTTTCAGTGAATAACAATTGTTAGTAAGCCGTAATTCTTTCATTCCATCCCCAGCCAGTCCCCCCCTTCCCCCCCTCTATATCGGACTCTTCCACCGTAAGTATCAAGATTCTGAATCAGGAAAGATTGATGCTTTTGTGGAATAAATTGTAGTAATGGATTTGAAATTATGACTCAACTTTACTCCATTGATCAATAGTTTTGGGGGCTAGACATATTTTCTTTTTCTTTCTCTTTTCCCTTTCTTCTTCTTCTTGTTCTTGTCTGAACACAAAAAGAAGACTTTGAGCCACGAGTTTAAACAGGGGTGAAGAGGAAAAAGGGTTTTGATTTGAAATGGTTTTTTTCCTTTTTTGTTTCTAACCTTTCACCACATGTGTTTGGGATGTTTTATGAGCTGATATAAGTTTGTAACCTGTAAGGCCACATGTAAATACGTATGAAAATTGACCGATTGACGTGGTTTGATCTTTGGACTTGGTCTGAAGCCTTAGAAACTACACTAAGGAGAAAGGAATTGTAAGGGCTTGAATTTAATGCCAATTAATAATCTAGTCCCTCTGTCTTAAACTCAAAACTAATGTTTAAGCTGCCATCCCATCCCAATCATAGTTCAAACCATGGAACTAAATGGAATGGCTGGTCTAATTTGGGGTGTATTTAGCAATTTGCCACATTTGGTTCAACTATCATTTTTTTTTTCTCATTATTATTCAAGATGAAATCCTAAAATGGATAAGTATGAGTAAAAATGGACAGAATAAGAAAATATTGCTAAGAATCAAATGTTTTTTTCCTAAAAAATGAATTCTTTTCAGACTGACAAGTGTCCTATGTTGCTCGTTTTCAATCTTCAAAAAGCTCTCTATCCACAGCCATAAACTGCCAGCCTAATTCCTCAAAACTGTTGGCATAGATATTTACTGGTGGGTAGCCGGTAGTCAATGTAAGTTTTCACAGCAATCTGCCAATAAGCTTATGTGGCAATGGTTTTGTAGATCTAAGCCATATTGGCATAAAGATTCTTTAAAGAATGAAAATGGATAAGATGGGGCATGGCATTTTTTCATGCTGCAGGCTATATATCTCAAATTTTATGTTATGAGCTGATTTTTCATTCTGAAAATATTAAGGCCCTGACAAAAATTTTGTAACCAAATACTCTAATGTTATTCATTCTTGTCTATTTTTACCCAAAATGAAAAAGAATTAAAAGAATGAGACCATGAACAATGAACCAAACATGGCCTACATGCTTGACTTTTAAGACCAATTGATTATGGGGTTTGGTAGCGTAGTTCATATGAAAATATTGTGCTTGATCTATTGCTGTGAAAAAAGAAAACAGCATTCATTTGAGACATAGCTCAATTTGATCATCATTAGAACAAAGATTGAATTGGACCTATAGATAATCTGTCATAATAGATACAATTATTTATGTAAAGTCGTGCAATAAATATTTAAAATACTTTATAGATACAATTATTTATCCACATTACTCTGATGTAGTTTCAACCACTCCACATATGGTAAGACTCAATAGATTGAAACACTTCATGTTTTATTGAGCCACAGTACCGAAGAACCCTTTAGCATATGAAGTGGGCAGGCCTGACTTAACCCTAGCAATTGTTAGCAGAAGGTGATAAAAGTTTATTGATGAATGCGAGTTTAAGGAGACTGACCATATGGCTTTTGTTGGTGTTTGTATGTGTAAAAACCTAAAGATGGGCTACTTGCCTACCTCCTCATGGGATTTCACCTTTTTTTAATAGAAAAACTGAAAAAGTACTTAATATTAACAAACAGACAGAAATGCAACCAGATATTTGTTCCATGCGGGTGCCCAAATATTAGTTCCATTATGTAGTATGTTCTTAATTTAATTTACATACCAAAATGACAAACAAGGTTAATGAACCACACTTGCTGTTCTAGCAAATGGGGAGCAAATCGTCAGTCAAATATAATCTTCTGCCTAACACAGTTTTCTTTCAAACTTTATGAGATGATTTATGTAGAGCAGATGTAGTTGTTCGGTAAACGTCTGGGCTTCACCCATTTCAGATATCAGTTTCCATCGGGAGGGCTTACATCACCCACCGGGGTTGTAGTTCATTCCAGAGGTTAATGGATTCATTATTACAAAGAGAATATCGTATTGCGTTGCCTGATTGTATGTATGGAAAACGTACGTGGCATTCATAAGAGTACCTGCAGCCATGATTATAGTTCTCTCTCTCTATCTATCTATATATCTGACGATCTGCATGTCACATAGCTAGCTAGCATCTTGTCAATTCAGACACAATGTACCAACAGAAACAACTGGAAAATTGACTATTTAATCGTAACTGTATGTTGAAAGTTCAAACCTTAGAATCCGGAACAATCTCTACGATTTTTCACTCGCTCTTAAGTCTTCTGTCGTCCCATCCAAAGTAATGGATGACCCAGAAACTGTAGACGAACAACTCTGAAAAGTTGCGAATACTGTTAGCCGATCGCTCAGGTCAAGTGATGAATTGGAAAGTTACTGTCTAATCATCGCAGCTTTTGGGTTGTGACCCATCTTAATGGCTCTACTCTGCTTGAATGCCGCAGGTTGATTTGATTGACTGCAAGCTTTAATTTGCACTTTCTCACACAGTAGTTGAAAACTTGCAATCATAGAAGGGGAATTTGACGATCGACCAACAACAACAAGGTGCATTTTGTTGACGAGAGCGATGCTCTCACTCTAACAATTCCCAGTAGCATGATTCGAGTAGTACTACCAACAGTTCAGAATATAAGCTGGCTGTAGATGATATATATATATATATATCATCGGACAGACTAGTTAACAGTAAAGTGGCCCGGCCTGGTCAGCGTAGCCCAGGCTCTGTTAAAATTTGAAGTTTATCTTATATACAGAGGAGGAATAATAAAGACCGAATCTTGAAAAGAGAATAGGATGAAAAGTTGGTTCGAGAGAAGACGGAGAGCTTCGTTTACCTGAACCGATCTTAACTTTGAAAGAAGGAAGCGAAGTCTCCATGTGGTTCATGTTCCTGAGAAAAGTAGGTAATCGATTGTGCGGAGAACAAACCATAAATATTCTGAGACTGAATAGATGTAATCGATCGTTACCGAACATTTTGACAAGGAAAGGTGGAAGTATATAAAAACACTGGCCCTACCGACTCGATCGACTTAAGGAAAAGTTAAATGCATGTCTCCTCTCCTGTACTCCACTCCAAATGAAACACGAATCCAGATAGATGTTTTCAAATTAAATGATCTAGCTAATATGGTAAAAGGAGTACTTGCTTTTGAATATTAATCTGGCTCTAATTATATATATACATATATATCACCTAAACACACCCTCATGTATGTTAATTTACATGTCTCATCTCATCACCATACCAGAGAATATACACGTCTCATCACTGCTCTAAAAGTTGGATGCAACATCGAACTAACACGGCTGGTGGCCGTAATCTGAATGGTCTGAGCAATGGTATTGTTCATTTTCTAACATGCATCTTCAAATTTCAATTACATGCAGAACCAGTAATACCCCATATCCATTTTATGGGCTGGATTCGGGTCGTCCCAACCCATATTCACCCTTATCTCGCAATGGGATTTATCTTCAATTTACAACAACAAAATATACCAGGTAAGGCCCCCCCAATCCCAAAAACCAATAAGGGTTGGTTTGAAAATTAGGTTAAGGTTAGGGTTAGAGTTGGAAAGGCCAACCCAATATAAGTCAGATGGGGTTAGGGTTTGATGCCTTGCGAATCTAATGCATTACACTTGCTTTTATGCATATATATGTACGTGTGTATGTAGATGTGAGAGGGGGAAGAGAATATGATACTGGGAATTTGGATTAGCTGATGAATGTGATGGCTGTTTAGTGGGCTGTAGAATCAATGATTGAGATTACAAGTCCATAATAAATTCATGGGCTCATTCACTGTAAAAAGATGCAGGTCCCATATATTTTATTATTGACGTAGAACCTCATCATTGGTTCTATAACCCGCTAAACAGCCTTTGGGTGCTGGCTGGGGAAGGTTTCAATCCGACCAATTAATGGTCCAGGCATAAAACCCCGGATTGAATGAAGTTCAGAATCCAGATTGTGTTAGGGTTAGAGATGAGGTTTGAACACAATGGGTTGGACTAGAAGTGACCTCAACCCAAACCAACCCGACTCTGCCCCCAGTTGCACCCCTATTAATTCTAATTAAACTGATCAAACAATTATATGCAAAGTAATTTCCTGGTATAGTAATTACTAGGTTAGGGATTATGAAGCCCAATGTCTTATAATTTCTTTTTATCTAAATTAAAGACCCAACCAAAAGGCATATTACCTGGTGTGTTTTGAATTTAATACAAGCGGGGACCGTGTTCATGTTTAATTGTTTACTGGGTGACGGTCGCAGCTGATGCGAGCTCTCTTTTACCAACCAAACAAAGCAATCAATAAACATTGACCTTCTTATTTCTTTTACCAAACTAATAATGTATTATTTCTTTATAGCTACTTAAACGTTTCAAATTCTGACTGGATATTGAACTGGTCTGCTGTCTAATAAGCTAAGTCACTGGTTTAGCGTTTTTATCTGGCTGGTAAACCCACTACAACGATCAAAAGTAGTCAAGACCATAAAAAGAATATCAGACCCATTCAGCTTGACAGCTTTCTTGGTCACCGGAAAGTCCAAGTCAACGATAGTTTGAAAAACATTACCTAGTTACTATATTAAAGCAGTTGATGAGAATGTGAGAGAGAGAGAGAGAGAGAGAGAGAGAGCCAAGTGAAGAACTAAGGCTGTGTTGTGTTTGGTCTGAAGGAACAGGTAGATTGGGAAAGGAAGGGAAGGGTAGGAAACCAACCATACACAAGGTTTGTATAGATTTCCCTTGCTTTCCCTACTTTTTGCTTGAGACCAAACACAACCTAAAGGGTTGATTAACAGCCTTATGAAAAGAGTGAAGGGACTATTTCTTAACCAGGAACAATTTGGCATTGATGAGGTCTGTTTGTGGGATGGATGTTGTCATGTATATAGGAGCTACAAGTTGGATGGTTTTAGGATGCTCCAGCCGAGAGACCACCACCTTTACATGCATCCAATCTCACATGATACAACTGTGTCCTTTTGTACTCTTACTACTTTTTTATTTTCTTAAACCCAAAAAACAATCAGGATACAAGAAAATTCAACGTACTCTAATAATAAAACTAGTGCTCCTATTCTACCATATCTATATGGTACCTACCATGTTCATGATTCGAGAAAAGAAATGAGATTGCATATGACAGATTCTGTACCCAGCTGGTATTACTATTACCATCAAATTAAGCCATCTTGGATGCAAAACATCAGCCAATCAGAACTTTATATTTCCATTCACCATGGTTAAAACTTGAAGGTAAGCAAATTTGTTCTTATAATTAATTATGATCATAAATGCAATCAGAAAAAAAAAAAAAGAAAAGAAAAAAGCTGTTGATGAAGCAGCTTACCATAACATAGGCCGGCAGGACTGTCCAACAAATCTAGAGGATTGACAGTCATGCTTTCCACAGCCTCTTTTTTTTTTCTGCTAAATATTTTTAATTTGAACACCAAAGCATTATATTATAGCTAGAGATATGGCATGAAACAATATTCATATTTCTGACAATTTTTTGAAGCATGAGTACTTGGAGGTAAGTAAGGGCGTTGTTCTGGGTTGGATCCTGTTCAAATCAAAATTAATTTGGATGGATTGGATGGACCAATAAGACATATTGAATTTAGACCACTAGTCTAGGCTTGATAGTCCAAAGTGTTTATTGGATTAGATCGGACCTGGTCCATCCATAATAGATTTATATTGGATTGAATCAATATCTGATCTATTGATAAAAGATACGCATACAGGTGTTAATGGATCAGGTTTAGGTTATAATCAATTTAAATTAAAATAAATTTGAATAGATTGGATGATCCAAACATTAAATTGGACCAATCCATATGATCCAAAATATTGGACCAAATCCGGTCCAACCTTACTTGGAGGAAACCCAAACAAAGTATGTCTACGTCCCAAATTAACCTTTAATTTCCAGGCTTGATGGACTGACCAGCTCCTCTGGGCCGGTGTTTTTAAAACATAATTGAATATTGGACCGTTAGAAAAAGGTAGGGACGATGGAGCTATTTTACCTAGCGAATTAATTTTAGGGAAAAAAAACTTAATGATTCGCATCATCAAAAATGGAACATGAGACACATTTAAGGCGATTGTCACTTTGCTCATCACATGGACCAGATACGAATTCTTCTAGTTGGATAATTTAAACAAACAGATTCTGGGTTTGTTCATGCACAGACTCTAATAAGCCAAGCCCAAGGGCATGTTTGGTTGTTTAAAGGTGGGGAACAGGGGGGGCCTGCCCCTTTAGGGCTCTGTTATCTTGTGAGTGTAAGCTCCAGTCTCCCTTTTCATTTTTATTTTTTATGGATGATTTAGGTTTCAGAATAGGGGTTTGAAATGGGAAGGAATCAATAACTATTTGACTGGGTGGAATCGGAATTCCATTTTTATTTTTGCTGAAATGACATTCCCCCCATTGGAAGAAATGATCATTTCCTATCCCTTCCTTGAAAATGGATCATTCCAATTCCAATTCTGATTGAAACTAAACTGACCCTTACAACTTAAGCGCGCCATATATAGAGAGAGATAATTCTGTGATGGATGTGAGTTCACTCACTTTTTGGGACTCAAGGAAAAAGACTATAGCTAGATGAAGCTCTATAGGATTGTGGGTTTCCATTATCTGCAATTCCTAGTTCCCTACAACCTTTGTGTAGGGTCGTCCAAGGTCATGTAGATAGATGTTAGGCACGTGGCTGCAACGTTTATAAGACAGAGTGACAGGTAACCAAACACACCCCTTCTCTATAAGGAATCCTATTTAAATTAATTAGGCCTATTAACTTTGACGCTTGTACAAGCTGCACACGTGCAAATGATCCACACAGTCTATCCCATGGGCCCTACCTAGGATCTTCGTTGATCTAAAGATTCCAAACCAATGACTTCAACCACCAACATCATATCATCATATCACCTAGATATATCTCCTTAGGCTCTGCTTGGTAGGGTAGGACCCATTGAATCACTTCATCCCTCGTATTCCCCGGGGCCCACATGTAACATTATTGATGACCGGAGCCGGAGCAACCAAGCAAATGGGCCTTTGGCGGGGGGGTCTTACTGTTTATTAGCATCTTAAAATGTGGGCCCCATCTGAAAATCAAGAAGATTTACTGCTACCAAATATGAAAATCTAACTAGAGGAACATAAGCACAAGAAAATCTGTACGGGGAGATACACAAGAGTACTTAAACAAAAAATATTAATATAGAAAGTGGTGATTAGAGTTATTTTAATCAAACAGATTTAGGGCAGAGGGGTTGAGTCACATGGGGTCCGGTCATTGGTAGCTAGATTTTGCATATTGCCTATATGATTAACGAAACCTTGTTATAAACAAAAAAAAAAAAAAAGGTTCTGCTTCCATATATGAGGAGCATTGAGACTAGGGAAAGTACTTAAAAGAAGCTTTTTAAAAATGGCCTACCTGTCGGTTGATCCAACGGCACTCGCCTCTGTACTGGATCATATGGGCCTCTAAGACGTGAATTTGGAGTGATCCTTGTATAGCAAGTCATGGGTTTGTGTTATAGCTACTGAACAGGAAGGACTACACCTTTCGATGCATATATGACATATCAAATCAATTTATGGGTCATATGCATCTTAGCAACATAAGTACATACAACCCATGTGCATGAAATGTTTTATATATCTCATATCTACTTATGTAGAGCTAATAAAATGAAAAGCCATTAGCCTTGACCGGTCCATGTGAACCCGATCGACCCAAACTGAAAGAAAGAAAAAAAAAATGCGGGTCAGTGATCAAGTTGTGAAACTCACGTTTGCTTTGATATGATGGAAGAGAAAGCATCGAATTGGAGCGAATATGTACTGTTTCTATATGATATTAAGTGATGCCTCCTCGCCTACAGCAAAAGGTGAGGCATTCGGCATTCCACATTTAAAAAATATATATATATTTTTGTAAGGAGTTGGTGAGAGCATGTGAAAAGCTATCTTTTATGTTGGTTATAGAAAGCTTGGCCTCTCTTTGTAGCTTTGTTTATTCCTCCTCTAATTAAGATAATGGTCTTCCTTTTAAGAGTAGTGAGTGGTAGTGTCTGTGTTTCTACATGGGCGTGTGTGATGGGATGATGGGAACAGTAGCCGTATATCCCTTTGCTCTTTAGCTTTCTCGAATCATTTGTTACAAACCAGAGATTGCTACTTTACGCTGCTTATAAGTTGACAGGTGGAAAATTACAGGTGCAGTTCGAGAAACAAGTTGAAAGTTTTTTTAAACTGGTTAAAGAAGAAATAATGGACGAGAGAGAATGGACCCACAAAACTTGGACTATTCAGAACGGGGCTCGGGCTCAAAAGTGTACGGAGGGTCTCTTTTTGCACAACCAAGAGAGAAGAGACGTAAGTATGGATTGTTGGATTTGGTGCAAACCTTTGTCAACTTTCTCTCTCGCTCGCGTGTGAATTGTGAAGCTGTGGTGGAGTCAAAATTAATTATTGGCTTTTATTTGGGGTTGGTACTAAATGTTTGTTATCGTTGAGGCCACGCAAAACCTACCACTCTCTCTCTCTCTCCATCGAAAAGCTTTTCTAAAGCTAGACAGCTTGTCCCTTACAAAATCTATGAATACGGTTTCCAAATCCTAATTCTTAACCCAGAAAAGGAAAAAGATTTCTTTTTTTTTTTTTTACCTCTTCATTTCATTCCAAGAGGTCTAGCTTAATTAATAAAATCAAATTATTCCCATTAATTAATAAAATCAAATTATTATTATTATTACATATAATATTAAAGACATTAAGAGAGAGAGAGATAGGACGATTTCCCATTTATGCAAAATTATGGGTGCCATGCAACAAAATTTTTGAGGTCATAATTTGCAGACAAGACGAAAGTCTATTTATTCTTTTCCAACAGTATTCTAATATATACAAAAATTAATAATAATAAGCAGAAGATGAAGCTGTGCAATTTTACATTTTTTTATATACTTGCAAGCTGATACGTATATGTACGTACACAACTTCCATATAAGCCGCGGACCATGCTCTTGTCCACATCAAACCTCTCTCTCTCTCTACATACAAGATAAAAAAAGGGAAACAGGTTCTCGTCTTGCCATGTAGAGTGCCAACCGACTGAAATTCTCTACCATTAGGGTTGTATTCTGTTGTTTTTGTTTTCCTTTTTGTGGGATGGGTTGGAGAAGAAAGAAAGAAAGTCTAGCTATAACAAATCTATTTGCATATTTGATTTCTTAACACTTAACTCTTTTTTTTTTCATTAAAAACTTTTTCAGTTTTGAAATCTTGATTCCTTAAATAATAGACCTAGTAATTGAGATGGTCACTTGGTGTTGATTCCTTAAACAATAGATGATGACCTAGTAATTGAGATTGTCACTTACAATGTGTTTGGTTTGAAGAAAAAAGTAGGAAAAAGTAACGAAACCTTCACAAACTTTGCATATGTTTCTCTACTTTTTTCTTATTTTCTCTACCTTTTCCTTCAAACCAAACGTAACATTAGTGTTCCTTCAAAGAGACAAGGTTCAAACCCCATCAACCTATAGTCCCTCCGTGGTAATATAAATGGACCTCACATACACCCTTAGTCTCCTGTAATTAATTTGTATTATATCAAACCAGAATTAGAAATTATAAAAAATCCATACCTTCTAAAAACTGGTTCTCACCTTGTCCATTGAGAATAACATTTTTGAAATGTACATGTTTTCCCACGGGACAAAAGTAATCATGGTCGGTTCTTGAAAAATATGAGAATCTGATGACAAAGTGAAATTTTTGGGGAAGAAGAAGAACAATTGGGCACCAAAGAGCTGCACCATGTCCCCTTTAAAGAGGGATCAAGTCACTGTAGTTCTGGTGAAGTAGCATCAGAGGAAAAGGTTAGTGAGAGAGAGATCCTCCTTGCTTCGTAAAGTCACATTCAACTTATTTATTTATATTTTACTTTATCTTTAATGGGATTTAGCATAAGTGGCCAGATGCCAAATTCATAGATTGGCTTGGTTTTCTAGATTGTGACTCGGGTTGGACTAGACTGGTTCGGTTTTAGTTCAAGATGGATTGAACCGGATCTATGGCCCCTAATATATCTATACTCTTAGAGTACAATCAGGGGCAGAATTACATCATGGGGGTTCTTCGTTCGTGTTGCCACCCCCCCCCCCCCCCCACCCCCAAAAAAAAAGATAAAATATAAAAACTTCCTCTAAAGTTTTTGACAATCATCAAAACTTCCCCTTTAGTTTAATTTTAAAAACTATTTCTCCTAAACTTTTGAGAAATTTGAAAAACCTCCCTTCCGTCGTTTTTTTAGACAGAAAACATTAGACTGATGCAGTAGTTTCTTCTAAATACTTATTCTACCCTTTTATAAATTATTTTACATACAAAATTATTAAAATAACCCTATTTTTTACTTGACAAAAATCTCCTTTTAACAATCATCTTCAAATGTTTGTATGTAATATGATTTATAAAAGGGTAGAATGGGTATTTGAAAGAAACTGCTACATCAGTCTATCGTTTTTTGTCTAGGAAGGGAGGTTTTTGTCGAGAAAGGAAAGGTATTTGTTAAAATGAAACTAGATGAGAGGTTTTTATAATTGTCAAAAACTTTAGGAGAGATTTTTATATCTTACCCAAAAAAATAATTTTAACTGTAGTTATAGGGAAACCAAGGGTGTAGCCACCAAATAAGGTGGGTCCTTGCCTCCCCCCCCCCCCCCCCCCCCCCCCAAACTTTTATAAAAGTAACCTCTCTCTCTCTAACCCATTTTTTGTAAATGGGTAAAGATGATGAAACCGGTTCATGATGGACTCGACTCGATTTCAAACTATCCAAATGAGCAGCCGGGTAAGCCTTATGGCCAACATGTGAATTTAGTCCATATGCATAAATATGTAAACGTGTATCCGTGTCTGTATATTGGTCATTGTATACAAGATGCATTAATTAGCAAGTTCAAAGTTTTATGTCAGGCTACACGGGATCAAGATTGTGTAAGAAATTTAAGCCCTATTTTTTGTATATTTTAGATAATTTAAAAATACACTTGAATGTTCCTACATTGTCTGCGGAACTCCACAATCTATAAAGTTTGCACATTTATGTAATTCTAAAAGAAAGAAATAAATAAGTTTCTAAAATTTCCAATTACTCAATATGTACACCTTTTTAAACATACATATACTGATCTACATCTAATTATCTAAATAAAATATTTGCATATATATTCTTGGAATTCCTTTCATTGTTCTACTAAAACTGTGTTTGTTTCTCCACAAATGGTGAAAATTTGTTTGGAGGGCCGAAAAGCCTATTGTAGGCCCATTTTTTTCAAGCATGTTGAAGCTTTTTTGTTTTTTTCCTTCCTCCATAGGCCCATTCCAGTGAAGGTCGGTCATCTAAGCTCTTCTTTAACAAGCCATTTTCCCGGGCCCACTATGCCATTCTCATTTTATTGGTTCCCTGTGGAGGGCAAGCTGCAGGAACACATTCTATCTTGACTTCAATTCCCTTGCAATAAAACTAGGCCCGACGGACCTTTTTCTCATGTCCATCTGGTTGACTCCTAGGAATAGTAGTCTCCTTAATTCAAATTGGTTACTAACAAGCCGGATCAGAATTGGAACTGTTGAACATGATCTAATTCATTATTGACTGTCCTGAGGGAGAGTATGATGAATAGGATGTTAATGTTCTACATCATTCATCCCTTCTATCTCAAGATTTTAAGCACAAAGAAAAAGAAAGACCGGGATTAGGTCATGGAAGCCCATCTATAATCCATACATGTAGCAAGTGCTTGTTGATGTTGATGAGTCATGTATATAAATGGTCCGTCACCCGTATCCTCTACATGGGTCAATGACGTGGGCAGTCCGGAATGTCCAGTTGGGTTGCTGATTCTTGGGGTCCGTATTAAATTTTAATATTCGGTCCCTATACTCTCCATCCTTATCTCTCATCTCATGGATTTGTACTTCATACCCTACTTGGCTACTTCTACTCTGTACCCAACTGCTTCCCCTATTAATTGTAGCAATTGAGAAGTCTCTCTCTGGACTCTGGTCTCTGGTCTCTCTACTCTTTAATGTTTAATCTCCACTTAAAAATAAAATTTTCATTAAAATAAAACAAAGTGACGGAGCAAGAAATAAGGAAGGGGACCCCTTTTTTTTTTTTCTTTTGGCTGGGGTGGCTATTGAGCAGATGAGAAATTTGCCAAATGAGCAGAAACCGAGGTTAGTCACGTGGAATCCTCCAATTTGAACAAATCCGTGAGCCACTAGATGTGGTTGACCGCTGAAATATTCGGTCACTAGTGGCTTGACTTGACCCATCAGGCCATCAGTGATCAGGATCAGAGCTGGGCTTTGTTGCCAAAAGCCCGCTTGTTCTTTACTAAGCGGTAAGCGCCAGCTTCTTCAAGTTCTACCTAATTATGGTGACCCACCCAAATACCCTTCCTAGGTTCCGTGTCAAATCTTGGTTTTAGTTGTCATCCATCCCACAAGCTTTTCTACGGAAGAAGCTTCTGAGGCCACGCCTTCTGCAACTCTCGGTTGGTACATTATGCCCTCAACCATTAAGGGAACAAGCTGAAGCAGCAACCCACCAGTTGAGTTGCCACTCACTCTGGATTCTGGAATTGGATGGGCTCTGACAATGCCCGGATCCATTTAAGGCCATGACTCATGGGCATCCGGATCCGAGATGGGTTTAAATTAACTGAATTTGAATGCGCAGAAGGTAGCGTAGTTCAGTTAGTAGAGTAATAATAGCATATTGCGGAAAAAATTACATCTTTTTTGGCATATTAGATTCCACATGAACGTTAACATCAACCAATTAAAGACTGATAGTGACTTCCCTCCACTCCTCTCCCTTCTCTCTAATCCAAAACGCACTCACTCTTTAATTCTTTAACCACAAATTAACACATAAAACATTGGCATGGCATCTCTATATATATGCAAAGACAACGCAAGAGTGTTAAGTGTGCATGTAACACAGCAACAGCCCTGCTCTCTCTCTCTCTCTCTCTCTCCCCCTTATCTTCGCTCTCGTATCGTGTACTGCCTGTGACTAAGAATGAGTTAGTTAACATCGGGATTTGTGGATCGCTGCCCTAATCCCTCCTCCCTCATTCTTTCTTGAGTCCTCCCATCTCTCTCTCTCACCTCTTTCTCTTTTCTTTCATAGCACACACTCTTCTCTCTCTCTCTTTTTCTTTCTGAGTGACAACGCGTCTGATCTTTCTTTTGCCTTTTTCTCTCTCTTACACTCTTCATCTATCACTTGCTACAGAGAGAGAGTCAACCAGAGGCAAGCACAGGGCTCGAGAATGACAGACAGGGAAACAATTATTGGGAGTCGCAAACTTCATTCATCCTCTCCTCTCTCTCTCTCTCTACATATATATATATATATACTAAAATAGTTTACGTAGTACTGGTACCGTGTATTTCTAATGCGTATTTTATTATTTTAATAATATATTCTGATTTCTGATGATTCACCGAATTGGCAGATACTAACAAATTAGAAGATCTTTTTCCCTCTGCAACCAAACAACGTCTCTTTTTCTCTTATTTTCTTGTTTTTTCCCTCATCCCTAGAAAAATATATATTTTCAAAATATTGAGAATAGAAAAAGCTCCTCCGGTCCGGTGAGTAATAAATCAGTGGGTAAATGGCAGAATGAATGAGTGATATGATACGTGGGACTTTTGGCCTGCCTAGGGCCCCTAATTCTAGTTTTTTAATAATGAGAAATATGATTGAATTTGAATGGTGGGTGTTTTCTTTTCCTTCCCTTTTTTGGGGATTGCCTTGCAAATTATTTAAGTGGTTATAACTTATAATGTTTTGGACTTTCAGGAATTCCATTTCCATCCTACAGGAATGAGCATTCCTCGCTACACGTGCTCTGCTTTCGATATTTATTACTAAAATCATCCCTGATTTTACTGACAATCATATAAACTTTCCCTATGTTTTTTACTGTAACAAATATCTTCCTAACCCTTTCAAAAATGTGCGATTATCTACTTTCTAGTATCTTTCCAATAGCATAGCAAATGAAATTACTAAATGATCCTCTAAATTTTCATTAATTAAACAGGAGAAAAAGAATGGTGATCTTAGAGTTGGGATCACCTGCCAATAAAATTCATTCCAACAATCTATCAACATCATCTCTCATCGCACATCTCTTACATTCGAAGTCCCACTTTTATGTTAGGTTCCAATCTCATGGTGACATGTGCGGTGTTACATCAAGTTGATGGAGGGTTGGAACATGTTTTATTAGTAGAAGATTCCAATTCATGTTCATGGTCGAAAATTGATAGGTGGTAACAGAGGGCCTTATTCAAAGAAGAGCGGTCGAGGCATGGAAACGCTAAGTTAGTTTGAAAGAAAAAGTAGGGAAAGGAAGTAAAAGGAAGAAAAACCGATGCGAACAAGGTTTGTTAAGGTTTTTTTCCATCTTCCGCTTTCTTTCCCTACCATTTTTATTTAGAATCTAACACAGCTTGAGGTTGGCGTGAACTGATTTAATGCCAGAAATCAAGAAAATTCTTGCATTGCTTGAGGGTTTTACAATGGAGAATGAATCGTGATGATGCACGATCTGAAAGTTCCTAGCTAGAAGAATACCTGGACATTGTTCGCGTGGCGAGCTGGATCAAACTGTAAAACAGAAATCAGAGAGATTAGGGTGGATGACCCAATGAGGCTTGTCATCCCCTAGCTACGGAGGACCCGGTGAGGCGAGCTGGACACTGTGAGGCCTGCCGTCCTCCACTTCGTCAAGAATGGCCAACCCCTAGCTACGAAGACTACGAAGTATCGCCATTTCCAAGCCAGCACTTTATTGGGTAAGCCATGCAAAACTTTGTACCCTGATCGAGGAGAAATATAGTAACTACGCTTCTCGTCTTTAAGGACACAGGCCGAGTTCTTCTTAATAGCGTAGATCGAACTAAAAACATCAAGGTTAAAGAGGTCTATTATACTCGTGGAAGAGGCAAATGATATCGACAATGGACCTGATGGAGTTCGGGTGAAGCTGGTCTATGATAACGTTAAAAAACTCAAGGACATCTACAACGAAGGGATGAAGTGGGAAACGGAGTCCTGCTACGAGGTGTTACTCGTAAACAGTGATCTCGTCTGACTCGTGATCCCAAGAGTACTGACCCAAGGAAATGCTATACAAGTGGTTGTCAAGGAACCGGTAGTAGGAAGCTAAGAATTGCAGCCTCTCGGCGGTCATAGTGGAAGGGCCGAAGCTATCTGGTTTCCGGCTGGGACGCGAGGTGGACGCCCCATGTTTAGACACCTCATGATTTTGACTAAACGCATCCACCCTACCCGAAGTTAAATCCGGATCTTCAACTGAAGCACATGCCCCAATAGGACCGAACTCCTCAACATAGGCCGAGGCACCCACCTCGGCCCGACGGACTCGTCGCTCCCATCAAGGAGACTATCTACACTATGACTAGACATACTGGACTAAGAAGGGAAAAAGACAACAGAGCAAAGGAAGATGAACTCACCGTGAAAACTGAAGGAAGCGAAATGACCTCGAATTTGGGGATAGCTGACGCCGAGCTGGGAGACTCAAAACGCGACCTCAAGAACTTCAGAACTCGACGAGGATGGTGAACTAGCCGATGGTCCCCGATGAACCCTGGGGAGTGACTGTTTGCTGCTCTTGCCCCCCAGTGATGTTCATGTCGCTCTTTCCGATGTGGCTGGAAGATGCCATTGAGGCTGAGATTAAAACTAGGATGGGGATGACCTTTCGATCGTTTCCCACAAACGACGCCAATTGATGATGCGCGATCTGAAAGCTCCTAGCTGGAATGATGCCTGGACACTGTTCGTGTGGCAACCTGGATCAAACTGTAAAACAGAGATTAGAGAAACCAGGGTGAATGACACGGTGAGGTTTTTTCGATGCTTAAGTTAGTATCTTTGTTGTGGTTGCGAGCTAAAAGCTTGAATGCTAGAGAGCTTGTATGTAAATAATCGCGCGTACCTAGGCCCTAGAGGGGTTGATGCCCTTATATAATTGAACTTTCGTAGGTCTCACGAAACGATTATGGGATCTTTGGCCTGAGTAGATGAGATCCATTTCCGCTTTAGGCGGGGAGTAACGTACTAGTCAATGAAGTCTATCGTTACCGCTTGATCCGGGGCGGGGAGAGGATAAGGCCTGCCATTACACGACATGATCCCGGGAGATTCGGAGTCCGTTGAGAAGCTTCTGGAGTCGATTACATGTCACTTTAGTTCCTGGGCTCGGAACTGGCTTAGGTGCCGAGGTGACTCTATGCCAAGGTGACCGAACACCTGAGCTCCCAAAACTACTGACTAAGCTCCTCTTGCCGAATTGCCATCTTACTAGTAGATCGCATCTACATGACCTTTACTTACTAGGTTGTGCCCTGATCAAATCGGATCTATCCATTTCCCTCTTTAGCGATGTTTGTTAAGTGACTAAAGTCCCATCCTTTATCAAATGCATAGAATGATAGAATCATAGCCTTTTGTCCTCAAAGGAATAAGTTGGTCCTTTTTCAGTTCGGAAGATAACAAAAGGGAGGTAATTATACATTTCCTCAAAATTAGAGGGGAATTTTCGTTACGGTGAAAGCCAAATGAGAGATTTATGTGATTGTAAGAAAATGGAGGGAGGTTTCTGTATTTTAACCCAATAAAGAAAGGCTTAACCGCTTAAATACCTAAACAAAAAAAATAAAGAAAGACATGATATAAAGGAGAAAAAGAAGCCATCAACATTCAGCAGTTGAGCAGTGAGACGAGACTTTTGTGTTGTGCTGTGTTGCTTAAAATTAACAAAAACCCTCGTGAATACAGGGAGCGAGAGAGAGAAGAAAGAGGGGAGCTACTTAGTACAGCGCAGGCACGCGTTACGAGTCCGTGAGAGACCGTATACGGCGGGATTTCAGGTCGGCGGAACAGTGAATCGCAATTAAATCACATCAATATGATATTATTAAAATATTATAAAAAAGAAAAAGAAAAGAAAGAAGGAATACGAGGAGTGTGCAGCGACAGAGTTTCTCCTACTGAATGAAATACGCACACACTGTGTAACTCAAACCAGAATTTTGGGAAAGTCGAGAAAATTCGCCTTTCTTTCCACCCCATAAAAAATCTCTTCCCCTCCCCGGGTCTCAATACTAGAGCAGAGCTGACTCTCAATCTCGAATAAACAATAAAAATAAGTTAAATCAACATCGATTTCCCACAACAGATTTTCTTTTCATGCACTTATCATTGTTTCAACTATTTATATTTATCATTAATAAATAAAATCGAGAGAGGCGAGAAGAGCTGTTGAAAGTTGAAACAACGTCGTCTCTGGACGGGGGACGGACAGTCCAGAAAGAGAAAGCTCTAGAGTTATCATGGATCCTTGTGTTAGCCACGTGGCTAACTTATTCCTCAATGCACAAGGACTTATAACGTAAATACCCCCTCCCCACCTCCTTTGCGAGTTGCACCGGCATGCTCTATTTGCGTTCGAGCTCTACTAAGTACACAACAAGTAAATGAAATCCAGTTGTGAGTTGTGACTTGTGAGGAGGTGGGAGCTCCAGCCCTCACCCTCTTAGGCTGTGCACGTATTAATGATGCACTAAAGCTGCAACTAAAGCCCCGTTTTCGGGTTTCATGTTTTTGAGTTGTTATGTCGTTCAAGCTTCTTCGTTTTGATTTCGTTTTCTTTTTGACACACAAAACGACACCCAAATCGGTCTTAAATAAATACACCTTAAACGAGTGCAGTCAAGTCCAACTGTTGCACTGTGCTACCTTACTTCTCTGCGTTATCTATCTATAGTCCAGTCAAGTCTATTCTTCTTTGATTTAAAAGTTTTCGACCACTAAAGCTTCCGACCTTTGGATTGGGAGATCTGTTTAGAATCTGTGTTAAGACTGGCTATATAAATACTATATACTACCACTCGAATATATACACAGACTGAATACGAATATATATGCACAGATTGCATTTGACAGAAGGAATCAACAATGAAACCCTCCTTTGTTTTAATACGAATCCTCAATGCAGTGAGTGATGGACTGCACTCTGGGTGTCATCTCGGCTTTGGAAATTCCTTTATCCCTTTTAAAGGGACAAGCGAAGAAGCATCCTTTGGCCACCTGCCAGAGTGCTACTAGGCCTCAACTCAACTCACACACAACTTCAGCGAATATAGGGATGCTTTTTAATTTATAACTAGTACGGACCCGTAAGATGCACTATATTTGTTAAGCTAAAGATAGATAACAAAAATATGTAAGAGTATATAATTATTTACATTTTATATATTATTTTTAATATTTTTTTATAATATAAGAATAATAATTAATTTTAGATAGGGTTGTTTATTAAATTTAGGGATGGCAATTCATCCCCGCTTTGCGCCGTTGCCATTTTGAATCAAACTAATGAAGCTAACCAACCCGAATTCTAGTATTTTCATTAGGCTTTAGTTCAACAATTTCCCAACTCGATCGGGTTCGATCAGTTTCACTATGCCCAATTGTAAATTGCCTAAAATCGAAGGACCTGAACATAGATATATTAATATTTTATATTTTAAATATATTTTTTAATATGAGAAAGTGGGAAATTTCCAATATTTCTTAAGCTAAAACAATTTATATCATAAATTTATTTTTTAATAATGCCATTATAATTTTTTAAAATTAAAACTTAATTTTTAAATTTAATTTTTTTTAAGTTTAAAATCTTTTGAATTTAATTTTTTAAGTTTTTAAAATTAAAACTTATATGTTGGCCAAACAACGTATAACTGAATTGAACCAACCCATGAACAATAGTTATTAAAAATTTATAGCAAAAATACAAAATAAATTATATTTAAAAAGCTAAATAACAGTAGTTTAAACTCCAATAATTATTGAAAATTTTCTATTAAATAACAAAGAAAATAGATTTATACTTAATTGTTGAAAATATATTTATAACAAAAAACAATAAATAATTACTGAAATACAATAAATATTAATTTTAGTATAGAAAAATATATAATAAATAAAAATTAAGTTTTTAAAATTATTATTAATAAAAAATATTTTTTTGAATGTTATTTTCTAGAATTATTAATTAGTATAAATGAAATTAATTATTTATTTATTGAAATAATATCATTATTTAAATTTTAAAATAATAATTACTTGTTGAATTTAAAAACCCATAAAGTTATAGTACTATTAATACATAATTTTGTTATTTTAACTTTTTAAAATCTAATTATGTTAAATATTTCGTTATTTAACTAAATATTTAAAACCTTAATCTATTTATTATAATTGAAATTTATGTAACTATTTAAAATATAATGTTAATTGATTAAAAATATTAATTTTAATTTTTTTATTTAAAATATTTTGTTATTGAAATATTTAAATAATATTTTATTTTTAATTTTAGATTTTTATTATTTGAATAACATTTAGATTGAATTATTCAGAAAATCATAATTTATATTGCTTGTAGATAAGAAGCTATTATATGATTTATATTGTTAGATTAAAGTTATTATATAATTTTGTTAGAATTTTTTAATTCAAACATTCTTCACATACATGTAGATAAAAAGTGGGGGAGAAGATAAATAACAATTAGAGATAATTTAGGGGAGAAACCCTCTACTAAATAAGAGACAACTTAGGAGAAAGTTAGAGATAGTGGGAGAGGTTGAGGAGAAAGTTGGGGATAGTGGGAAAGATTGTTTAAGAGAAATTTTAGAATATTAGATTATTTAGGTTATTGGAACATGTGGGGAAGAGATAGAGAGATTTTAGGATGATTTTTTTTGGAAGAAAGTAGAGTTTTAATTGATAGTTTTGAAAATAATATGGATTAAAAAAATTAAAAAATAAAAAAAAATAGATAAATAGATAGATTTGTGACTCAGAGTTCAGATTCATGGTGATACCGATCCTATCGATTCGATGTGTGATGGTCCAACCTGACACGTGTCGATTACGATTGTTGTAATCTCAATCTCATCATTGCAACGCACGAGCAACCTGTTAACCGTCAAATTGGAATCCCTCATAACCCCCAGGTTTTGATCAGATTGTGACTGTTGAGAGCCAGAGCCAGAGCCAGTTGGGAGTATTGAAATCAACATGCATCCTAAACCGGACTCCATAACCAGATGTCACGTCAGGGCATGTCTTGCCTACCAATTAGTTATCACGTGGCGCCAGCGTATGTCTACATTCTAGTTGTCACGTGTAGGATATCGACACGTCCAAACATCTTCGAAAACGGGCCCGTCCAGTGTAGTTAATGTTTCCCTGGTTTCTATATTTATTATTTAGAGAAGCGAATATTTTGGTTTGTTGAATTTAAGTGGTTAGTTAAATTGCATTAGAGTTTTATTAAAAGAGGGGTCACAAAAAGTAGCGGGTTTTCCGGTGCAAGGACGGGTGAGCAAAAGCTGGTACTTTGACACGTGGATTTTCTAGAGACCGTGAGATGGGCATGGGACTGACACGATGAGCATTTTAGATCGATCGGAATTGTTGTAGCTGTGAGAGATAGATAGATTACATTTTACACATAAAAACAGCTCTCACGGAACCCGTCCTCATTATCAGAAACTATCAACGCGAGAGAGAGAGAGAGAGATAATAAGTATATAGACGAGAGAGAGAGAAAGGAGGGGTGTTGGTGAGCTTCTCAGTTCTCATATCTCACATCTCAGTTCTGTTGTTTGTCTTAAATTGAGGTCGCAGAAGGAGTGCTGTTGCCATGGCGGCGTTGCAGAGTTGTAATTCCGTGTCTTTAATGCTACCAATACAGAAAAGGAATTGAACGATCAACTCTGCCCCAAAATAATCCGACGTGTGTCCGGAAAAGCTGCACCGCCCAACGACAACAACATCTCTCAAAACAATTCAGAAGGAAAGAAGAAACGAAAAAGAAAAAAAGAAAAAGAGAAATCAACACACAAACACAAACAAAACCCCACCTTCTTCCCCAAAACAAACCCAAATTCCTCTCACGCCCGCACTCGTTTTCTCTCTCTCTCTCGCCCGCACATTCGGGGGAGAAGAGGTTACTACCATCTATCTTCACTGGCTCTCCTAATTTCAACCCCAGGCCTATTCCTCAAACCCATCAAAGCCCAAGTGAGCTTCTGCTATGGATTTTCTCTCCCAATTGAGGTTTGGCTCAGCTTTTAGGTTGAAACAATGGCTGGGTTCTCACTAGGTGGAGGAGGAGGAGGAGGAGGAAATCAGCAGCAGCACAACGAAATTCCTCCAGAGAGTCTATTTTTGTACAGAAACGAAGAGATCTCCTACAACAAGGGTTTCGAGCTATGGCAACAACATCTCCACCAACGGCATGGGCAGCAAGATATCTATTCCTCCGCCTTAGGGGTGGGTCCTAGTCGGAGCGCTAACATCTCCGATGAGTCACCGTCGAGAGCAGCACTGGTCATGATGCGGCAAGGAGGAAGCGGGGGAGGAGGAATGAGTTGCCAAGACTGTGGCAACCAAGCAAAGAAGGACTGCGTTCATATGCGGTGCAGGACTTGCTGTAAGAGCCGAGGGTTTCAGTGCCAAACCCACGTCAAGAGCACTTGGGTCCCTGCTTCTAGAAGGCGGGAGAGGCAACAACAGCTCGCCGCTGTTGAACAGCAGCAGCAGCAGCTCCGAGGAGAGAATCCCAAAAGGCAGAGAGAGAATCCAAGTGCTTCCTCTCTCGCCTGCACTCGTCTACCCACCACCACGTCAGGTACAGTTGCTGCTGCTCTTCAATAATACAAAACATACAGATACAGAAACAATCTCTCTTTAGATAGATTGATAGATTGGATATACAGAATTCCTTATAGATACATACACATACACATGTATATAGTTATATTATATACTTGATTCTCGAAAGAGATGTAAAGGTAGATCTGGAGACAGATATCGAGAGAGAGAGAGAGAGAGAGAGAGAGAGAGAGAGCTATCCACATCCACCAAAGCAAAAACCATATCGTTTGCGTGTGACGAAGTCGACCTCCATAATCATCCCAACCAGCTTTTCTTTTTCTCCTTCTTTTCTACTATTAGTAAGTAATACTGACGAATGGATTGACATGAACCTATAAAAAAATTGAAACGAATTGATAATTTGATATTGATTTATTGTTCAGTCTATCTGTCTAACTTGCTCTCCTCCGTGAATATATATTTATTCAGCTCCATGGAGGTGGCGCATTTATTCCCTTCTTTTCTTACCTTGTTTCTCTCAATATCTAAATTGCCATGTTCTCATGTCGCTGCCTTTTTGATTTCTGTTAGGGTTGGAAGTGGGCAACTTTCCTGCCGAAGTGAATTCTCCGGCGGTGTTTCGTTGCGTTCGAGTGAGCGCCATGGACGAAGCTGACGCTCAGTATGCTTATCAGACAGCTGTTAACATCCGAGGGCACGTCTTTAAGGGCATTCTCTATGATCAAGGTCCCGAAGGTCATTACGTTCCCGGTGAAAGCTCCTCCGGTGGAGGAGGAATTCCCCTTAATCTCATCACCGCTGGAACCGCCGCCACCACCACCACCACCACCACCAATGTTAGTACTAGTACCGCAGCTGCCTCGGCCGCTGCCGCGTTGCTTGATCCTTCTTCTCTATACCCAACTCCCCTCAACGCTTTCATGGCTGGTACGCAATTTTTCCCACACCCAAGATCTTAAGAAAACACTGGTTTTTTATTCCTTCTTCCCATCGATCTCCTTTCCTTAACCCACCATCTCCCTCTTGTTCATTGTTCTTATTATTGATGTTGTTGATGCCGTTGTTGTTCTTAGCACTTTAACACCCATTGGTCCGGAGGAAGAGAAAGAAGAAAAGAAGTAGAGAGATTGAGTAATGCGGATGTTTGTTCCAATTTCAATCCAGATTTTCATAGTTATATCTACTCTTCTTATTGTCGTCATTGACCTTTATTTGCTTTATTTATTTGTTTCCAAGTGTTGCTTGTGTTATAGTACCGAATGAGTGTCTACTGTCTAGTAGTCTCTCTCTCTCTCTTGTTGTTTGTTTCTCACTTTTCTTTATGGTTCTTTTCTCGTGTATTGAATTGGGTTTTGCTTTCTGGTTGGTTTTGAACTTCGAACCGCTTTTTTCCCGATTACCCGTTTTGTTGCCGGTTTGAAATGGGACGAGATTGGTTCCTCGTTTGGTTGGGCGAAGGAGAATAGAGGTTTTCTTCCATCCAAAATTCCCAGCCTTGTTATTATTTTCTTTCTTCTATTATTCCTAATTAATATTACTACCACTATTATTGGGGTTGAGGAGTGTGGACTTGAGAATTGAGCAGTCCAGCACTGCAGTGCAGAGAGTGTTTCATGCATGAACATCTAGTATTTAAAAGTGAAAATTTGGACATTTAATTATTATTCATTTATTTATTGTAGGAGTTCCTTTTTTTTTTCAAATGCAAATTTATATTTTTTATGTACCATATATATTGATATAAATTTGAGTTTGTTTGTGATGTGAATTTTTGAAGTCTTGACTCTTAAGTTCTTTTTGAGTGATTATTGAAGGTTAGAAAACTTTTTAGGTCATGGCAGACTTACTGCATGTGAAGTAAACAGAATGGTTGAGATGGTTTCTCTTGTTTATAATCTGCCTGTCGCGTAGCTTGCTCTCTTTTCTTCCAGTGCAGAAAGGCATTACTTACAAAGCCATCTTGAATGACTATGCTTTCTCTTGTTTCTTCTTATTTGTTTCACATGTTATAATGAAATGTGCATTTGTTTGTTAATGATGATACATCATGGTATAAGAGTGGAAATAGATTAAAATCCATCATTTTAATGGTAAGAAGATCAGGAGAGATGGGTTCTTCTATCTGTTGTTTGCATGATCGAAAGAAGAAAGAGAAAGAAAAGAAAGGAGGAATTACTGAAAGTTGAGGGTAACTAATATTGTATGTTATAAGCAAAAAAGCAAAGATATCCTTTCATCATATATTTTATGGGGAGAAATAAAAGTTTAGGAGGTGGGCATCTAATTTTTTATACAAGATTAATAGTCTTTAATGTTAGAACACTATGTATATTTATCAAAAAAAAAAGAAAGTGTTAGACCACTATGTATAAGCCCCATGTTTAAATTATCTCTTCAAATGTGTGAAATATCCATACTAAAAAGGATCCACATGCCCAAATAGAAGGAAAGCAAGAAAAGCATCTTAAAATGGTTCCAATTTTTAAACAAGTAACTAAAACCACAACCTGCCTAGGAAATCAACTAAATGGATTCTTAACTTGATAAAAAAGAAAGTAAAATTTCTCTTATTTCCCAATTTTGATATTTAAATCTTACAATTTCCCAATGGAATAAAATACAGAAACATGAACTCTAAACATTTCCTTTGAGAAGAAAAAACACACAAACTAGATCAAAATAGAAAACAAAACTTGAGGCTTTGATTCTTGAGATGGGTGGTAATGTAGAGCTTTGTGATGGGAACACTTCCAAGAGACCTACATGAAACATGAACAAAATGACAATCATTGTAGAGAATGAGCACGATACATGAACTTGATCAGACCAATTATTACACAGAACAAAACTAGGCAAGCCATCCTAGCTCCTAAGCTTGAGCACATGGAGAACTGGTTGACAGATTTATAACCAAGAAAATACAATTTCTAGGGTAGTTCACCAATCAAAATAAAACAAGAAAAAGGATAACTGACTTAGAAAATTAATTCATTTTTGTAGTATCCATACAAACAACTAGCATTTTGAATATTCCAGTCGTTTTCTTATATTCTGCAAAACCCGAATTTTGACTTAAGTTCTGCAATTTACAAGCCTGGAATTAAGATTAGCAGGTCTGAGGTGCCTCTTAAATGAGACGACGAAATTTATTTTTACTCTACTGTAACAAGGGTTTTAAAGTTTAAACTGTATATAGCTTGCAGATTTCGTGAGGCTTCGATTGACATATACATTTGTAAAAACATTCTTCCATTTTTTTTTTTTTTTTTTTGTAGAGATCATTCACTTAAAATATACTAATTGATTGAACAAGTTAACATACGTTAGTACATCATGACCTGTTTCTTTGATAATTTGTCCACCGGATCAAATCTATCTGCTGACAGGAGGTCAAGAATGGGTGATTAATCTAATACAATCTGCAGTTTACTTTTCTAATTTAATCTTGTATACTGTAGAGGTAATAATGTAATACAAAATCTAGGGGCATTATGAATTACAATGCTATGAATTGGGTGGGGTACTCGAACTTGGGTGAAAGAATTCAGGACACAATCAATTGTCCCATTCCACATATTTGTACAGGTTTCCTACCTTTCCTTGCCTTCCATACATATTCTTTCAAACCAAACAAGCTACTGTAATGAAGAAATCATGTCAAGACCATCTGAATTTCCTTCTTGATATTGATTGTTCTTGTTCTAGCAACCATTGTTTCATCTGATCAAGTCCATTAAGCCTAGATATTCATTTTAAATGCCAAATCGATAAAAGAGGCAAGGTATTCATTTTAATTAATGCATCGTATATCATGTTTTGGATGTTAATAATGAACTAGATAAAAAAAAAATAGATGACTATGGTAAAGAAAGAAAGTTTTAGTTTATCACAAAAAAGAAATCAATTTTCTAAGCAGCAAAATGATATTGCCAATGAATCAAGAAGCGTTTACTAATAGTTTCAGATTAATACGTTACCTGAAACGAGCAACAATCACGTAAATATTTAATATGTAAATCAATATTCCCAATTTTCATTTAGTTTGCTTCAATATATTCTTGTATTATCGCCTTTTGAATTAGCTTTCTTTAATATCGGACAGCCATCATTTTTTTTATTTTTATTTTTATTTTTATTTATTATTTTGCCTAAGTGTTTTTACATTTGAATCCAAATTTATGGTTTTGTTACATACTAGATTCTCCTGGCCTTGGCCACAAACATGTCAATCCATTTATTACCTGGTTGGTAGAGAAGATTGTAGGGATGATTATTTTGATGATAATGTATTTCATGTTTTATGTATGTGCAGTGATTCCGAAATTGGTAAATCTTTCTTTCTCGAATGGTTTGTTATAAACCTCCTGGATGAATTCAGGTTTTGTTGTTACAAAATCTCAATTCCATTCTGGACCCCTAATTTATCTAGGATGTGGAAAAAGGATTTCCTTGCGAAAGCTATAAATTTGCAGTGGTATATTAATTGATTCATACATTTTGTAATTCTGTAGAGCAATTCCTCTATTACCCACTCTGGTATGTGTCGATAAATATTAGATTGTGAGTGAGTGTATTTCGATTTACAAGCATTTCACTTTGAAGAAGCCAATTTGTCGAGAGATTTTGGCTTTTGTCTTTTTATTTTATCATTTTTGGCTTCTTGGGACTCCTGTATTGAGACACCAAGTGCTGTGCAATGTGCTAGCTTGAGCCCGGGGAGCCTTACTACTTAATATAAAGAGGCTGAAATACTTTTTGTTTTAGACTTTTAGTTGCTCAATTTTACAAAGCTTTGCCAAATGAGATGATAATTTTGGTAGTTGTGCTATCTTCGTGGTTGTATTGCTTCAATTCAAGCAACGCAAGTAAGAGAATGCTTGAATTCCCATCGACCAAATGCAGTTTATGTGCCTGAATCCATCTGTATACATGATTTTGTGACCAAATGCAGTTAATACAAGTTAGAGATTAGAAACAATTTGCCGAGTGTATTGCATGCGCAAAGTGTACGAGAGAGAAGACCATCTGAATCTGAGAGTGGAGAGTGGAGAGTGGAGAGTGGAGCTGGAGTTGGTCGGGTCCCACGACGCAACTGGGTGTTTCACTTCATTTGTGGGATCTCCCCCCTTTTTGTTATGCGTCTCTCTTTGGACTGTTGGGTCGTACACAAGTGACTTATCAACTGCTCAAACTATGATGCTGCAGCCTACGTTTGGTTGTCTTCTAAATTCTTTGCTAAAAACTACCATAATCATTTTATTGCCCTTGCCCAAAATTCTTAAACTTGGTTTGCTATTAATGAGATCCTAACAATACCAATTTACCAATCCAATAACCTTAGTTAATTACTTTCCCATCAAAGTCTCAGTTTGGAAAGAATACAAATACACATAATACCAGTGCAAATACATACAAAATAAAAGATTTTACACTCTTCAAACTTGTTTTTGTACTCCTTCCAAACTGAGCCAATTACCTCCAACTACTTGTTTTAAAGAATTTGCACATTAGCCATTAATCAAGTATCAGTCCCTTGATTACAGTGGCCATTATTTCGTATTTAGTTTCTTAGCTGGTAATAGCCAAACCTGTTTTACACTATAATACATGGTTTTGTTTTTACCATCATTCAATAATTTTAGACATTACAAGTGCCTCTCTCTCTCTCTCTCCCTCTATTTCAATTTTCCCATCACACCAGGTTTTTTTTTTTTTTTTTATTGTGAAGTGTGAAATTATAAATATATAGGGGTATAGGCCGGGTACGGTGTTCAGCTCACAGTGCATCAATGGAACTTTTCTAATAAGTAAGGACCTCAAAGAACCACCATCACTACTCGTCAATTGATGTACATTTTCCGTCTGTCCCATGATCATGACATTGCTGCCTCTTCAAATGCAAATAATTGGTTGTGGTTGGGGATGTTAGGTCGGAGTGATTCTTGGGTTATGATTGATCTCACTGATGGCCCATCAAATGGACTTTTCTTCTCCAATCCCTCTAGAATGTTACGTTTCTGATCAATTCCAATTCATCTCTTAATTCCTTAGCTTCTTCTGTAATCACTAATCAGTGTATGTATCTTCATTTTAAGTGTGGTTTTAATTTCCACCCTAAAGACCTTGGAATTTGCTTATGGTAGTGGGTTCACGGTTCACCATCAACCTGGAGAGTTGATACCGTCTCCTGTTCATAAATTAACTAAAAAGACTTCATTTCTGCACTTTTCTGATGAAGAAGGCAGTGAAACTGTTGGATATGATTCTCGTTATCACCCTCGTCATCTGGTAAGTTTTCATTTTCAGGCCGGTGGTGTGCTGTACTCCTTTACAGCCATGAATGACTTAATTCTTTCTTTCTTTCCGCCCTGGCAGCTAATTTTTAAATGTAGAAGAAATCAAGAAAAAAGAAAAAAAAGTATAGCTTGTTTTCTCTGAGGGCAATTACCAACTACAGTGAGGTATTGAAAGGAGATGGGAAAGGACAGTGGAGACGTGGATATTATTGAGAGGGTCCATCATCACGTGGACTGTCAAGATCCGATCCATGTGGTTGAAAACTTTGTACCTCATTGCGCGAAATGACCGCAATGAGAGACCAGAATGGCTTTCAATCTTTCATACTTCTTCTTTTGGGATCATCATAGTCTTGTTCTTTTAACAACTACTAATGTAAATGTCACCCCACCCATTTTAGTGAATTTCTCATAAAGTTTCAGTTTTATTTATTAACTATTGTTGTAATGAAAATATCAGAAGAGTCCCTGATATATATTGTTATTATGGCCTTTTCAAATTTTTCTACACTGTTCTCTAGTGTTAAAGTCTTGAAATTGTGAAGAATAATGTAGTGTTATAGATAATTGGCATGAGAAATGTCTGATGAATTAATTGATGACTTGAGTAAGTTATGATTTAAAAGCCAAGATTGAGTGCATTAAGAGAGATGATAGGGTTTTGTTGGGATTCTGTCAAGATAGAAATTAAATGCGATGCAAACAAATGGTTTGACTTAAACTATGTAGCTGCTTAATATTGTCTGTGGGTTGGGTTTTCCAAAAATCATTTACGTACTATTTTGTTATTGCTACGTAATGTATCGTAGCATCAATCATCTCCAAAGCTGATGCTTCACGACTCCAGCTACACTTTTGTTCCATGTTAGATTCGTAGACACTGGGGTCCCACATCTCCTATCCTTTTTCTGTAGGGCCAATACAACAGTGGGCCCTGTTTTCTATGAATATGTAAAAGAAATTTTATTTGTGATATATATAGAATAGTGCATCCAAATTTCTGCATGTACCTAGGGATTGGTGATAGCTAGGTATATGGGTCCCTTGCGCATGGTGACACGAGTTTGTTTAGATATGTGACCTTCCCATGCGTTACAACTCTTGTCTGCGTGTGTATGGTTTGGTTGGAAGAGGAGAGAGAGAGAGAGAGAGAGAGGGGATTATTCACTTGGAGACACTAACATTATTCACTTGCATGAGCCCTAGATAGTCTACTCCATTTATTAGGAGTTAGCCTAGTCAAATGTTTAGTACTTTCCAAATGAAAGAGTTAGGAGCGGTTATCCCATGGGTGTTTGAATAAAACATTAGGGCAAAGGTCTCTTAAGCTAAAGCATGAAAATAGGATAATCTGTTTTGAATTCAAATCCGTCCATTTAGGAAATGCCACTCACTTCTTGTAAACCTTACTCGCCTACTCTTAAATTTGGTTCTCAAATTTTCCTGTTGAATAATTAATGGTTGTCAGTGATTTTACAACTAAAACGATGATGAGAAGATAAAACCCTGAAAGATGTTTATCTTTTTCATTCTATGGCTCAGTTTAATTTGGAAGGAGTGCAAATACAAATATGTAGAATGCAAAACTCTATATTTTGTATTATTTTATATGCATTTATACTGTACATATTTATATTTATACTCTCTCTCTCTCACACATACACAACTTTTTAACTGGAATCATAAAGCTGCAATAGCATAAAAATGGTTTGATTGCTTGTATTGTAGCACAAGAAGAATATGCCATGAGTATTGAAGAAACTATCTACTTTGGGTGTTCAGCCAAATGAGTCTAAAGTTTTCTTTTTCTGTTTGTTATGCCCTACTTAATAACCATGAAATATGATCGTATTAAATTGGTAAAACTGATGCTCAACTAGGTATTCCTTCAAGCAATTGCTTTTTATATCATTAGTTTTTTTTTTTTTTTCTGAATTAAGAGGTTTACTTTTTTATAGTTTTTTTTTCTCATGTATGGCTGGAGAACATGCATAAAGCATTAATGCATTTAATTTCTCTTATGTTTTCTCTATAAATTTTATTTTTCACATAATCTGTTAAACACTTAATTTAATTAGATCAAATCGAATACCAATAATATTATCAGTTATGGATATGAATCTTTACTTTATAAATCTGCTACATTTCTAATTGAATTCGAGTAATGGATATATCGTATCGGATCGATCAAATTCAGATGTGTCTACTAGAATTCAGCTTGTTCCATTTGCTGCCCCACATGAGAAGTTTTGAGAAGGTTGAGGTGGAAAAAAGCAGGTCATTCTTCAACCATAGTTGGGTATTCACGAACTAACTAAAATATACAAATTTCATCCTAATTATGGAAAAATCTATACTGTCGTAATGATACTTGAAGAGTTTTGACCAATCACCCTCAGGTTGAATTTTTATAAATACCACCTCATCGGTTACCACTTTATGATATTGGTTTATTGGTTATAAGCTTTTCCAAGTATTATGTCTTTCCGGTATTATGAATAGGGGAGAGGATAAATAAGAACTAGAAATAGTTTAGGAGAGAACCTCTCTACTAAATTAGAGATAATTTAAGAGTTAAATAGGAGTTACAGATAATTTAGGAGATAAATATGAATTAGAGGCAAATTGGGAGAAAGTGGTGGAACTTGGCTAAACATTATAAAAGCAAATTTATGGTTGTTAGAAATGGTTAAACATATGTGATTTCCTTATTGATTTAATGGGTAACTATGTGGAATTTAAAAAATAAAAAATTCATAAAAACAGAAAAATAACAAGGGGGTTTGGAGAAAGTACAGGCATGGTGATGTGGACTGTATTGCTATATATATACTATATATAAATTCAAAAATAGCAACACTAATGTACCAAAAATATGTTTTATGAAAGAAATTAAATTCTGCTTCTTGATGTGTGGGATCAAAACTCACCCATGAAAGATATGGTACTGGAAGGGCTTTGACCAATCAAAATTTGCCCATGAATTTTGATAAATATATACCACCTGATTGGTTATAACATTTATGATACCGGTTGATTGGTTACAAATTTTTTTTATATCATGTTTTTGCAAAATTATAGTCGAATCATTAAAATGGTGTGTTTGTAGCAAAACAAATTTGAAAATGAGTCATAGACTACGAGATACAAATCCATCTATATCTGGGCTAGGTATGAGGATAATATTCTTTGAGTAAGTGGTATTAACATTTTTATCAGTCGCGACATTAAATAAAAATTCTTACGAAGATCTGCTTAATTATACTTGCATTGACTAGTTTCTTTGTTATATTGACACTGAATCGTTAACTATAGTCTCTATCTCATATAGGATATAACACAAATTAAAGGCATCAGAACAAGGACTCAGAGTTAGCTTTATGTGAAAATTATGATAAGCAAGCGAAAGACAAAGGTAGGGATGGAATGAAGAATCAAGAAAAGCCATACAAGTGTGGCATTGAATATGTCTTTGGTCCAATTTTACTCACTGAACACAAATGATGTTTCATGTTCATTGACACAGCCCCACAGTTTCTTGGTCTCAAATTGGGAAAGTGGCCAATTATTCAGTACTTTTGCTAGGGATCAGTCACATCTGATGAGCTAACCATTCGATCTAGGAAACCTTTTTTTTCTTTTTTTTTTTTTCTGATTATTCACTAAATTGTAGCAACATGCATGAACAGAGTTGCAGAAGATGACTTGATGTGATCGTTTGTTGTTTCTTTGCTTTTACACGGGAGATCTCTCAAACAATGAATAAATAATCGCCTTCAAGAAATCATGGGTCATCATTATATCTTTAGTTTATAATATATATCTCTGTATTACGATCTTTTCTTTCTTTAATTAGCAAGGGCTGCATGAAATCTTTCTTTCTTTTTTTTTGGTCTTTTAATTTGATGAATTAAATGAACCTAAAAGCTGAGCAAAGGAAGAAGAAAAAAGGTTAAAAATCGAAGGGGTGTTTAGGCGGGTTTTTCATTTTTGCTCTTGTCTAAACAACAATGCTAAATTGAGCATTCTGTTCACTATCTGATCATGTATTGATGATCGAAGAAGTTAACCACCGGATCATCTCTAGCATTATTACCTCATGGGTTTAGAGTTTAGACGTACATGAATTATAAATTTCTTGCTACAAATCTAAAACGATTATTATTGTTTGATCAGATTCCCAGAGCAGTATTATACTGGAATGATTTAATTGGTTACCTAATAACAAGCCTAGTCTTTGTTCCAAAACTGAAGAATCCATGCTTTCCATCTGTCAGCTCATACATGTAGGTCGAGCGGTGAATCAACAGCATCAGTAACAGCAAAGATGGTGTCACTCTCTGGGCACAGATATCGTTGGAATCAGACCCATTTCTGTTGTTGTTGTTGTTTAATTTGAATCAGACCCCATTGTTGAATGAATAACTAAGACAGATCAGTACTAGTTTTAATAGAACAGAAAAGGCCAGAAAATTTCTACGGAAACTAATTTGTTTCAACAAAATACAAACTCCAAAATTTCCACAGGAGATCACTGCTGTCTCTTCAACCTTCACCAAGCCTACATGTCAAAAAGAAAATCTAGAAAAAGGTTGGTGAAAGAGGAATTAAGCTGCTATCGCTCTCTCAAATCCACCAAGGATCTCCACTGGATGCCGTCACGCCTGCCCATGTTTCAATAATCACAAAGAACAGTCGAGAGCATCTGCTGCACCGTGGTCAGCATTAGAAATAAATTGATTAATTGAAACCTCACACGAACTGCTCTTTAATTCCAATCGCTGGCGTAGGGAGTGCTGCAACCAAATATGGGTTCATTTAAGAAAACCACTATAAATTCGGAATGTTTCAGTGACTGATAGCAAGTAGAAGCTATAGAAACCATCTCTGGATCAATTTCTTCTTTATTTGTGGATACAAACACAAACCAAATCATCAAATGTAGAAATGGTAAAAACCTAAACTCTATATCCAGCTTTCTTTCATATTGAGGGTAGAATAGGATGGGAGATATGGTCATGTGGATCTATCTAATGCCTTGTAATGTATAAGGGATCAGTTTCCCCCTCCTTCGGTTCATTCTCAAACTATTCACTACAAGTTTTGTCCTTTTTCTTTCTTTTTTTTTTTTCAAATTTTCTGCTCTGCCCTCTTCCTGTTTTCTGCTTTTTTTTTTTTCCACTCATACTACTGGGGCCAAGGAGTTGGATTAAAACTAGAATCTCAAATCAAAGGATTATGTCACTGGATGGAATTGTAACGCCAAATTTAGCAACTCTGCCATTCGAGTTACCATTTTTCTGGTACATATTATGAAATGGGTGTCTGTAATTTGTTCATGGGAAAAAGAAAACAAGTGTAGAAGCCCATCTTTTGGACATTTCAAACCTGCAGACAAGGAGACAAAGCAAAGCGTGATCGTGTGTTTTCTCTTTCTCCAGGATGTATTTTTCACAAATGGCAAGTCTCAGGCCTGTGAACCCTAAGATGTTTAACATCCCACATGGAATGATCAATGATGAGGATTGAGGAATGGGGAGTAAAGGGTCTTAGTGTTTCATCATATACAGAAAGAAGAGAAATGCAAATTTACCCGAAAGAAAGAAAGAAGAATGCTAATAAAGCAGTTTATGATACACTTTGTTTTCTTCACCTTACAGAGACAAGGTAGAACTAATACATGAAAGACATGTCCATGTTTGTCTTGTAATGTGCAAGGACAGGAGAGTGTACAAGTGCCTAGTCCAAACCCCCCCCCCCCCCATTAACTGGATTTTTCAGACCTGCTTTACCACTCGGATCTCCATCCGACAAACAAAAGACAGACTGTCCCTGCTGCTTCAGAGTCCGTAGAGTCTTTTTCTTTTTATGGTTTGTTTTATTAATTATTTTGTTGGTTTGTGGGGTAGCAATACGAATTACTCATTACTAAACCCTTCTTCCCATCTTCACACCAATCTTATTAATAAAACATTTTTATGTTACTTTGCAACACTGTAACTGATAACAATTGCTTCCCTTTTCTGCCAATATCGTTTAGGATGGTGATTTGGGAACAGCTTGTTTTCTAATAAATGGGACAACTCCTGGCTAAGGGCAAATTATGTTCTTTTTTTGGTGAAAACTGATGAAATTCATTAAAACAGAAAGTTATATATTATGTTATATATATATATAACAAAATTATGTCACAAACCCATTTTTTTTCTCTATAGTAAGGTTCCTTTTCAATCAGGATTAATCTGCTTGTCGCATAGTTCATGTTAAGTGGCAACCTATTTCACCAGTTTGAAGCCCATTAAATTGATAAATTAAGATCTCAACTACCCTGTTTTGAAGCCCATTCCAAAACCCATGTGCACAGGATAAGAGGGGTATGATTTTGGGCCCATCTCATTTTTGATAGAGGGGGCATTTCTCTAATTATTACTCAAAAAAGTACTCCAATACTTAAATTTGACCTACATATACAAGGGTGTCTTTTACCTTTTTTCAATAGGATGTGCTCAAATCATTCAATATTGCTTTTTCCTAAACATTTTATCTATCTGGAACATTGTATAAGGGAAGCTCATTGGATATTAGAGTGATGTCTTTCAACATTTTAGCCAATTTAAACTTATGGGCTCTGGAGCTTGAAGTTCTCAGTTGAGCGGTTCGACCAGCTCCAGCTTGATGTCACCTTAACATCAACGTATAAGTAAAGACAGATCTTATGTCCCCCAATGCTGTCTGCTTGCTAGCAAAAACAGTAAGTAAAAGTGGTTTTTTTTTTTTGAAAAAAAAAGCAGTAAAAAGTGAAATAAAGAGTGCTATCAACACTGCTCATGGGGGAAGATGATGATGATGATGAAAGACGACCACCACCACGATGAGAGGATGAGGGAGACGATGGATTGACCTTACACTGATAAAGAGTCTGATTAACTGGAGAGTCTTAGACCACTGCTTGGGTTTTACTTATCTTGCCCCATATATCCCTTATGAGGGTCGGGCCACGCTTGGGCCTCTTAATGGTAGTCTGGTTTTGGACTTGTCTTGTGGGCAGAGTCCTGATTCTTGTCTGGACTGGATAGTGGGGAATGATTTCAAATTCCTGGTCCTCAGCTTCTAACTTCAACCATTATTTTGGTGAAAATAAATTGGTCCTGGCTTTTGATAAGAACCAAGTATCCTGTATTTTGAGCTTAGTTTCACTTTGGTCCCCAAACCTCAAACTGGTACATCTTGAAAATTTAAATATTGAATTGGCACATTTTGAAGTTTGGGACCAAAGTGAGTCTGGCCCAAAGTACAAGATACTAATATATAATAATTTGTTTAAAAAAAGCCATGAATATACAAAATAATGGAAAAGGAGGAGGAAGAGGAGAAAATTCCATTATTCATGATTTCAAGAAATTTTTAAGTTGAAGTCCTGAAAGAGGAGTCAATCCCATTTTCAGAACACCAAAAATGCATGAATAAGAAATAAAAGCTAAAAGAACGATCCAATGAGAGTCGGAGAATGGTAAATCCAACCCAGTATAATGGAAATTCCATCACACCTTTGTCACAATACCGATAAGATATGATGGAAATTCCACAGAAAAGGCCAAAACCAGTACCTAGAGCTTATGAAGAAGGTAATGACAACCCAATCGGGCTGAGATGACGACCACGGGATCCCTGCCTGAGATATAGGCCAGCATTGGATTGAAACCATCTTCCACGCGTTGGCACTGTGGCACATCAGCATGTCTCAGCATAAGAACTTTCTTAACGATAAATTTGTGTTCTTTATTTTTGCCAAACAAGTCAGAAACCCTTAAAGAATCTCGATGAGATACCATTTAAGGTCAAACGCTGATCTCTCTACAGACTACAATTCATGAATCACCAAAAGATATTCCCAGAACGTCGCTGTTCTAAGAAGCTTATGATGCTTCTTCTAAGGCTTGCTGTGGAGGAACCCAGATTTTCTACTCACTTCTCTACCCACATCCTATTCACAGTATAATGCAGCCTCACATTTTACATTACAAGATGGCCATATATGATTGCAATTCAAGGGAGTAGAGTGTGAGTAGAGAGTTGTGGACAGGAAATCCAGATTGGCTGTGGAGATGCATATTTATTCTTTCCAAGGTTATCTTGGAAAGCGATTGCTCCATCGATCCATTATTGAGGTCTTGAAGATGCAGTAGTCTGTTCCTCCCCTATTAAGGCCATTTCGTTCCATTTTTTTATGATACAAAAATTTAAAATATTTTGGATGATGGGGTTCCAAATCTTGTTTTGTACTTTTGTAAAGGGACGAGAAAATCGAGTTGCTAATTTTCAAGAAGAGATTAAAGCAATGTTTTCAAATCACCGTTGACCTGGACAGTGGAACTGTTTGTCCCGGGAATTGTTCAGGCAACTAGTTTTGTTTTACCCCAAACTCAATTTCTGGTCAAAAACCATTGAATTGGTCAATGACCCGTTGACTCGGGCAGTCAAACTGTCGATCCGTTCAATGATTATTGGTTGTTTTTTATTTTAATTATTTTTTAATTTTGTTGTCAGAAAGGGCTATCTGTCAATCCATAAACGGTGGCTAGAACGGTTTTGGTTCCAAGTCATTTTTTAAAACATTGGGTTAAACCATACCAGGGTAGGGGTGTAAAGTATTCAGGCTCGACTCACTAAATACTCAAACTTGGTTTAAAGTAATGGAGTTTCAGTCAAGTTCAACTCAAATTGATTAATTGGTCATGGTTTTCAAACCGCTGTTGACCTGAATGGTCAGACCACTCGGCCCGAGAACCATCTAGGCAACCGATTCCGTTTTACCCCAAACCCGGCCCCTGCACAAAAAATTGTTGAATCGGTCAATAATCCATTGACCCAGGCGGTCAGACCGTTGACCCATTCGACTCGTTCAACGGTTTTGGCCATTTTATTTTAATTTTTTTCTTAGAACAGGTCGTCCGTTCAAACCGAACAGTCAAACCGTCAACCTAGAAACTGGTGGCCAAAACGGTTCCGGTTCCAGGTCATTTTTTTAAAACATTGTAGTTGGTCAAGCTGAATTCGAGCTTCACAATACTTGGCCCGAGTGGCTTGTGAGCCTAATCGTCAAGTTCAACTCAAATTGATTAATTGGTCATGGTTTTCAAACCGCTGTTGACCTGAATGGTCAGACCACTCGGCCCGAGAACCATCTAGGCAACCGATTCCGTTTTACCCCAAACCCGGCCCCTGCACAAAAAATTGTTGAATCGGTCAATAATCCATTGACCCAGTAGGTCAGACCGTTGAACCATTCGACTCGTTCAACGGTTTTGGCCATTTTATTTTAATTTTTTTCTTAGAACAGGTCGTCCGTTCAAACCGAACAGTCAAACCGTCAACCTAGAAACTGGTGGCCAAAACGGTTCCGGTTCCAGGTCATTTTTTTAAAACATTGTAGTTGGTCAAGCTGAATTCGAGCTTCACAATACTTGGCCCGAGTGGCTTGTGAGCCTAATCGTGCTCATAATAAAATATTATTTTTTGATATATGTATTTATAATATAAATAGGCATTAATTGTAACTTATTTATAATATAAATAAATAAATTTAAAATTGATTCATAATATATTTTTATTTATAGTATTTGTGATATTAATTTATTTGTATTATATATATATATATATATATTCAAATTTCTTAATATATTTTTATTTTTATGGTTAAATACTTAAAGTACCCCTATGATTTAGCAAATGGACAAAAATTTAACCTACTGTTTAAAGAATTACATAAGGTACCATTAAGTTTTCTAACAATGGACAAAATCCCCCCTACCGTAAACATGCCATTACGATCCATTCGCATGTGATGTTATGTGATTTATATAATTTTTCTTAATTCCATAACTACCCTTTTGTGGTTGATTTAACGCATAGAGAAAGATGGTTTTTTCTGTTTTATTAAGTTGCAAATGAAACCCTCCTGAAAATCTACCAACAACAAGATGATCAGTGAAATTCCCAAAGGTCTGACAAGATCTACGTACATCACCACTGAGTTACCGAATGCTAAAGATGTTGATCTCAAGTTGGAATCAGAGGGTAAATTCTTTTCAAAAAAATACATTGTACCTCACTGCAGAATTTTGAATTCGACTGCAGACCTATAACAATTCAAAATGTTAAACACTTCCATCCTAAATACCAATTCCCATCGCTAAGAATTCTATAAGTGGGCTGAACAGTCATTTTTCCAATTTTTTTACTCTGCTATTAGACCTGTTCATGGGCCGAGCCGGGTCAGGCTCGGGCCTAGCTTTCACTCTGTATTAACAGAATTTTCTAAGGCCCGAGCCTGAGCCCGGCCCTCATAAAAAGCCCGAAGTCCAGGCCTGGGCCCAAGCCCGAAATTTAGCCCATACTGTTAGCGGCTGAATATATATATATATATATATATATATAGAGAGAGAGAGAGAGAGAGAGAGAGAGAGAGAGAGAAAGAGAGAGAGAGAGATTATAAAGAAAAGAATAAAAAATGTATATATTAAAATTATAAATATATATTTTAATAAATATTATATTATTTATATATTTTATAAAATATATAATTCTAAATCGGGCCGGGCAAGGCTTTTTTAACAAATCTCGAGCCCGGCCCAAAATACAATCGGGCTTATAGTGTTAGGCCCGAGATCAGACCCATGGGCCTAATTACATGACCAAGCCCGACCGAAATATAGGCCGGGCCGGGCCATCAGGCTACCCGGCCCATGAAAGACACCATATGAAATTGACATTGACCTGTATGATAAATGTTGATACGGATGAGAGCAAAGCTAGTGTTTGGAATAAGAAATATATGCTATCTAGAAGGTATAGAAGAAATGATGGAGTATATTATTAAAGTAAGAAGGGAAACCTCCGGTGTTTTTGAAAGTTGACTAGGACAAGTGGGTTGATGATGATGAGGAGCAGGAAAGTAAATTTGGAGCTGACATGGACTTTGGGTATTTTGATTTCTATACGTTAATCATGGGAGGTTCTAGATCAGAGGGATTTGATGCTGCTGCCGGGGATGATGAAGATGACAATGATACTGACGCCAATGATGCCAAGGCAGCCGGTGGTGAATTTGAAGCAAAAAAATAATAAAAGGTAAAGCATCCTTCCCGAAATGAGCATGGTTTTGCACTTCGGATTCAGTTTGAAAAGAATATACAAATATGTATATTAGAAATGCAAACAAAATAATACAAAATATAAGGTTTTGGACTTTACATATTTATATTTGTACTGAGCCTCATGCAGTGAATGACCAAATGATCATGTAATGGGGTTTAAAATCCACCGAGGTATTCAATATAAACTGATCAGACCATGCATCTAATGGATTTAGCTCGTGCTCAAATTATTTCCAAGTCACAGGAAATGGCTAATAAACTAGAATCAATGAGAAAAGTTTCATCACTTAGGTTTTATTTTGAAAATTTGAGGAATAATGAGTGCAAATTCAACATTTCATTTTTTCTTTTGTCAATACTTAAGGATAATATCAATTGTTAGAAAACCTAAAGATTCTATAAGTGATTCTTCAAACATTAGAGTAAGTTTTTATCCATTTGCTAAATCATAGGGGTACTTTAAGTATTTAACCTTTTATTTTTAATATGTTTAATATTAATTTATTTATAATTTTTAATACTAATTCATTTATAATCAACTCTAGTAGCTCATAATCATGAATATTGACTTGAGTCAAGTTCGAGCTAGAAACTCCAAAACTCGATCAAGCTTGAGTCAATTTTTAAGCTTTGAGCTTTTAAGTCAAGCTCGAGCTCAAGCTACTTACTATTCAGCTTGAGTTAGTTTGATTACACCCCTAATTCACCCCCATCCACCCTGACTAGGGCTGTAATCGGATCAAATTTAGTAAAATTCAAATTCGATCTAATTATTGAAAACTTGCATCCGAATCCAACCTGAAATCCAATTAGATTTGAAGACCTTGAATTTGAATTCAAATCCTAATAGACTCTAATCAAATTCAAATTTAATCTGACTCTGCTTTAATTTTTTAAAATACAAAAAAAAAATTAAAAAGTTAAGTACTTTTCAACTTTTATATATAATAAATTAATGTAAATATAACATACTAAATTGTTATATATAAATTCATATATAATATAATATATAAAAATATATTTTTTATAAATTTAAATATAATAATATAAAATTTATATATATTAAAATCAATAAATATTATAATATTATCATAGTCGGTTTTAATCGGATTAGATGGAGTCAAATCTGAATCTGATCTGATTATTAATTAGATACATATTGCAAAAACCGAATATGATCTAATTATATAATTTCATCATTCGGAACCGAGATAATCAAATCAGGCCATAGACTTTCAGGTATCATCGATAGGCCTATCCGTTACCCAACCCTCTGATGGCTGTTAATATTAGGAAAATTTTATGATGCTGAAAAAACTTTAACTATTCCAATTTTTTGGTAAAAGACTTAAACATACCTTGAGTATTCATAAATTGACTTAAATGTACCCTAAGTTTTTCAAAAATACTTAAAGATACCTTGTGACTCTTTTACCCTTCATTTTCATTCAAATTTTCAAAATATACCCTAAATTTTTGAGATCAGTGGGTGGTTGGTATCAAGGTTCAAAATATCGATACATATTGGGCCATATTGGTTAATACATATCATATCGGGGGCCTCCCGATACACCCCTACAGGGGTGTTTCAGGGTCTCAACCGATATGCCACTACCAACATATCGGACTTATCGATATTTTAAACCTTGGTTGGTATATCATCCCTCGTATCTATAGAATTTTGGTTAAACAGAGCCGTCCCGACACCAAAGGGGTGAAAAAGGCACATAAACGACAATCATATCACGTTTGCTTCATACAGAGCCATCTCTCCCAAGGGTGGTAAGTTCTTATTTTGATTTTTTTTTTTCATTAATTAGTTGAAGATTTGATGACAATATTTAATACTCATTTCAATGAATTTATCAAGACAATTTCATATTAGTTTCACATAAGTTGCACTTGGCTCGGGTATCATTGTTTGGAACTTTTTTATGAAAAAAATGTTGTTTCGTACTCTCTTTCTAGTTAAAGTCATTTGTTTCTTATCCGTAAAGATTGGATTTACCACTCAAGTTCTGGTACTGCACCATGTAGATTGAGTTGGGCCCCATAGTGAACAATAAAAAAGATTTTGAGATGAGGCCCCTCTTGTACATAATTAACTTTCCATTTCAGATTAATAGTAAAATGAATATTCACATCAAGTTGGAAACCATCATGTATGAAGCAGCTGAGAAAAAAGAAAATAAGGAAAAAAAGATGGGGCCACCCATTGATACAAGTTAGATCAACGAAAGCGTCTTCATTGCAAGGAATTGTGAAGCCACCCAGTGGAGGATAGAACCCAAACTCTTCCCCGGCTCGGCGTAACAAGTCCTGGAATAGAGGATGGTTCAAGTAATATAAAAAATCAGAATCACTAATTGCTCTTTGCTTCCATTTGTCAGGATTTGAGATTTAACCTAAAAGGGCAAAAGAGGATTTTAAAAAATTTTAAGTGAATTTATATGTGACATTTTATTAATGGAGGGTATGTTTAAGTTTAATAGGGTCAGCACGTAAGTTATATTTAAATCTATTTGAAAAATTTTAAGTTAATTTATGAAAACTTGAGGTATGTTTTAAGTCTTTTACCCCTAATTTATTTATCATTTATCAAAAAAATAGTTTTACCATCTTAATTTTTTATTTTGTTTTATTTCCTAAATTTGTTTTCAATTTTGTACTCCCACCACCAATCTTTGGCAGAACATTTTTCCCTTCAAGAAGGATCAATGAGGGTTCTTTTGAACTTATAATATAGAAAAAAAATCAAAAAATGATCAAATAGATTTTTGAAAATTTTTAGATGTCTTATGAACAGAGTCAATCTTAAGATTGATAGCGTGCTCATGGAGGGGTAAAACGATTAGTTTAATCCTAGATTACAAGAAATTAAGTAAATAGGTAAACCCGAGATGATGATTTCTCCTTGTATTGATCAAAGCCCTACAAGAGGTACAAATAATCTATCCTTTCCCTAATTATAAACATAACAAATATACACATGTAGACCTTGTAAAAAGTTGATCCAATCCGTGAACCTGACCCAACCCAACCCTCAAAAACAGAGTTAGGGTCTCATAATTATCTACCTGAATGCGAGAATGACCCAACTCAGAAAAACTTGGGTTGGGTTGGGTTGCGTCATGGGTCAACCCGTTGATCCGATTGTCAAGTCTAATAGGGATTATTTATGCATTGTTAGAAGTTTCCACTCTTTCATTTTTTCTATTTAGTTTTTACTCTTTAAATTGTTAAATGTTCAATTTTTTTATTTTATATTTGGAATTTTAAGGTTAATTCCTTTAATTTTGGCATGTTTCATATAGTTTTTATATTTTTAAATCAGTTATTTTTTGAGATGACCAGAATTGACTCATGGGTCAACCCTAACCCGAACATTTAGAGTTAGAGTCTAGCATTTGATAACCCAACCCAAAATCAACTCAAAGAGTCTTGACCCAACCCGAACCCGACCCATCCAACCCAATTGCCAGGTCTATAACACATGGGTTATACCACAAATTAGCTCTTCAGAAAAATACCAAAAATAAATAAAATAAAAATTATGATGCATGAAAAAAAATCTCTGCATAGTTTTTTCAAGCCATTTAACGAAAGGTCACGAACCTGTGCACAGTTTAGTTTTAAAAAATATATATTTCTATATTTTCTTAACTTACAAAGTAGATAACGTTGCATTTCACATATTATAGAATCTACTAAAATATACATATATATATATATATATAAATACATTTAATGTTATAAAAAAATATTAAAGAGTATAACACCTTATATTTTGAGGGTTGATTGTCCCAAGGGAAATTGACCTGAAAAGTTGAACTAAAATACATTTTTTAGATATTTCCGACAGTCGTTTAATGACCCCAAATCTATCCCACGGATGCACGGAAAGGAAACAGAAAGCAAAATGAAATAGAGACGGGAATGACCGCCCATGTAGCAGCAGAAGATATATCCAGGTTAAAGGACTAATCAAGAAATTTAACAAAATTATAATATTTTGTAAGATGTATCTTTGGAAATCTATGGAAAGACATGGAGCCTTAGTTCAGATTCAGAATCTCTTAATAACCTACATTACAGAAATAATACAAGCAACATACATAAACTCGTCAGATAACACGGTAAATATAGCTGTTGGAAGAGGAAAAACGGTTCGGGTAGACTTCGAACAATTTGTAATCCCTTGCTGCCCTGAAAGGGGCCAGGCGGAGGTGATTCCTTATCAGGCCAGTGATGTTGGAAGAAAATAAGAAGCTCAGAAGCCGCATCTATTCAAAAACCGTATTTGTCATCTATCTATAATCAGTAGAAGGTCGAGGTTTTCCCTTTGCGGAGTTCAAGTGTTGGGAGACGAATATGACTCCCATCACAACAATAAGGCAACCCACAAGCGTGCTAAAGAAGAGGGCACCCGGCTGCCTAGTCTGTACAAACCCATATACCCCATTGGATGTCACAAGAATAATATCAGTGAGGCCATCGTTTGAGAAATCCGCACAGATCAGGGCATGGGTGGGAGGTGCCGGAAGATCAAGTGTAGTTAGTATGCTGCCTCCAGGAGATATAACCGCAGCTTCTTGATCTCCTGCTGCAAGAATGATTTCTTGGTTGTCATGTACACGCAGGGAGAATGGCTTCAGTGTAGGCACTACTACTCCAGATTCCATCATCCCTGCCGGAGATGGAAGGTTCGACCATGTCACACCTGTTATAAGCTGCCACCGCCAAATAGCATCATGACCATGTAAGCCTGGGGAATATGATGTCACCTATAAAAGCACACATTCATAGGTTGTTAATCACCACCATAATAACCAGTAGCAAGAGATTAGTTGGTTCAGCACAATGTACACTAATTGAGATTAAGAAAAAATGAAACTATGTTCATAATCCATACCTCCCCCCGGTTTGTTAAGAAAATAACATCACCAAGGCTTCCCTTCCGATGCCTATGACCATCATTTCTTTGAATGAGAATGGGTGTTGCTACCTCTAAAGAACCTACATCATGACTGCGACCAAAGCTTCTGCTGAACTCTCCGTGTTGAAACATATTGAATGGGGAATGGTGGCATATAGAAGCATTGAAGAGTTGTTCTCGTACAGGAACACCAGATGTGGCTACGGCCCAACATGGCCTGAGGACTTCCATGGATCCACTTATCACAGTCTGCTCTACACCATTACCTCCAACAACCTATAAATAGTTCAGAAATTTATATCATTACATTCATGCAAAGTTGCTGCCAAAATGTTTACAGTTTACCTTGAGGATTTCAAACTTTATGTCATCAGTGCCAATTCGGTTCAGTTTATTTGGGTTTTGGTTCGGTTTTATATTTTTGAAAACTTGGCTTTCGGTTTCAGTTTGGTTTTGGAAAATCTCTCAACTGAACCAAAAACCAAAATAACCAAATTAATATATATATATATATATATATAAATTTAAATTATAAATATTTATATTTATATTATACATAACTGGACGACCCCTCTTTGCCCGTAAAACCGATTTCAAACACCAGACCAATTTAACTTTGTTCGGTTCGGTTTGTCAAAAGGGTCAAGGCAAAAAATTAGTTAGGTTCCCAATTACAACTGAACTAACCAAATGGACACCCCTAGCCATCATCATCATCATCATCATCATCCATGCCTTATCCCAACCATATGGGGTCGGCTACATGAATCCTGCTTCGTCAATCCATTCTATTTAAAAACATATCCACTGTTAAATTATTAGTGCTTAAATCACTTCTTACTACCTCCATCCATGTCCTGTTTAGTCTACCCCTAGCTCTTCTAATCCCTTCCACTTTTAACAAATCATTCCTAACTGGATCTGTTGGTGGTCTTCTATGCATCTAATCAAACCATCTTAGCCTACTCTCTTTATCACATATTAGAGCTACTTCTAGGTTTCTACGGATGGCTTCATTCCTGATCCTATCCTTTCTAGTTTTTTCACTCATCCATCTAAGCATTCACATTTCTGCCACAATCATTTTCTGAACATGTTTCTTGACTGCCCAACACTCCACTCCATTAAAACTATTTTATAAAATTTTCCTTTTAATCTAAGTGGCATTCTCCAATCACACAAAAGTCCAGATGCACCCCTCTAGTTTGCCCAACCTGCTCTAATTCTCTGGGTGACATCCTCCTCAATCTCTCCCTTGTTATGAATTATTGAACTAAGATAGCAGAAATGGTCACATTGAGTTATCTCTTGGTTTCCAATCCCAAGTGTCTTCTGATTTACACTCCTATTATTACTAAATTTACATGTCACATACTCTGTTTTAGTCCTACTTATTTTAAACCTCTTATTTCTAGGGCATTTGTCCATAAGTTTAATTTTGCATTTAATCCTTCATTCGTTTATAAATTAAAACAATGTCATCCGCAAACATCATGCACCTTAATATGTTTAGTCAATTCATCTATAACCAATCCCAAATAGATAAGGGATAAATGCTGAAGATCAATCATAATTATAAAACCTAAAGTCCCTCCCACTGGTGTTCTAACATTGGTTGTTGCCCCCTCATACATATCCTTAATTAGGTCTATATGCCTATTTTGAGCCCCATTCTTTTCTAAGATCCACCATATTATCTCTCTAGGAATTCTATCATAAGCCTTTTCTAGGTCAATGAACACCATATTAAGATCTTTCTTCTTCTCTCTGAACTTTTCTATCAATCGTCTCAAAAGAAATATAGCTCCCATGGTTGATCTCCTTAGCATAAAGCCAAATTGGTTCTCTAAAAGAAATATGGCGCATTAATCGTCTCAAAAGAAATATGGCTCATGAATTTAATCCCTCAGTCATTACAACATCCTCTTCTTTTACTATCTTACTAAATAGCTTAGTTAGCTATAACAAGCCTATCTCTCCTACATTGCCACACTTCTATTGGAATCCCGTCATGTCCTAATGCCTTTTCCTTCATCTTATTTAGTGCCTCCTAGTGTTAAAAAATAAGGTGAATGTAGAAGAAGCCTAAAAAGTGTTGGAGAAATTAATGTGGGACTTCTTGTGGGAGCCAGCAGAGGAGAAGGATCATAGGGTGGGTTGGGAGGTGGTAACTAGAAGTAAAAGCCTAGGAGGTCTTGTGATAGGGAATATTAGGAAAAGAAACATGGCCTTGCTAGGGAAGTGATTGTGGAAATTTCTTTTGGAAAGGGACAAATTGTGGATGAAGATTGTGGCTAGCATTCATGGGCTGGAGGACAATGGCTAGGATTCTGGAATTTTGGCAAGAGCTACAGCTGCATCTTCGAGGAAATCTATCCATGATATACTTCCAGCATTCTCTCCTTGGATCAGGTATGGCTTGAACTCAAGTAACCTAATAAAATTTTGGGAACAAACTTGGGTTGGGGATTTCCCTTTGATGGAATAGTTCCCCTCATTGTTTGTCCTGTCAGACCTAAAGAATGAACCTATTTCTTCCTTCTTAGTTCCTTCAGACTCAACTTCTGGCTTTGGGTGGAACCTAGGCCTGAGAAGGGCCATTAGGGATACAGATTTGGATTACATTTTGACTTTGTTAAACATCCTTGATAATGTTTTCATGGACCCCACTAAAGAAGAAATCAGAATTTGGACCCCCTCCTCCTTAGTGCCTTCTCTTGTGCCTCTTTTTGAAACCTTAACTCATCCTTCTACTCCTCTTGGGTTGCCCTTCCCTGTTAAAGAGGTTAGGAGTAAGCCCATTCCTCCTCGGGTTGGTAGTTTTTGCTGGGAAACTTTCTTGGAAAGAATCAACACAAGTGGCCTGCTTCAAAGAAAGAGACCTAATTCTTGTTCATCCCCAAATCGGTGTTCTCTCTGCAAGGTTGATGGGGAAACTTGCTACCACCTTATGTTTACCTGCATGTTTGCTATATCTATTTGGGAGTGGGCTTTCTCCCTTTTTTGGGTGTAATTGGAACCCCCCTTTGAATGTGCAAAGTCTATTCTCTTCGTCCTTTTTCAGCTGGCCTAAGAAAAGAGGGAGGATTATGTGGAGATGCATCAGGGCAACAGTTCGTTGGCCCTTATGGGAAGAAAGTAACTCTCATATTTTCAGACAAGGAAAGAACAGCGAAGAGCTAAACAGATTTGATACAGCTAAGGGTGGTTCACAGGCTGAAATCATTGTACCTTTTTGCAGACCTTTCCATGACTGACTTGCTGAGAAATTCGAAAGAGAGAGCAAACTCTGCTCAAGTTAAGAGGATTTCTATCTCCATTTGAACTTCCGCACCCTCTGGATTCATAAAACTGAACTTTGATGGGAGTCATTTTGGAAATCTAGGGATGTCTGGGATTGGGGGTGTCTTTAGGAATGAGGAAGGGTCTATTCTGGCCTTGTATTCAGGCCCAACAGTACCATATCGAGCTATAGCAATGAAAGGAAAACAGTTCAAATGGTTTGCTAGGGACATTGAGGTGAAGTACAGCCGGGTGAAAAGAAATGCCAACTCATTTGCCGATGGGTTAGCTAAGCAAGGGGTAAATAGGGTAGGGTGTCTTTGTTTTGGGCTAATTTCTAATTTATCTCTTTTTGTAATTTGTTGATGGGCAGTTAAGTCATTTTACCTCCCCTATATCTTGTGATATTTCCCTCTTTTTTTTTCTTTTAATTTAATGAAGATGGTGTTATTGATCAAAAAAAAAAAGCTGATTGTTATTGATAAAAAAAAAAAAAAAACATGTTAGACGCATTAAAAATAAAGATCAAAGAGTCTTGGTAAAACATAAGGAAATCAAACAAAGATGGAAAACCAAGAGAGGGTGCTAATGGAAGAGAAGCTAGCAATACCAATAGTGTTAAATAAGGTAAAAGGAAAGGCATACTCCTAGTGTTAAAAATAATACATAAAATCATGGCAGTCTACATTCTCTCATTTTATCATCTATTGGAGATACTCCTAGGTTCCTTCATATGAGACCCTTTTCTTTCTAGTTTTACCACTCATCCATCTAAGCATTCACATTTCTGCCACATTTTTCTGGTAACTTGCCACACATTCATTTTTTGGATATGCTTTTTCTTAACTACCCAACACTCTGATCCCTACAACACCTTAAGTTTCCTTCCACCTGTAAATTGCAGTAGAATGATCTATCGATCCCATTCCTTATCCTTGTAGTGCCACCAATAGTTCAGCTCTTGTGTAATTTGCATTGCCCACCAGTCTAGAATACATAGCCAGTATAATCCCATGCCCTGAATGCCGCCTCCTGCACTCATCAAAATTTAACTTAAATTGATTTGTCATTGGTGGAGTCCAAGGTACACTCCATCCTTTGCCCGTTGATGAAGATGCCACCATCTACCATCCACCGGGGATGCTATCTATGAAGAAGAGATCAAAAGTGCCCTATGTAACTGTCACAGATAATAGTTTCTGTTAATGTTTCTTCTGATCTTTTGTTTCCATTGAAGATTCTTTCATTCTCTCTTTCCAAGTCATGCTTGTCCACAAGGCTGCTACCCTGATGCATTCCCACATTATCTTCCCCCCTATATCATCACATCCATATTCAGTTCCTTCCAAGATCTTGAAGTATTTACCTCAACAATTTTATGGCTGGCTTGCAAAAATGAAAACCATTAACATGTTTGCAATCTTTTGTTCAACATTCTTGTGATAAAGTATTATTTATCATGTGACTGAGCCACCCAGCATCACATGGCTAAATAGGCTGTCAATGGGTTGGAACCTGATCGGCAATCAATCAGATTAAGCTAGATATGCACCATCTTTCAGATTGCCTTGGCAGGATCCATTAAGAATTACTTGGATTAATATGGATATATTCAAATCAATACATTAGGGATCCAATCGACTTGTGCAAAGTTGTATGTATTAGATTACTCATATATTTCTATGACATTAATGCCTTCAGAATTCTAATATTACTTCACTGATTTAATTGGTACATTAAGTTGAACAGAAGGTTTCTCTGGTGACTGGTTCACATGTGGTGTTGTTTTATAAGCCAATAGAAGAAACTACAAGTGATCCACAGATATCAATGCCTTGTCCAATACATCACATCAAGAAAGGGCCACTGATGGTATGGAGAAGATGATGATGAGAATACAAGGAACAGGAGATTCAACCAGTTGACACTTGACAGCTCCATATGCTTATCTCAAGGTTGTAGAAATACTGGTTTAAATTATGCAAGTTGATATGAAAATCACCTAAAAATTTAAAATAACTGAGTAGCATCCAAACAAGTGAAATCATTGTCATGAGTTAAAAATACATCTATATTAAAGCAAAGCCTTCCAACAGGAGGGCTTCTCCTTCAAACATGTGGCTAGCTTCCCACTCAGAAAAGGGTAAATATAGTTTAATTCAAAATAAAAAGTGGTCTTGGGCCCACTCTGACTCTAAACCCCATTTCCTAAATTCTAGAATCATGTTGTTTCCAAACCAAAGCAAGAGAGCTGCTCATATCAAATCAAATATTCAAATTTAATTTCAGTTTTATAATTCAAATAGAAAACCCAGACAAAAGCTTTCAAAGTGTTACATTGGTGCTGGTACCATTCTTCAGATAAAGTAGGTTGCCTAATTACAAATCAAACCTAATTTAATCTCCTAAAACAAAACTCATCCTAAATACTTCATACCGCGTATGGAATTTGCACTGCATGCCTCAGATGGAATTTGCATTTCAATTTTCATTTTGCAAGGAAAAAAGCTATCAGATATAAAGGCAGGCATTGTCCAAGTAAAAAGATTTTGGCACCTGAACATGATCCAGGACGCCATCTCCATTGATATCAGCATGGAGGCCACCTTCTTGAAGATGAAGCTGGAAAAAGATAGAATGAAAATCTCATTACACAAATCTATTGATGCTGATATAACAACAAATCTGAGAGAGAGATAATATCGTGAAATAAAGAATGATCACATGGTATATCTTATATTCAGATGCATAAGAAGACACGGGTCTAAGACAATGCACCAATAGTGGTATAACTGTATAAGAGACCACCCCTCAATCATGTGGATGAAGAATGATAGAAAAACAGTTTAGATACTGCAACTTTAGGGCAAAATCTAAACAAGCTTTTACGATTGGAAGGAATTGAATTCAACATTTATAAAACTTAAAGATTCCTCAAGCAAAATATACATCTGTTAAGCACTATGGAATAGGCTCAGAAAAATACAAGGCATCAGAAATCATTCCATGAGTTTCTGTGACAATCTTCCCCCTACTCTTTATGTTTTAGCATTGGTTCCATTCTTCCCCCTAATATTTTTACCTTATTTTTATTTATCTACTGTTATGCTGATTTACTTAATAAAACACAATTCCATTTTTCTTAAGACGAAATCCATCCAAGACAAATTCCTTGCAGTCAAAACTTAGGAAAGAGTTCAAAACCTAGGAGAAGAGCCCAATAAATTGTAGGATTTGTCTGGAATGGGCTAAGATACTGCACACATGATCAAAGCTGAAGGACTGGATTAGCTATATCATACTCAATGGGGATAAAAGTGACGAGACTCAAGAGTCACCCAACAATAAAGCTTGAACATCCCCTAGGATCTCTTTCAAATTACTGTTTGTGGTTATCTTCAAAAAGCATCCAATAAATTGATGTTGTGGGACCAAGGCTACAGGACCCAATAATAAATGAACCTGAGCTCCCAGAATTCCCTATGCTGTGCATGTTAAAACCAGCCAAAGGATGAGCACCAGTTGTGAGACTGACTTGGCCAAATATCAGGTTGAATAGATATCACAGCTACATGATTTTATGCTTTTTATTTGGACCATGAAAAAATCCTGTTAAAGCTCAAGAAAGATTCCAAATTAATGCACCCATGAGATGGTTAAAATTTGTCAAATTATGATGATTATTGTGGTAGACAATGCTTTCTCAAACCTTTTAATATGCACCCTGTGTCAAGTTAAGGGAGCCCAGAACCCTTGACAGATCCTATATCATCTATGAAAGCCTAGATTCTAGGATGGGGGTGTAAGATGCTGAAGATGGATTGAAGTCTAAGAAGCCCATCACATAGAAAACTGAACACTACAAAAGATTGAATCATAAAACAAACTGGATAAGAAAAGGATGGGATCAAGAATTCCAATAAAATGCCAGAGTAACCCCTCCCCGTAGGCACTGCATCCTATTCAGTAGCTTTGAGACCATATTTGCTTTTGATAAATGAATGCCAGCGCCTGAGGCTTCTGAATCAACCTGGAATTTTTTTTTCATGCATCAAATAAAATTATCCCATATCCAATTTTAATCTCAAGGACCATCAAATAATGATCAGGGATTACTAGAGGTGTAAATCGGGCTGTGCTGCACGCGGCCCGACACAATTTTGAGCCGGCCCGGCCCAATGGCCCACAACCTGTGCTGCAGCCCTGCACTATTGTAGCCGATGGACCATGCCGAGCTTGGGATTTCAGGTCAGCGGGCCGTTTCGGCATGGGCCACACTGTCATGCCGTGCCACCCATGGCCCGTGGACTGGCACGGCCCATATATATATTTTATATATAGTATATAATATATTAATAAAATAAACAATTTTTTCAATTTTATTATACTATTTTATTTAATTGTTGTATATATAACTTTGGCCCGGCCTGGCCCAAGGGTCAGCCCACGGACCAGCCCAGCCTGGGTCGAAGGCCAGTGCTGGCTCGGGCCATGGGCCGTGCTGGGCCGACCCCCCAAAATATTCTAGGGGAGGGAGGCACAGCCCAGATACCATATAATAATATTTTTTAGTCTCCAGACGATATAATATTTTTTTAGTCTCCAAATACCATATATGTGTGTCTAAGTATCTATTCAAAACATGATGACCAGATTTTACCTTACAAACAGTGCGGCCAGAAGCCAAATGAACTGCTTCTATCCCTTCCTTCTGATGAGCCACTACCACATTAGGAACCCACCATAGCTGAGTGTGATTTGTTATGGTGGGAAAATAAGGTAACCGCTGCATTAATGAAATTAAGAAGTTAGTGAAGAGCATCAGCAACCCAAAGTGACCCATCTTGGGGTAAAGGTCAGTAGGAAAAACATCTTTTATGTTGCATTAGTCCTAGAAGGGAAAGTATAAGCAATACACCATATGCAAAATGCATGTTAATAAAATATAAGCAATTGACTCCTGATTTTGCTCATAGCATTGGAAAATATAGTAAAGGACAATCTAACTTACTAGAAGCTAAGATACACATATATGTTAACATGCTAAGCGTTAAAATGCAATCATGATACTTCCATCAACAAAAAGTGGACTTCAACAGAACTTACCAAAAGAAATATAAGTTTCATTAAACATGGCCAGGTATAAGGGCAGGAAAACACACTCAGCTTATGACTTATGTAGCATCATGGCTATAGGATGCTTTCATCTATTTAAGTTCGTGTTTTCAAAATGAAAAGTCACATCATAGTTGCTGAGGTGTCACCTAGTCAACTAGGTGCCCTTTGTTGGGTGTTTTGTCTTAACACCTTGACTTATAGCAACAAGGCACCCACCTAGACAACAAAAATCACAAGACGAGCACCTTATATATTATAAACCATATATATCATTTATGCTTTGTTTTAAAGTTTTGCTATTAAAAATAAAAAGATCCCAAGGCTTTGAGAAGAGATAAAGAAAGAAGGGAATGACAAAGAGTTTTCTTTTTTCTTTTGTATTTTCTGTTTCTAATTCCCTTAACTTAAATAAAATAGTGGCTCTACCATTGTTCCTTTACTTACCTTTGAAATCGTTTTACATTCTTCAAAGGTTCTCCATCACAATCACCTAGTATATGATTAACATCAATAGGGGTATCAATTGGCTTTGCACCTAATTTGCCTGTCTAGCAAGAGATTTAGGATTTTTTATCAATAACTGATAATTCATTAATTGATTAAGGAAAATAATATGAAGGGAGCTAAAATATCTTAACTCCCCACTACTAGCAATGTATACCCAAAATACAAGATCAGTTACAACTGAGCCCAAAAAACAAAATTCCTATTCACCCCTTGCCCAGCTAAGCCATCTACAAATGAATTTGCACTTCTCTTTATCCATGTGCATCGAACTTCAATGTCTTTGGTCAGCTATTTAAATTTCCTCTTTTCATTGTTATAGTTCCAGAGCCTAGTGTTGTCTTCTTTTAACCAGCTCACTACAGTCTCAGAGTCACCTTCAATGATCAGCTTGTTTATATGCAAGTCCTTGGCCCTCTGAACCACTTTCAGAGCTGCTAATATCTCAGCTCTCAGTGAGCCTCCTGCTCCAATTGGACCAGAGAACAAGGCAAACACATTCCCTTTTTTATCCCCTATATGCAAGTCCTTGGCCCTTTGAATCCCTTTCAGAGCTGCTAATATCTCAGCTCTCAGTGAGTCTCCTGCTCCAATTGGACCAGTGAACAAGGCTAACACATTCCCTTTTTCATCCCTTATAACTCCCCCTATTCCAGAAGGCCTTGGATTACCTATGCTGCTGCCATCAAAATTCAGTTTGGTAAAACCAAGAGGTGGGGGGATCCAATAGGAGCTTGAGACCTTCCTACCTGAAGCTGAATTTGCAATTTCCTTCCAATTTCTAATCAAATCATCTACTAAGAATTCTGCAAACAGATCCAAGGTTTTCAGCCAATAAATTACCCTTATATGAGTCACTGCTTCCACACTTCTCTCCTTTTCTGAGAAGATCCTTGAATTTCTTTCTTCCCAAATAGTCCAACACTGTCACCCTAACACATCTCCACATAACCTTTGCTCTTTTTGTTGACCAAATGGAAGAAGAGGTAAACAAGCTTGGCACATTCAATGGGGAGTTCCACCTGCATCCAAACAAAGAAGTAAACCATTCCCAAATAAAGTTTGCAAATTGACGTGAATCCGCCTTTGAAGGGTCCAGGCAGACACCTTGCAAGATATGAAGAAGTGACAAAAGGCTGTTTAGATCTGAATCCCTGGTTCCCCTTCTGAAACCCAGATCCCAATCAAGCTCAAGACCATCAGCATTAGAAGAAAGGAAGTTGGAAACCGTTTTATTCTTATAATCAGACAAAGCATAGAGAGAGGGGAAAAAATCTTTCAAGGGTGAGTCTCCTACCCACAAGTGCTCCCAAAAATTAACCAAGCTGCCAGAGCAAAGGTCATACCTTATAAAAGGAAGGAAGGAAGGTAGGATAGCATGCATCGACTTCCAAGGAGAAGCACTAGTAGCTCAAGCCAACACTCCTGCATCCCAACCTTCAATCCTCAACCCATGAATACTCAAAATCACCTTGGCTCACAGTATATCCTTCTCTATTGGAAACCTCCACAACCACTTCCTTAGTAGGGCTGTATTTCTTTTCTAAAAGTTGCCAATTCCTAATCCTCCAAAGTCCAAACCATTGGTTACAGTTTCCCAATTGACCCTGTGGTCCCTTTTTTCCTCCCCAAGTTCCCATAGGAAATCTCTAATTATCTTCTCTAGACTTTTGGAGACCCCCACTAACATTTTAAAAACCAATAGAAAACAAACAAGTACGTTGGCCAAGGTCGATTTGATTAGGGTTATCCTCCCACCCAAAGAAAGGTAAATCCTCTTCCAAGAAGTTAATCTCTTTGTGACTCTCTCCAACATTGGGTTCCAGAAGTTGCCATTTCTCGGACTATTCCCCTAGTGGAAGGCCCAAGTAATTTATAGGCCAAGTACCCAGGATAGCAGCACAATCTAACATCCCCCCTTGCATCTATATTCACACCTACTACACAACTCTTATCAAAATTAATCTTCAGATTTGGCATTTGCTCAAAGAGTTGGACCACTAGCTTTAGATTCCTTACCCATCTAAGGTCACCCCCTTCGCAAAAAAGAATCATGACATCAGCAAACTGCAGATGTGTAATAGGCACTCTATCTCTTCCCACTCTCCACCCTCTCACCAGGTCCCAAGAATCTAATTTTTGTATTAGCCTCCCTAACACATCAGCTACCAAAGTAAAAAGAAAGGGGGATAAAGGGTTGCTCTGCCTGATCCCTCTAATGGCTGGGAAGACATCAACTACAATCCCATTCACCAAAATTGAGGAGTGGCAAGTCCTCAAACAACCTCGAATCCATTTACACCATTTCTCCCAAAAGCCAAAGTTCTTCATGACTTCCACCAGAAATGACCAATCCACCAAATTGTATGCCTTCTCCATATCCAGCTTGCAAACTACACCCTTCTTTCCATTTCTTCTGAAATCCTCAACACTTTTATTCGCAATTAAGATCTGGTCAACAATCTGTCTATCTTTTACAAAGGCTCCTTGGTTTGGGGATATGATAAAGGGAAGCATGAATCTTATTCTTTGAGACAACACCTTTGCAATGATTTTATATAAACTGTTCACCAAGCACGAATCTTTGAGACAACACCTTTGAAATTCATCAAACACCAACATTAGGTCCTCTTTGTAAATTCATCAAACACCAAAAGTCCAGATAAAATGCCATTGTAAATTCATTTGGGTCTGGTGCCTTTGACCTATCGATAGCCTCCTTCACCTCTTCCAAGTCAAATTCCCTCCCCCAATCACTCCCTATCCTCTACACTCAAGGGTGGCCAATCCAACCCCTCAAGCCACACCATGTTATTTATGGGTCTTCTTAGTGTTTTAAAAGCGCAAGGCGCAAAAATACAAAAAAACTGTTAAAAATTAAGAAAGTGTCAGAAAATTCAAAAAAATGCCAAATTTTTCAAAAAAATGCAAAAAAAGATAAAAAATATTAAACATAACATTAATAAGAAATATAAACTTAAATTTTAAAATTAATGGTTTAAAAAACCTATTATCTAAAATTAAAATACATAAACATAACATGTAAAGCATATTCAAATGAAAATTTAAAAATAAAATCAAACATATAAAACATTTTCAAGCTTGTAAAGTCCACAATCTCTTTTTTTCTTCAATTGCATTACTTCAAGTAGCTAATGTGATGTAAAACATATTACATCCTTGATTCTATGAGTCGCCACTATGCCACACCCCTCGAGGCAAGCCCAAACAAGTCCATGTTAGGGCCTTAAATTCTTAATTCTCACACAAAAAACAATGATTTTATAATTTTAATTGCCTTTTAAGAAGATACTTTATTAAGATGAATGAATGAACAACATTAGAAAAAAGGGGGTTCTCGGAGCTTCGGTGAGCTCGCTTCAAGAACCCCCTATTTGCTAATGTTGTTCATTCATTCATCTTAATAAAATATCTTCTTAAAACGCAATTAAAATTCATTAACTTTTGTGCGAGAATTAAGATTTTAAGACCCTAACATGGACTTGTTTGGGCTTGCCTCGAGGGGCGTGGTCGAGGGACTAGGAACGGAGCCCTCGGCCCCAGCGGCTAGGTTCAAAAAAGGCAAAAAAAACATACAATTTTCAAAAGGCCCACACCTAGTCCAAGGTGCAAGGCGCATCAGGCGTGTGCCTTTTGAAAGTGTTGTGCCTAGGACCTGGGCAAGGCGCCTATCCTAAAATGTGCCTCGCCTATGCGCCTAGGCATGCCTTTTAAATCATTGGGTCTTTTAAAAAAAATATCTAAAATGATCAGAAAATGCTCCAGCAATCTCCCTTTGATTAGATAGTGTTACCCCTTCAATTTCCCAGCTTGAATTAATTTTTTTCTCATTTGAGATTGGATGTATTTCCTTTTAGAGACAAAGATACCCTTTTGTGAGTAGGCAACCCCGACCCAAGGAAATCTTTTAGGGTCCTAGATCTTTCACTTCAAATTGGGTGACTAGAAACTCCTTTTACTTCTATATCTCAAAGCCCCAGTTACCTGTGATGATGATGTCATCTACATACACTATCAACACTACAATCCATCCCTAACACCACTTGACAAAACGGGTGTGACAGACTGACAATATTTAAGCCCTACTTACTAAACCACCATATGAAACCTGTTAAACCAAGCTCTGGAAGACTATTTTAAACCATATAGGGACTTCCTCAACTTACACACCTTGTTGTACTTTGGCACAAAAACTTGGTGGTTGAACCATATACACTTCTTCTAGATCACCATTCAAGAAAACATTTGGCATTAAGTTGGTGCAACTCCAAGTCTAGATTGGCAGCCAATGATAAAAGAACCCAGATAAAATTCACCTTTGCTTCTAGGGCAAATCATAGTCAATGCCATATACTTGAGTGTTCCCCTTTGCCACCAACATTACTTTGTACTTTCTATTGTGCCATCCACCTTGTGCTTCATTGTGAACACCCATTTACACCTTATTGGGTCTTTCCCTTTTGGAAGATCCACCAACTCCCAAGTATGGTTCTTATGGAGGGCATTAATCCCCCTCTTCATAGCATCTGTCCATTCAAAGTATGTTAAGGCCTCTGCAACACTTTTTGGATAAGGGGATACTGTCAACAACAGACAAAAAGGCACAATAAGAGGGAGAAATATGGTCATAGGACATATAATAGGCGATGGGATGTTTAGTGGTGCATGGTCTGACATCCTTTCTTTGGGCAATGGGAATGTCTAGGTCATCCATATGGTCATCAACTAAAATGGGAACAAAGGAATCAACAAGGACAAGAGTACCTGGTTGGGTTGGACTTATCTCTTGGTATTCTAACAATGTCAATTGCTCCATCAGGATAGAAAGCCTTTAAACATAATATTTAAAACACCTACAAACATGTTACAATGCAAGAGGGTCTAATGTA